>NC_090829.1:88210858-88513889 GCF_028021215.1 Eschrichtius robustus | reverse complement strand
GTTAAATGTCTACCTGTTGGTAGAAAAATATCCACTAGACAGTAAAGTGACCAGTAATGCTTGAGAAAATGAAAAGCGATTAAAAAGGAATAATAGTATCAAACAGGCAGAGAGAGGTTCAGAGAACCTCATCAACAGAAGGAAAGCAAGCCACTTGCTAAAGATAACCCATTCTTTTATCCAGAGGGAGGAAAAAAATTGAGAACAAATTCTTTAATAATTGAATTTATGGTAATGGAATGTAAGCGCATCAGCCCACCAGGACAAAGTACTCAACAAATAGAAGAGTAGGACAAAAATAACTTTGCCCTTGAGAAATACATTTTTAAACTTCAGGTAGCAGGAACTGAGAGATTTCTTGATGAAAATGCCTCAGGTCCTGCTATTCCATTAGCCTTTATGGTTGGGAATTGGAGGATTCACAAAAAGCACCCCGAGATCAAAGCAGAAGGTGAATGCCCTGAGTCTGATAGAGTGTCAGACACATGAGGAGAAGCAAAGGCAAGGTTTCTGTAAATGCCAAGTGCCTGTTCCCCTGGGTAAACGGGAGGACAGCTGTTGCGTTGCTCCCTGACGGGGTTAATCTTGACAAGTTTTTTTTGCAGTTGTTTCATCTTTATGATACCGCAGGATAAAAATAGTAATGTCTGTTAGGGCTTCATAGTTTTTTGAATGCTTCAAATTACATGATTTTTAATAGCCTATGCTCACAATCATCCTGTGAGTTAATGCATTTTTATTGTCTGAGCTGTTTGGTGGCAACTCACAGTCCCTTCCACTTTGTCCCCAGCAGTTACCCACTTCCAAGTGATCCTGAGCCTGTTCTCTCCCCCAACCCCTGTTAAGGCCTGACTTGATCTCCAACCCTTGTCTCTGGCTCCCCATTTTCTCGCCTGCCTCTGTCTTTGAACTTTTTAAAATGCTCATGGGTGCACAGCCAGACTCCAGTCCCTCCAAATGTTGAAGTCACTCATTCAGTAGCTTTTCACCACCAGCCCCTCCCCCAACCCCCATCCCCCACCCAGGTAATTCTCTCCTTAACTTATCAAGTGGGTGGGAAATAAACCCTAGTACATCCCTAATTGCCCAGTATTCTGTCTGTGCCCATTTTTAGGCAATGGAATTGAAGTTGAGAGAAGTTACATTGGCCAAGATCATATACCTCACAAATGCCTGAGTTACAACCCAAATTCAAGCTACCTCTAATCATCAATAGATTATACATTAACCGTCCATATTTTACTCACCCATCACATATCACTCAATAGCAAATGCTGTTTAAATGTAAATTAACAGTTCTCTAAGGATTTTAAGACTGGAGCTGCCTCCTACTTGTTAAATGTGCAGGTTTAGAGGCAGTGCCATGGGCTCGGTTGCTTTGGCTTGGTGTAAATAATATAAAGATCCACATAGAATTATAAAGTAAAACTATAACTACAGCTAGGGATGTGTGTGTGCTCATATGTGTGCATATACATGTAACTTGGAGGGGAAGTTGGGAAGGAATAATCAGTGATGAAGTTAAGAAATTGATCAAAGATCTTGTCATGGAGGGTCTGTATTCCATGTTAAATTTTGCCTTCAAGGAATTTAGATTTTGCCTTGAAGATCTGAATGAGCCTCACAATGATTTTAAGCAAGAGAGTAATAGAATCACATTTATATTGTTCATATTACATTTTATGGCTTCACCCTTCTGTGTACCACATATATACTCCCAGCAGACTTAACAGACATGGACAAAAAGAGGTCAAAGTCCTAAGGGGCTTCTCAAACCATAAGCAAAGCCAAAGGATCATCTTTCATCAAGCAAATTAATTCCAGCATCTGTGTTTATATCTTCTTGATAATTTGTAAATTTCATACAAGACAAAGATTAAATTAAATTATATGCAGAAAAGATATTTTAAATCAGATATTAGCTCCAGGATTATTGAACCATTTTCCAACTCATTTTAGAATATAATTCAAGAAAACATATTCTGTGTTGTACACCATTTAATTTCCATTAATAATAGTACCCTTTTGGAGATGTCCTTGGCTGACCTAGTATTGTCTCCCAAAAGCAGAAGATAAATAACAAGTTGATTGTTCATCAAGTGGCATTGCTTTTGTCTAGAAACATATCCCATTGCTGTCAGAGGTTTAAATAAAAAGTTAAAAGTCCTGAGTTGCAGTTTTCTCACATGAATATATAATAAATCGTAGTCAAAGCCTGACTGTATAAACAAATAGTTTCTGTTCTAAAAAGGGCTTGCTCTGAGGCCCAGAGAATCAAAACAACTTTCAGAGAAAATAAAATAATATTGTCAGCCTTTATAAATTACCCCTTGGATTGTAATAATAAAATAGCAATGATTAGACCCAGATAGTGGCATTCGCTGTGGTCTGTACTTCTACCTACAAGTACCAGGGGTGTTCCATAAGGCAAATAATCAGCATCCCAGGCAACCAATCCCTGAGAAGTACAAGATGAGTAATTCCTAGTAGCTATCCAGGCTTACAGACATAGACAATTGGCCCTAGCACAGAGGGGCTGCAAAAGACCTCATTAATAATGAATAAAGCAGGAAGGCACCATTGGATATATTTCAAGAGCTGTAACTTCATAAGAAACTTAAAACAGAGTTTGATCATTGTGCTAGAAACTGAACCAGAGATCTAAGTCAGAACAACTAATGCCAGGAGATGGAGGATTTAGAGGATTTAACACTGAAAACACTTGTCTCTCATTTACTGCAGCTCCCATGTTACTGTGCAGTTTGAATATTATCATGATGAAGATCTGCCCACATCTTGTGCGTGTCCCAGACAAGCTGTTAATGGGGTAACCCTTAAAACTGATATTTTTTTTAAAAAATCATGGTTCACACAAGATTGTAAAGCAACTAAACTCCAATAAAAATTAATTTTAAAAAATCATGGTTCAACATTTATTTGTAGGAATGACTCAGGTGTATAAAGGAAAAGAGGGCTCCATTGGCAGCCCCAATTCCATACTCCACTTGGCAAGACAGAACGCTAGAATTAACTTGCTTGATCCTCCTTAGAACGCAGTTTAGGTACCATCTGTTGATACATATTCCTTGAGGGTTTACTCCTTCGCCCTAAGTGGCTTATCAACATGTTCATTCCAAACACATACAGACCCGCTCACCATCTCTTCCCACCCAGGAGTTCTAGTAAATAAACTTTTCTCCCTCTTTTTACATTCTATGTAACATTTTAACACTCCAGTCAACTGCCTAGTTGACCTGGCTTTGGTCACATTTGGATGCCGTCCATCTGAAGAGCAACCACGCACAGTCAATGCAGTTTATTGCTTTGTAGCATATGTATAAGTTTATCAAGCTTATTCAAATACATTTCTTTATGTACACACCCTTCTGAGCAAAAGAGAGAGAGTAAATGGCACGCCCAAAGTCATACAGATCATAAATGGCAGTGCAAGAAACTCAAATTCATGCCCTCTGACTCTAAATTTCATACTCTCTCCATTAAATCATGCTTCTAGATTGGGCCTTAGAGCACTTCTTTGTGCCTAGTAGTCATTGCAAAAGAAAAAATATAATAGCCCTTGACTTAGATAGCTATGGTATAAGTGAAGAAGGACTTACAATCTAGGTCAATATGTATGGCATCTTTGATGATATTACAAAATGTGTATGATGGTATAAAATAGACTTTTTGATATTGTCATCATGTCTCTGAGAAGCAAAGATACTGAGAGGTAAAGTAAATAATCCCTGAAGTAAACTGTGTAATTTAGGGTCTCCGTTAACCCCTGTGTGTCTATGGACAATAGTGGACATTTTATAATTAACTGACTGTTTACTGATATGAACAAGCTGAATGTTTTACCATGTATGTTGTGAACAATTTGGTAGAATGAGCTAAAGGAAACTTTATTCGTAGTTAACAAGAGCACAATTTCCACGTCTTTTAAAATTCCCATTTATTTACAAGTCAGCTTTTCAACTAGAGTAAGATTTGTACAAGTTAACAAAAATCTGAAGTATAGCTATATTTTTTACATGTGAGTTTTATCACTTTTATGTAATCATTTTATCCAGAACTAGGATAACGTAAAGTTCATAATTAGCATATTAAAGTAAAAACCAAGGACAGCTTCACTTTGATTTTACTCAGTTCTAAATCAAAACATGTTTATTGGGCACTTATTCAATAAAGAGCCCTGGATATGATATATGAGTCCCTGCTCTCAAGGCACTTAAGGTGTGGCTTCATTGTGCAAATATGCAAGTTATATTTTATAGTAACAGGCTTGAAATGTTTATGACAGCTCTCCCAACTTCTCATTAAAATATCCATGAAAATACAAAAAAAAAAGTTTTAAAAAAAGCTGGCAACATCACTGTAAACCGAAGATAAGAGAAGACCATATGCCAAATCCAGGTGGAATTTCAACTAATTACATCAGCCACGGGGATAAATTCAAAAGTACATTCTTGAACTGCACAACACATGTTCTAATCTTTGAACGAGAACAGACCAGATGGACCTAGTAAGGTTAGAAGAGGCTGATTCACCTTCTCTGTAAGTGCTTCATTCTGAAACAGTGAAGATGAACTGACTAGAAAAATAAGTGGCCATTCTCCAATTCTAGAGAAATTAATTCTGTAGCCAGATAGAGCCAAGGTCTTACCCCCTTCCCATTTATTATTTATTATTTCAAAATGGTAATTCCCAGAACAAAGCAGAGAAAAGTACATAGGGATAAGAGACTTGATAACCACAGGATGTTTTAAACATCTGGACAGAAATAAGAAGAATGTTAGAAGTGCAGGCTGAAAGCTGTGGTCTTTTATGGAATTCTACTGTTTGATATTAAAAATTGCATTACACCTTCCTGTTTACTGAAAGAATATAACAGAGCAAAAAAAAATCCAGAAAACTTGCACTAAATCCCTACCTTCTAAAATGATAAATTGAGTAAGAACAAAACTTGAGATTCGACTTAAGAGAAACAAGTTTCCAGACCTTCAGAAGATGGTGATGGAGGCCTAGAACTTACCACCTATCCTTTCTGATAGCAATCCTAAAACTTAATTTATATATTCCTTGACAGCAAATCATTAAAAGTGACCATCATGAGGTCCATTAAAATGCATCAATAAAGAGCATTGTTGCAAAGGTTCACAAGGAAAAAATTCTTTTTTTTTTTTTCACACACACACTGTATTTTATTTTTACAAGAGATAAATAGACTGACACCAAGCATTGTACATGGATGACCACAACAAAAGCAACAATGATTGCAATTACCAAACATGAAACACACTCATACTATGTCATAGTATTGACATTCAGTCCAGTAATCCTCCACTGTAACAGCTCCTTTACTTTGCAGTGAAAATTGATTTGTATATTCTTTGCCTCTGAGTCCTTGTGGGATATTTTTTTTTTTTAATTCAGACAGAAAGTCACAAAAATTATACTCATCCTCATCAGTTCACTCAGTCCCATGTAATTAATTTTTTTTCCATCTTGGTCTTTTGTTAGCACTTTTATGAGTTCATCAGTTTTTCATTAGAGTTCTGAAAATGCTTATTCATTCAGTTCAGCAGTACAGTCAGTTACCAGAAACCTGTACTTGTCAGAGTCTTTTCCATGAATTTCTTGAAGATGAAACCCTTTTACAGGAACATATTTGGAAAAGCATCAGAGTACACCCAGAACTGTCTGTAAATGACAAAAGACTTAAAAATGACCACAGTTAAAGATTTGATGAAAGTTCATAATAATACAGTTGGCAAGAAAATTAGTTATTTCTGAGATATACATTTTAAAGTAATAACTAGGATTATTACTTATAACATTATACCAGAACATATAAGATTTTTAGAAATTCCATGTAATGTCTGAAACATTTATATTAACATATTTCCATACAAATAACCCAATGAAAGTTTAGTATTAGTTGTTTTGTTTGTTTCTTTGTTTTATACTGCAGGTTCTTATTAGGCATCAATTTTATACACATCAGTGTATGCATGTCAATCCCAATCGCTCAATTCAGCACACCACCATCCCCACCCCACCGCAGTTTTCCCCCCTTGGTGTCCATATGTCCATTCTCGACATCTGTGTCTCAACTTCTGCCCTTCAAACCGGCTCATCTGTACCATTTTTCTAGGTTCCACATACATGCATTAATATACGATATTTGTTTTTCTCTTTCTGACTTACTTCACTCTGTATGACAGTCTCTAGATCCAACCACTTCTCAACAAATGACTCAATTTCGTTCCTTTTTATGGCTGAGTAATATTCCATTGTATATATGTACCACATCTTCTTTATCCATTCGTCTGTTGATGGGCATTTAGGTTGCTTCCATGACCTGGCTATTGTAAATAGTGCTGCAATGAACATTCGGGTGCATGTGTCTTTTTGAATTACGGTTTTCTCTGGGTATATGCCCAGTAGTGGGATTGCTGGGTCATATGGTAATTCTATTTTTAGTTTTTTAAGGAACCTCCATATTGTTCTCCATAGTGGCTGTATCAATTTACATTCCCACCAACAGAGCAAGAGGGTTCCCTTTTCTCCACACCCTCTCCAGCATTTGTTGTTTGTAGATTTTCTGATGATGCCCATTCTAACAGGAGTGAGGTGACACCTCACTGTAGTTTTGATTTGCATTTCTCTAATAATTAGTGATGGTGAGCATCTTTTCATGTGCTTCGTGGCCGTCTGTATGTCTTCTTTGGAGAAATGTCTATTTAGGTCTTCTGCCCATTTTTGGATTGGGGTGTTTGTTTCTTTAATATTGAGCTGAATGAGCTGTTTATATATTTTGGAGATTAATCCTTTGTCCGTTGATTCGTTTGCAAATATTTTCTCCCATTCTGAGGGTTGTCTTTTTGTCTTTTTTATGGATTCCTTTGCTGTGCAAAAGCTTTGAAGTTTCATTAGGTCCCATTTGTTTATTTTTGTTTTTATTTCCATTACTCTAGGAGGTGGATCAAAAAAGATCTTGCTGTGATTTATGTCAAAGAGTGTTCTTCCTATGTTTTCCTCTAAGAGTTTTATAGTGTCCAGTCTTATATTTAGGTCTCTAATCCATTTTGAGTTTATTTTTGTGTATGGTGTTAGGGAGTATTCTAATTTCATTCTTTTACATGTAGCTGTCCAGTTTTCCCAGCACCACTTATTGAAGAGACTGTCTTTTCCCCATTGTATATCTTTGCCTCCTTTGTCATAGATTAGTTGACCATAGGTGCGTGGGTTAATCTCTGGGCTTTCTATCTTGTTCCATTGATCTATGTTTCTGTTTTTGTGCCAGTACCATATTGTGTTGACTACTGTAGCTTTGTAGTATAGTCTGAAGTCAGGGAGTCTGATTCCTCCAGCTCCATTTTTTTCCCTCAAGACTGCTTTGGCTATTCGGGGTCTTTTGTGTCTCCATACAAATTTTGAGATGATTTGTTCTAGCTCCGTAAAAAATGCCATTGGTAATTTGATAGGAATTGCATTGAATCTGTAGATTGCTTTGGGTAGTATACTCATTTTCACAATGTTGATTCTTCCAATCCAAGAACATGGTATATCTCTCCATCTGTTGGCGTCATCTTTAATTTCTTTCATCAGTGTCTTATAGTTTTCTGCATACAGGTCTTTTGTCTCCCTAGGTAGGTTTATTCCTAGGTATTTTATTCTTTTTGTTGCAATGGTAAATGGGAGTGTTTCCATAATTTCTCTTTCAGATTTTTCATCATTAGTGTATAGGAATGCAAGAGATTTCTGTGCATTAATTTTGTATCCTGCAACTTTACCATATTCATTAATTAGCTCTAGCAGTGTTCTGGTGGCAGTTTTAGGATTCTCTATGTATAGTATCATGTCATCTGCAAACAGTGACAGTTTTACTTCTTCTTTTCCAATTTGTATTCCTTTTATTTCTTTTTCTTCTCTGATTGCCATGACTAGGACTTCCAGAACTATGTTGAATAATAGTGGTGAGAGTGGACATCCTTGTCTCGTTCCTGATCTTAGAGGAAATGCTTCCAGTTTTTCACCATTGAGAATGATGTTTGCTGTGGGTTTGTCATATATGGCCTTTATTATGTTGAGGTAGGTTCCCTCTATGCCCACTTTCTGGAGAGTTTTTATCATAAATGGGTGTTGAATTTTGTCAGAAGCTTTTTCTGCATCTATTGAGATGATCATATGGTTTTTATTCTTCAATTTGTTAATATGGTGTATCACATTGATTGATTTGCGTATATTGAAGAATCCTTGCATCCCTGGGATAAATCCCACTTGATCGTGGTGTATGATCCTTTTAATGTGTTGTTGGATTCTGTTTGCTAGTATTTTGTTGAGGATTTTTGCATCTATATTCATCAGTGATATTGGTCTGTAATTTTCTTTTTTTGTAGTGTCTTTGTCTGGTTTTGGTATCAGGGTGATGGTGGCCTCATAGAATGAGTTTGGGAGTGTTCCTTCCTCTGCAATTTTTTGGAAGAGTTTGAGAAGGATGGGTGTTAGCTCTTCTCTAAATGTTTGATAGAATTCACCTGTGAAGCCATCTGGTCCTGGACTTTTGTTTGTTGGAAGATTTTTAATCACAGTTTCAATTTCATTACTTGTGATTGGTCTGTTCATATTTTCTGTTTCTTCCTGGTTCAGTCTTGGAAGGTTATACCTTTCTAAGAATTTGTCCATTTCTTCCAGGTTGTCCATTTTATTGGCATAAAGTTGCTTGTAGTAGTCTCTTAGGATGCTTTGTATTTCTGCGATGTCTGTTGTAACTTCTCCTTTTTCATTTCTGATTTTATTGATTTGAGTCCTCTCCCTCTTTTTCTTGATGAGTCTGGCTAATGGCTTATCAATTTAGTTTATCTTCTCAAAGAACCAACTTTTAGTTTTATTGATCTTTGCTATTGTTTTCTTTGTTTCTATTTCATTTATTTCTGCTCTGATCTTTATGATTTCTTTCCTTCTGCTAACTTTGGGTTTTGTTTGTTCTTCTTTCTCTAGTTTCTTTAGGTGTAAGGTTAGATTGTTTACTTGAGATTTTTCTTGTTTCTTGAGGTAGGCTTGTATAGCTATAAACTTCCCTCTTAGAACTGCTTTTGCTGCATCCCATAGGTTTTGGGTCGTCGTGTTTTCATTGTCATTTGTCTCTAGGTATTTTTTTATTTCCTCTTTGATTTCTTCAGTGATCTCTTGGTTATTTAGTAACGTATTGTTTAGCCTCCATGTGTTTGTCTTTTTTACGTTTTTTCCCCTGTAATTGATTTCTAATCTCATAGCGTTGTGGTCAGAAAAGATGCTTGATATGATTTCAATTTTCTTAAATATACTGAGGCTTGATTTGTGACCCAAGATGTGATCTATCCTGGAGAATGTTCCATGAGCACTTGAGAAGAACGTGTAATCTGCTGTTTTTGGATGGAATGTCCTATATATATCAATTAAACCTATCTGGTCTATTGTGTCATTTAAAGCTTCTGTTTCCTTATTTATTTTCATTTTGGATGATCTGTCCATTGGTGTAAGTGAGGTGTTAAAGTCCCCCACTATTATTGTGTTACTGTCGATTTCCTCTTTTATAGCTGTTAGCAGTTGCCTTATGTATTGAGGTGCTCCTATGTTGGGTGCATATATATTTATAATTGTTATATCTTCTTCTTGGATTGATCCCTTGATCATTATGTAGTGTCCTTCCTTGTCTCTTGTAACATTCTTTATTTTAAAGTCTATTTTATCTGATATGAGTACTGCTACTCCAGCTTTCTTTTGATTTCCATTTGCATGGAATATCTTTTTCCATCCCCTCACTTTCAGTCTGTATGTGTCCCTAGGTCTAAAGTGGGTCTCTGGTAGACAGCATATATATGGGTCTTGTTTTTGTATCCATTCAGCCAGTCTATGTCTTTTGGTTGGGGCATTTAATCTATTCACGTTTAAGGTAATTATCGATATGTATGTTCCTATGACCATTTTCTTAATTGTTTTGGGTTTGTTTTTGTAGGTCCTTTTCTTCTCTTGTGTTTCCCACTTAGAGAAGTTCCTTTAGCATTTGTTGTAGAGCGGGTTTGGTGGTGCTGAATTCTCTTAGCTTTTGCTTGTCTGTAAAGCTTTTGATTTCTCCATCGAATCTGAATGAGATCCTTGCCAGGTAGAGTAATCTTGGTTGTAGGTTCTTCCCTTTCATCACTTTAAGTATATCATGCCACTCCCTTCTGGCTTGCAGAGTTTCTGTTGAGAAATCAGCTGTTAACCTTATGGGAGTTCCCTTGTATGTTATTTGTCGTTTTTCCCTTGCTGCTTTCAATAATTTTTCTTTGTCTTTAATTTTTGCCACTTTGATTACTATGTGTCTCGGGGTGTTTCTCCTTGGGTTTATCCTGTATGGGACTCTCTGCGCTTCCTGGACTTGGGTGGCTATTTCCTTTCCCATGTTAGGGACGTTTTCGACTCTAATCTCTTCAAATATTTTCTCTGGTCCTTTCTCTCTCTCTTCTCCTTCTGGGACCCCTATAATGCGAATGTTGTTGCGTTTAATGTTGTCCCAGAGGTCTCTTAGGCTGTCTTCATTTCTTTTCATTCTTTTTTCTTTAGTCTGTTCCGCAGCAGTGAATTCCACCATTCTGTCTTCCAGGTCACTTATCCGTTCTTCTGCCTCAGTTATTCTGCTATTGATTCCTTCTAGTGTAGTTTTCATTTCAGTTATTGTATTGGTCATCTCTGTTTGTTTGTTCTTTACTTCTTCTAGGTCTTTGTTAATCATTTCTTGCATCTTCTCAATCTTTGCCTCCATTCTTATTCCGAGGTCCTGGATCATCTTCACTATCATTATTCTGAATTCTTTTTCTGGAAGGTTGCCTATCTCCACTTCATTTAGTTGTTTTTCTGGGGTTTTTTCTTGTTCCTTCATCTGATATATAGCTCTCTGCCTTTTCATCTTGTCTATCTTTCTGTAACTGTGGGTTTTGGTCCACAGGCTGCAGGATTGTAGTTTTTCTTGCTTCTGCTGTCTGCCCTCTGGTGGTTGAGGCTATCTAAGAGGCTTGATGGGAGGCTCTGGTGGTGGGTAGAGCTGACTGTTGCTGTGGCCGACAGAGCTCCGTAACCCTTTAATCCACTTTACTGTTGATGGGTGGGGCTGGGTTCCCTCCCTGTTGGTTGTTTTGCCTGAGGCAACCCAACACTGGAGCCTACCTGGGCTCTTTGATGGGGTTAATGGCAGACTCTGGGAGGGCTGACGCCAAGGGGCACTTCCCAGAACCTCCGCTGCCAGTGTCCTTGTCCCCACGGTGAAACAGAGCCACCCCCCACCTCTGCAGGAGACCCCCCAACACCAGCAGGTAGGTCTGGTTCAGTCTCCCCCAGGGTCACTGCTCCTTCCCCTGGGTCCCGATGCGCACACTACTTTGTGTGTGCCCTCCAAGAGTGGGGTCTCTGTTTCCCCCAGTCCTGTCGAAGTCCTGCAATCAATCCCCACTAGGCTTCAAAGTCTGATTCTCTATGAATTCCTCCTCCCGTTGCCGGACCCCCAGGTTGGGAAGCCTGACGTGGGGCTCAGAAGCTTCAATCCAGTGGGTGGCCTTCTGTGGTATAAGTGTTCGCCAGTCTGTGAGTCACCCACCCAGCAGTTATGGGATTTGCTTTTACTCTGATTGCGCCCCTCCTACCGTCTCACTGTGGCTTCTCCTCTGTCCTTGGACGTGGGGTATCCTCCTTGGTGAAGTCCAGGGTCTTCCTGTCAATGATTGTCCAGCAGCCAGTTGTGATTCTGGTGCTCTCGCAAGAGGGAGTGAGAGCACGTCCTTCTACTCCGCCATCTTGGTTAATCCTCTAAGGGACTATATTTTAAGACCTGGGTGAAATGGGTAATTTTCTAGGAAATCATAAATACCAACATTGACCTAAAAAAGAAAAAACTTGGACAGATCAATTACCAAAGGGAAAACAGAGAAAAATGTCGAAAAGCTAATCTTAAAAAAATGCACCAGTTCCTAGATGGTTTCACAAGGGAGTACTACTAAAGCTCTAAGAAAAGGATAACTTCAATGCTGTTTAATATGTTCACTAAGATAGAATAAAAAGGAAACCTACTAAATTCTTTTTACAAAGTGAGTATGATATTGATACCTAAACCCCAGGCAGCAAAATGAAAACAAAAACGTTATTTACAAAGGAAAAGAACCAGATGAACCTTAAACTGCTTTGACACTGAACACAGACAACCACAGAACAGTAGAAAACTTGTGACCCAAGAATTTGAGTCAGAAAATGTGGTCATTTAGGTGTGAAGGCAAGAGAAAAACAATCTTTTAGATATGCAGTGGCTCAGAAAATATACTACTTATCTACTGTGCCTGTGAAATCTATTTCAAGATATTTTAACTAACACAGGTAAATGAAATAAAGAATTAAGGAATGGAGGAAATAATGGTATAAGAAGATTATCATTAACACTGAAACCGGTTATAAGATTTAACTTCTTTATATGAGATATATGTGTTCACTTAAATGTATATCTATATATGTATATAGATGACAGATGTTGTGTTTAGAAAGTCTGATGCCAAATGGAAGTGTGTGTGTGTATACATAAAGTTTGATGCCAAATGTTCATCTGTGGATCTATTTAATAAGTATGGTAATACATAAAAATTTAAATAAAGAAACGCTTTCTACCCACTGAAAATGAAAAAAAAATTCTATAAAACCTCTGGATTGAACTAAACCAAGGATACATTTATAGGCTTTTGGGTTTCTGTAGGCCAATTGCAATTTCCTAATCCAAATCTCTCCACACAATGTCAAAAAAAATACAGATCCACATGGAGAGTAAATAAAGCCACCCACCACTCATTCTTACAGCATAACTAGAAGATAGCGTGTAGTGCATCAAATTACATGTATATATGGGGAGTTAATAACCCCAAATATTCTAAAGCCAGCTCTAGAGTCATGCCATGTTAGAGAGTACGTAGAAAAACAAAATATAAATGAGAAACCAGCATAGGCAGAACACAAATAAAATCACCCTCATGAAAGAAGTCCCCATCCCGAGTTGTGAAAACAGTTAGAACTGTTTCACTGCCATCTAGGTCTAAGGCTAGATGGATCAGAGCACAAGCTACTGGAAGATCAAAAGGAAATGATTTTGGCAGTCTTGCTGAGATACAATTTCTAGGGAAGAGGAAGCAACTTGCAAAGGAGAAGCCTTCGTTGGAGGCTTGGAGATAAATGGAAAGAAGGAAGCTGCAATACAAATTAAGATTAGAAACAAGAGAATCCCCAGATTTTCTAATGTGTTTTCTAACACATCAGCCCATCCTCTACCCCAAAAATGTGCTATTAATTTAAAATATTTTGAATCACTATACCAAAAGAAGAAAGCCCTCTTGAAGCAAGAAACTTAGTAAACACCCCCAACCAATTTACCCCTTCACATTATGACTGATTAGAAAAAATTAGACATTTCAGTGAACAAAAATGTCTGGTAGTATCCATACAAAACTGCTACAGGGAAAAATAATGAGAAGAAAAACTGATGAAAAATTTACCCAAAGAACTAACTACAAAGTGGAGGAGACTGTGAAACAGTTCCTCACCCTGAATTAAATATCATCAAGCATTTTACATACAGGACTTTTTTTTTTTTTTTCCTGCTGCACCATGTGGCTTGTGGGATCTCAGTTCCCTGACCAGGGATTGAACCCCAGGCCCCAGCAGTGAGAGCCTGGAGTCCTAACCACTGGACGGCCAGGGAATTCCTTTTTTTTTTGGTCAGAAAAAAATTTTAATCAGAAAAGCAGAATTAAATGAACAAATAAAGTAAGATATGATGAACAATAAATAAAACCTAGGAGAGAAATTGAAGAAAAAGGCAATATCATCTTATATAGGAAGAATAATTTCGAAGTCCTCAATAAAAAAAAAAAAAGGATTTCCCTGAAAACATAAGGAGAATTGAGAAAATAAGTAGAAAATTTCAAGAAAACAAAGAGATAAAAAATATCATAGAGAAAATAATATAGAAGGTATGTAAGAAGATTAGACATATATACATTCAGATTTCTGAAAAAGAAAAACAGAGCAATGGACAACAGAACTCAAATTTAAATTATAATCCAAGAAAGTTTTCTATAAATGAAACAAAATTTGCATCTATGATTAAGGAGGACCCTTGTGTACACGGGGAAAATGACCCAGAATGGTCAACTCTAACACATAGTCTTATAAACCTATTAGACATTAAATATATAGAAGCAACCTTCTGGGTATCTATGCAAAAAGGCCAAGTCACTTTTTACAAAGGAAATAAGATCATAAAGCAAGAAAACAGTGGAAGAACAATTTTAAGAAACTCAAAAAACAGAAAATATGAGCCAACAATTTTTATATATAGGCAAGCTGTCTTTTATGTATCAATCCTATGGAAAAAAGTTTGATATAGACAAAAACTCAGTAAATACTCTATTCATAAACTCTTCCTTAGAAAGTTTTGAGATACAATTAAAGGAGTGATTAGAGGAAGATGCATACCTCTACACACTTGTGATGCTTAGGTAAATAAAAATTAAAAACTGAAAATAAATGAATGAAATCCCCAACTTAGAAAGGCAGGGGGAAAAAAACTGAAGAAAAAGAAAATAAAGATATAGAAGTAGAAATCAATAAAATAGGAAGCTGAAAAATGGTAAAATTAATTAAAAAATCAAAATGCTAGTTCTTTGGGAAAAGTTAACAACAACAACAAAACATATACAAGCCAACTAGCTAATCTAACCCAGTAAAAAGAAGAGAAAGCACAGTTACATAAAATAAAAAATGATATGGGGGAAATAACTTTTGAAACAGTACATTTTAAGCCATGACAGACTGTTTGTACATCTCTATGCAAACATATTTGAAAAATTAAATGAAATAGTTAACTTCCTACAAAAATAGGTTGCCAAAATTGACCTCAGTAGAGATAAAAGGATTAATAAGATAATTTTTCAACAGAAAAACCAGTGACCTATGAAAAAATTACCCCACAAGAAGCACCAGGTCCACATATTTTCTCAAGGATGTTTTAGCATCCTTGCTCCCAAGCATGGAGAAATCAAGGAAAATTCAAATTTTCTTAAATGGAGCAAGTATTACATTGATGTCTAAATCACATAAAATATAAAAAGGAAACTTTAAAAACAGTCTCATTTTTTAATATTGATGCCAAAATTCTACGTAAAACATCAGTAAACAGATTCCAATGATATATTAATAAAATATAGTATTTTAATAGCCAAAGAGAAATAACAAATGAATATTTCTGTAGACACTAAAAAGGCCTTGACAAAATTCAACCCCCATCCTGATTTTAAAATATACACTCAATAAAATAAGAATTGATTCATCTTTAATACTAAATATATATAACTCACCTCTAAAGCCATATTTTTACTTAATAAGGAAACTTTAGATGTAGTCCCAATAGGGTCAGGAATAAGTTAAAGATGCCCACTGTCTCTTCCATTGTTTAACAACATACTATATGATTTAGCCAATACAATTAGGCAAAAGAAAATGATTCAACACATGAAAACTGGAAAAAGAAGTAAAACTACGTCTTTCTTGAGAGACTAAGATAAAATACTTATAAAACTCAAAGGAATCAATGATAAAACTAACACAAATAATAAGAACATAGGAAGATACAAAATTAATATCTGCAAAATAACCTTCAGTTGTATAATAACAAATTAAAAGATATAATCATATAATGCAAGAGAAAACCCATTTTATATTGACAAAAAATAAAATGCTTAAGAATAGGCTTTAAAGGAAGTAAGCATATTGGTTCCAGTCCTCGCATGATAGCATAAGTCTGCTATGGTCTCCCTTTCCAGCTGATTACAACTGAAAATCCTGGAAAAAATACAAAAATTAATTACCTATGGCCTCTAAAATTAAACAAAAGCAAGCAGATTGTGGAGGAAAATCAAAACTTAAAGAAGGTACCACACAAGTGAGTCTGCCAACTTGCTTTTTCATGGGCTTTGCACTGAGTACAGAGCCCCCATTGAAAGTGGAAGGTGATAAAGCACTGAAATACCATTAGTAACCCTATCTTTCTGGCTAAAGGAATCAGGAAAAGGAGATCCAGGGACAGGAGCACAAGAAGGGAAAAGTCCCATATCAGAAAGGGATCTCTAATTATTCATATAAATCTGCAGACCTTAAGGTCACCCCTGAGTTATGCATGAGTGGGACAGACCCAAAGCAGCCTAACAGAGTCTTAGAGAACTCAACTGAGATGTGAACCACAACCAGGGAAAAGTGACAGTACTTGCAGTCTGAACTTACATGGATTGCTACATTCTTTTTTTTTTTTAAACAGCAGTTTTTTTTGTTGTTGTTTATTTATTTATTTATTTTTTATGGCTGTGTTGGGTCTTCGTTTCTGTGCGAGGGCTTTCTCTAGTTGCAGCGAGTGGGGGCCACTCTTCATCGCAGTGCACAGGCCTCTCACTATCGCGGCCTCTCTTGTTGCGGAGCACAGGCTCCAGACGCGCAGGCTCAGTAGTTGTGGCACACGGGCCTAGTTGCTCCGCAGCATGTGGGATCTTCCCAGACCAGGGCTCGAACCCGTGTCCCCTGCATTGGCAGGCAGATTCTCAACCACTGCGCCACCAGGGAAGCCCGTTGCTGCATTCTTAAATGAATCATTAACATTCACCAGAGGATTACAGCAGGTCTCAGGGTCCAAACAACATAACATTCCACAATTTACCAAATACAATCAGAAATTGTCCAGAAAATGTGAACAATTCTCAAGAGAAAAGACAATCAACAAATGCCAACCACAAAATAACTTGGAGTTTAAAATATGAGAAAAAGATTTTAAAGCAGCTCTTATAACTGTATTCCATGAAGTAATGGAAAACACACTTGAAAGCATAGAAAGAAGCTCATTGAACCCCAAATGGGGTATAACAACAACAAAAGGAAAATTATCATTCCTAGACATAGCATAATCAAACTGCTGAAAAAAAACAAAGAATATAGAAAAAGACATATAGGAAATTTTGAAAGCAGCTACAAAATGATGCATTACATTGACTTTTACTTCTTGCTGTATGCAAAAATAACTAAAAATGAATTATAGGCTTAAACATTAAAATTAAAATTATAAAACTTTAAAGAAAACAAAGGAGAAATTCTTCGCAATTTTGGTGTAGGAAAGACACTTCTTAAATAGAACACAAAACCATAAAAAGTAATTTGGACATCTTCAAAATTAAAATCCTCTGCTCTTTGAAAATCATAATTAAGGGGGAAATAAAGGCAAGCCATAATATGGGAAGATATATTCAGAATTCGTATGTCAGACAAAGGACTTGTATCCAAAATACATTAAAAAAAACCTCTTACAACTTAATAACAGAAAGACAAACAACCCCTATCTTCCCAGCTCTCCAAAAAAACTGGGAAAAAAGTTTGAATGAACACCACAAATATACTAAAAGCAGATAAGCACATGAAAAGATAATCACTAATCATTATGAAAATACAAATTAAAACTACAAGATTTCACCACACACTCATTAGAATGACTAAAATTAACAAAACTAACCACACCAAGAATTGACAAGAATGTGCAAAAAGGAGAACTCTCATGCACTGCTGGTGACACTTTAAAATGGTAAAACCACTTTGGGAAAGTTTGGCAATTTAGGAAAAAGTTAAATACACACCTACCAAAAAACCTAGCCATTCCACTCCTAAGTATTGACTTAAGAAAAAAAAGTGTATTCACACAAAATCTTCTATCCTTATGTTTATAGCAACTTTATTTGTAATAGTCAATAACTGAAAACAACCCAGATGTTGATCAACAGATGAGTGGATAAACATATCCTGGTTTATCTAAACAATGGAATGCTACCCAGTAATAAAAATGAACAAACGATAGATACATGCAACATCATGGATGAATATCGAAATTACGTGAAAGAAAGGCAATATTGCTAAAATGTACATACTTCCCAAAGCCACCTATGGATTAATTGCAATCCCTATGAAAATTCCAATGCGATTTTTACAGAAATAGAAAAAAATCCCAAAATTCATACGGAACCATGAATAGCCAAATCAGCCTTGAGAAAAAGAAAAAAAAATTGGAGACATCACACGTCCTGATTTCAAAATATATTTCAAAGCTACAGTAATCAAAACGGTATGGTGCTGGCATGAAGATAGATATATAAACCAACGGAATAGAATAGAGAGCCCAGAAATCAACCCACACATACACGGCAAATTGATATTCAGCAAGGGTGTCAAAAATACACAATGGGCCTAGATAGACTCATCCACCAGAGGGCAGACAGCAGAAGCAAGAAGAACTACAATCCTGCAGCCTGTGGAACAAAAACCAGATTCACAGAAAGATAGACAAGGTGAAAAGGCAGAGGGCTATGTACCAGATAAAGGAACAAGATAAAACCCCAGAAAAACAACTAAATGAAGTGGAGATAGGCAACCTTCCAGAAAAAGAATTCAGAATAATCATAGTGAAGATGATCCAGGACCTCAGGAAAAGAATGGAGGCAAAGATTGAGAAGATGCAAGAAATGTTTAACAAAGACCTAGAAGAATTAAAGAACAAACAAACAGAGGTGAACAATACAATAACTGAAATGAAAACTACACTACAAGGAATCAATAGCAGGATAACTGAGGCAGAAGAACGGATAAGTGACCTGGAAGACAGAATGGTGGAATTCACTGCTGCGGAACAGACTAAAGAAAAAAGAATGAAAAGAAATGAAGACAGCCTAAGAGACCTCTGGGACAACATTAAACGCAACAACATTCGCATTATAGGGGTCCCAGAAGGAGAAGAGAGAGAGAAAGGACCAGAGAAAATATTTGAAGAGATTATAGTCGAAAACTTCCCTAACATGGGAAAGGAAATAGCCACCCAAGTCCCGGAAGTGCAGAGAGTCCCATACAGGATAAACCCAAGGAGAAACACGCTGAGACACATAGTAATCAAATTGGCAAAAATTAAAGACAAAGAAAAATTATTGAAAGCAGCAAGGGAAAAACAATAAATAACATACAAGGGAACTCCCATAAGGTTAACAGCTGATTTCTCAGCAGAAACTCTACAAGCCAGAAGGGAGTGGCATGATATATTTAAAGTGATGAAAGGGAAGAACCTACAACCAAGATTACTCTACCTGGCAAGGATCTCATTCAGATTCGATGGAGAAATCAAAAGCTTTACAGACAAGCAAAAGCTAAGAGAATTCAGCACCACCAAACCCGCTCTACAACAAATGCTAAAGGAACTTCTCTAAGTGGGAAACACAAGAGAAGAAAAGGACCTACAAAAACAAACCCAAAACAATTAAGAAAATGGTCATAGGAACATACATATCGATAATTACCTTAAACGTGAATGGATTAAATGCTCCAACCAAAAGACACAGGCTCGCTGAATGGATACAAAAACAAGACCAATATATACGCTGTCTACAAGAGACCCACTTCAGACCTAGGGACACATACAGACTGAAAGTGAGAGGATGGAAAAAGATATTCCATGCAAATGGAAATCAAAAGAAAGCTGGAGTAGCAGTACTCATATCAGATAAAATAGACTTCAAAATAAAGAGTATTACAAGAGACAAGGAAGGACACTACATAATGATCAAGGGATCAATCCAAGAAGAAGATATAACAATTATAAATATATATGCACCCAACACAGGAGCACCTCAATACATAAGGAAACTGTTAACTGCTATAAAACAGGAAATCGACAGTAACACAATAATAGTGGGGGACTTTAACACCTCACTTACACCAGTGGACAGATCATCCAAAATGAAAATAAATAAGGAGACAGAAGCTGTAAATGACACAATAGACCAGATAGATTTAATTGATATTTATAGGACATTCCATCCAAAAACAGCAGATTACACTTTCTTCTCAAGTGCGCATGGAACGTTCTCCAGGATAGATCACATCTTGGGTCACAAATCAAGCCTCAGTACATTTAAGAAAATTGAAATCATATCAAGCATCTTTTCTGACCACAACGCTATGAGATTAGAAATCAATTACAGGGAAAAAAACGTAAAAAAGAAAAACACATGGAGGCTAAACAATATGTTACTAAATAACCAAGAAATCATTGAAGAAATCAAAGAGGAAATCAAAAAATACCTAGAGACAAATGACCATTAAAACACGACAATCCAAAACCTATGGGATGCAGCGAAAGCAGTTCTGAGAGGGAAGTTTATAGCTATACAAGCCTACCTCAAGAAACAAGAAAAATCTCAAATAAACAATCTAACCTTACACCTAAAGGAACTAGAGAAAGAAGAACAAACAAAACCCAAAGTTAGCAGAAGGAAAGAAATCATAAAGATCAGAGCAGAAATAAATGAAATAGAAACAAAGAAAACAATAGCAAAGATCAATAAAACTAAAAGTTGGTTCTTTGAGAAGATAAACAAAATTGATAAGCCATTAGCCACACTCATCAAGAAAAAGAGGGAGAGGACTCAAATCAATAAAATTAGAAATGAAAAAGGAGAAGTTACAACAGACATCGCAGAAATACAAAGCATCCTAAGAGACTACTACAAGCAACTCTATGCCAATAAAATGGACAACCTGGAAAAATGGACAAATTCTTAGAAAGGTATAACTTTCCAAGACTGAACCAGGAAGAAATAGAAAATTTGAACAGACCAATCACAAGTAATGAAATTAAAACTGTGATTAAAAAACTTACAACAAACAAAATTCCAGGACCAGATGGCTTCACAGGTGAATTCTATCAAACATTTAGAGAAGAGCTAATGCCCATCCTTCTCAAACTCTTGCAAAAAATTGCAGAGGAAGGAACACTCCCAAACTCATTCTGTGAGGCCACCATCACCCTGATACCAAAACCAGACAAAGATACTACAAAAAAAGAAAATTACAGACCAATATCACTGCTGAATATAGATGCAAAAATCCTCAACAAAATACTAGCAAACAGAATCCAAAAACACATTAAAAGGATCATACACCACGATCAAGTGGGATTTATCCCAAGGATGCAAGAATTCTTCAATATATGCAAATCAATCCATGTGATACACCATATTAACAAATTGAAGAATAAAAACCATATGGTCATCTCAATAGATGCAGAAAAAGCTTTTGACAAAATTCAACACCCATTTACAATAAAAACTGTCCAGAAAGTGGGCATAGAGGGAACCTACCTCAACATAATAAAGGCCATATGTGACAAGCCCACAGCAAACATCATTCTCAATGGTGAAAAACTGAAAGCATTTCCTTTAAGATCAGGAACGAGACAAGGATGTCCACTCTCACCACTATTATTCAACAGAGTTTTGGAAGTCCTAGCCACTGCAATCAGAGAAGAAAAAGAAATAAAAGGAATCCAAATTAGAAAAGAAGAAGTAAAATTGTCAGTGTTTGCAGATGACATGATACTATACATAGAGAATCCTAAAGATGCCACCAGAAAACTACTAGAGCTAAGCAATGAATTTGGTAAAGTTTCAGGATACAAAATTAATGCACAGAAATCTCTTGCATTCCTATACACTAATGATGAAAAATCTGAAAGAGAAATTAAGGAAACCCTCCCATTTACCATTGCAACAAAAAGAATAAAATACCTAGGAATAAACTTACCTAGGGAGACAAAAGACCTGTATGCAGAAAAGTATAAGGCACTGATCAAAGAAATTAAAGATGATACAGACAGGTGGAGAGATATATCATGTTCTTGGATTGGAAGAATCAATATTGTGAAAATGACTATACTACCCAAAGCAATCTACAGATTCAATGCAATCCCTATCAAATTACCTATGACATTTTTTACGGAACTAGAACAAAAAAATCTTAAAATTTGTATGGAGACACAAAAGTCCCCGAATAGCCAAAGCAGTCTTGAGGGAAAACAACGGAGCTGGAGGAATCAGACTCCCTGACTTCAGACTATACTTCAAAGCTACAGTAATCAAGACAACATGGTACTGGCACAAAAACAGAAACATAGATCAATGGAACAAGATAGAAAGCCCAGAGATAAACCCATGCACCTATGGTCAACTAATCTATGATAAAGGAGGCAAGGATATACAATGGAGAAATGACAGTCTCTTCAATAAGTGGTGCTGGGAAAACTGGACAGCTACATGTAAAAGAATGAAATTAGAACACTCCCTAACACCATACACAAAAATAAACTCAAAATGGATTAGGGACCTAAATGTAAGACCAGACACTATTAAACTCTTAGAGGAAAACATAGGAAGACATTCTTTGGCATAAAGCACGGCAAGATCTTTTTTGATCCACCTCCTAGAATAATGGAAATAAGAACAAAAATAAACAAATGGGACCTAATGAAACTTGAAAGCTTTTGCACAGCAAAGGAAACCATAAACAAGACGAAAGACAACCCTCAGAATGGGAGAAAATATTTGCAAATGAATCACGGACAAAGGATTAATCTCCAAACTATATAAACAGCTCATGCAGCTTAATATTAAAGAAACAAACAAGCCAATCCAAAAATGGGCAGAAGACCTAAATAGACATTTCTCCAAAGAAGACATACAGATGGCCAAGAAGCACATGAAAAGCTGCTCAACATCACTAATTATTAGAGAAATGCAAATGAAAACTACAATGAGGTATCACCTCACCCCAGTTAAAATCGGCATCATCAGAAAATCTACAAACAACAAATGCTGGAGAGGGTGTGGAGAAAACAGAGCCCTCTTGCACTGTTGGTGGGAATGTAAATTGATACAGCCACTATGGAGAACAGTATGGAGGTTCCTTAAAAAACTAAAAATAGAATTACCATATGATCCAGCAATCCCACTACTGGGCATATACCCAGAGAAAACCATAATTCAAAAAGACACATGCACCCCAATGTTTATTGCAGCACTGTTTACAATAGCCAGGTCATGGAAGCAACCTAAATGCCCATCGACAGATGAATGGATAAAGAAGTTGTGGTACATATATACAATGGAATATTACTCAGCCATAAAAAGGAACAATATTGGGTCATTTGTTGAGACGTGGATGGATCTAGAGACTGTCAAAGAGAGTGAAGTAAGTCAGAAAGAGAAAAACAAATATTGTATATTAACACATATATGTGGAACCTAGAAAAATGGTACAGATGAACCAGTTTGCAGGGCAGAAATTGAGACACAGAAGTAGAGAACAAACGTATGGACACCAAAGGGGGAAAGCAGCGGGGGGTGGGGGTGGGGCTGTGATGAATTGGGAGATTGGGATTGACATGTATACACTGATGTGTGTAAAATGGATGACTAATAAGAATCTGCTGTATTAAAAAAAAAAAAAGAATACACAGTGGGGAAAGGATGAGCTCTTCAACAAATGATGGTGGCAAAACTGGTACCACATGTAAAAGAATGAAATTGAGTTCTTGTCTTATATCACACACAAAAATCAACTCAATGTGGATTAAAACCCTAAAGGATAGACCTGAATCTGCAACTAGAAGGAAACATAGGGTAAAATCTTCTTGATGGTGGTGTTGGCAATGATTTCATGGCTATGACACCAAAAGCATAGGCAACAAAAGCAAAAATAAATAAGTGGGACTACATCAAATTTAAAACCTTCTGCACAGCCAAAAAAAAGAATCAAGAGAGTGAGAAGGAAATGAACATAATGGGAAAAAATATTTGCAAACCATGTCTAATAAAGAGTTAATCTCCAAAATATATAAGGAACTCCTACACCTTGAGAGCCAAAACCCTCATAACCTGATTTAAAAATGGGCTAAAGACTTGAATAGACATTTTCCCAAGGAGACATACAAATGGCCAATTGGCATATGAGAAAAAAAACTCAGTGTCACTAATCATCAGGAAAATGCAAATCAAAACCAGAATGAGATGTCACCTCATACTTATTAGAATAGCTATCATCAAAAAGACAAGAGGTACTGAGCGTTGTCAAGGATGTGAAGAGAATCCTCGTGCGCCATTGGTAGATATATAAAATGGTGCAGCTGTTATGGAAAATAGCATGGAGCTTCCTCAAAAAATTAAAATTAGAAGTAGCATATGATCCAGAATCCCACTTTGCATATTTAGCCACAATAATTAAAATCAGGATCTCAAAGAGATATTAGTAGTCCCATGTTCATTGCAGCACTATTCATAACAGCCAGTATGTGGAAATAACCTAAATGCCCAGGGACAGATGAATGGATAAAATGAAGATTTATATATACAATGGTATATTATTCAGCCTTTAAAAAGAAGGAAAATGTGACAACATGCAGTAATCTTGAGGACATTATGCTACGTGAAATAAGCCAGTCACAGAAAAGACAACTACTGCGTGTCTCTACTTATTTAAAGTATCTAAAATGGTCAAATTCACAGAATCAAAGAATAGAATAGTGGTTGCCAAGGTCTGGGGGGAGAGGGTAAGAGGGAAGCTAATCTACAAGCCTAACACTTCAAATAAGCAAGATGAACACGTTCTAGAGATCTGCCATAGATCATTGTACCTATAGTTAACTATCTGTTCAGTTAATAATCTCTTAAGTACTTCCCTGGTGGCACAGTGGTTAAGAATCCGCCTGCCAATGCAGGGCACAGGGGTTCAATCCCTGGTCCGGGAAGATCCCACATGCCACGGAGCAACTAAGCCCGTGCACCACAACTACTGAGCCTGCACTCTAGAGCCCGCGAGCCACAACTACTGAGCCCGCATGCCACAACTACTGAAGCCCGCGCGCCTAGAGCCCGTGCTCCGCAACAAGAGAAGCCACCACAGTAAGCCCGCGCACCGCAATGAAGAGTAACCCCTGCTCACTGCAACTAGTGAAAGCCCACGCGCAGCAACGAAGATCCAATGCAGCCAAAAATAAAATAAATATATAAATAAATTCATTTTTTTAAAAAATCTCTTAAGAGGAAAGATCTCATGTTAAAATTTTCTTTCCAAAATAAAATAAAATAAAGCTCAAAGCACTATTCAACATAAAAAGGAATTTTTTTCCAGAGTTAAAAAATAGTTTTAAAAATTACCTAATTGTTTGACTATCAATATTAGTAATGCCCCTCTCTGCCAGTGACATTGGCAGGATTAAATTAGATAGATGTAAAAATGATTCCCACTACATCAACTTATGTAAAGGTGGGATGGAGAAAAGATTTGCAAGAGACTTCAAAGTATTATTTGTTTTTCAGAATTTTTTGTATCCTTTCAGATTCAGATCTTACACATCTTTAGGTTAAGAGAGGAAGGACCAGTGGGCTGCTTCTACTAAAATTGCTGCTTATGTGTGCCATTAGGGTCAGAAAGGAGGCTATGGCCTGGTATGATAGCATTGGACCTCCAACTTAGGTCAGAAAGGAGAGAATGAGAATATAATGATATGTAACCAAGCTATAATAGAAAACTAAAATTAGCTCATCTTTCTCTCCCTGTGTTCCTACTAGTAGTCTCAGTTTATTTGGGGTTTACTTTGAGCTTCCTGTTAAGGACATTACATTCTGTTTAGAGACTTCTCTATCTTTACCCAGGCTATGATTTCAATGCAGAAAAATCAAACTCTGAGTTTCTTGAAGGGAATCATGTTTCATTCATTTTTTCTCTCCAGCACTTAAGAGTGATTAGCATATAGGAGACCTCATAAATTCTTAATATTTGGGTAAATAAACAAGAAAAAATATGTGAAAAATTATGCAGAGAAATCTTTGATTTTTATTTTTCACTAAGGAAAAATTTACACCTAAAATTTAAGTCTTTATTTAAACAAACCTGAAGATGAGATGGAATAAGTTAAGGATAGATGAGGAATAAAGGATGGTAACTTTCATTTGCAGGAAATGACATCATGCTGGAGAAGTTTTGTTTTTCCTGTTCTTTATTCTTTACTTTCAATGACTGTTTCAACAAGTTGTGTTGCAGAGTCCCTGATGATACAGTCAGTTACAGCCTTGAGCTGTGCTAAATAAAGGAACAATTATAAATTTCATAGTGAAGGTCTCTCTGACATCCCATTCTTTTTGTGGGGAGGTAGATGAGAGAGGAAGGTGGGGGAAATATCATGGTTATTTTTTCCTCATTGGCTCCTTTTTCCTCTTGCCCATTGTGTGTGTTTTACTACCATCCATCAGAGTTATGTCAACAACAGGCTTTACCTAAAATAGCTGGAAAGTACCATAGTCTATCACTTACCCCTGTCAGCAAGTCAATGTGAAACTTACTGTCTTCTACTAGGTCAAAAGGAATTGCTAATATTTTTAGAGAACATGATGGATTACAGTTAGGATTCTTACAAAATACAAAAATAAAATATCAACATTATCTTCATTTCTGAATTCAATGGAAGAAGAAAGGGAAAAGCATAGATGAAATTTCTCTCTCAACCTTATTTGCCATTTATTTTGAAAGGGAGGGAAGAGAGCAATGGGGATAAATTCCAACCCATCATTTAAAAATGTGGCCACAGGCACTTGTTATTGATGTGTCATTGCATCATGCTACTTGATAAAATTTAAATGCATTTTCCTTTTCCCGCATCTGATTTAAGGTTGTCTGCCCAAAACTCCTCCAGGGATGCTTTCCTCTTTGTGTCTTCATTTTTCAAGAAGTGTGAAGTTGACACAAAACTCTCATGAAATTTGGCCTTGAAATCATAGAGGAAAGAAAATTAGTGCTTTGTGGACTCAGTGCCCTCTCATATAGGGCACCACTGTGAAACTGATGTTCTTCTTAGCTGACTCCTTAACTAACCAGAACCTCTGGCACCCCAATCTTGTGCTACATTCAAGATTTGGCTTTTAATTCATCACTTCAAGTGCACCTAGTTAGTTTCTAGGGCTTTAGTGCCCACTTCCCTAGTACAAAAGTTCATAAATTGTTGTCTATGGAACACTAAAAGGACCAGCAGGAGGACAGAGGAGAGTACCAAGAAATTGTAAAACCTGCCTTCCACGCAAAATTCATCCATAAAACTTCTGCCTTTATTTGTTTTATATGTTAAGGTTAATCCATATACTATTTGGATTAAGGAAACCACTTGTTTAAAAAGTTGGAAAACCATTGCTCAACCCAATTTAGAATAGCAGAAGAAAAGCAGAATCATAGAAATTTAGAGCTAAAAGGGATTTAAGTGACAGTATAATCCAATTCTGTGATTATATGAATGAGGAAATTAAGTTGGGGAGAAGTGAAGAGACATATCCGAGGGCTCGTGGTTATTTGCAGACATAGATCTATTGATTTGTCGTCCAATATTCTTTTTGTTCGATCATGTCAGTGATACTTGAAGAATGAAAAGTGAGGAAACATCCTTCCAGTGGCTAACTAAACTCCATGATGTTGTTAGCTACTTTGAAGATATTATGCAGTATTAAAACTAATCAGTCCCCATTCATTTATCCTTCCATCCTTCCTCCCATCCATCCATTAATCTTTAGCCAAGCAAATGTAGGTTAACACTAGAAACCTATTCTTGATTGTATTTTAATAGCACAAGTACTATAGTAAATCCATCTAATTCCCAAGCACTCAAAGGCTAAAGACTATAAGCATGTCTTTAAGGATCTCTATGAGGGCATACATTCCAGATCCTACATTTAAGAGAACACTGAATCAGGTAATGGACATACATGTACTATGGGGCTTCTGATCACAGATTCCTGGGGACTTCCAAAAATAATTCATATTAAAAAGAGGAACTTTCTGCCTAGATTTTGCTATGAAAACGTGGATATCAGTATGTCAGGTTGAATTACATACTGATGCCACTTTTTGTCATGAGTAATCTGTGTGTCTTCAAGCCACTCGTTCCCTCTCTTGGATGTGTGTTACTGTCTAGAAGACCATAAGACAAGGGAATTACAGTGATGTTAAAAACCTGCTTTTCACTGGCTCTTATTGCTATCTGCTATTGTTGTATCACCAACTCTCACACCAGTCCCTCAGCTCTTAAGTGGTATCTCACATGTGCTCCAAATAATTCTTTTAGTGACCAAAAGGCACGTGCCCTTTTCTTGGTCTGTTCGAGACTCATTCAGGGACAAGTGAGTGAGTCTGCCAAGGCATCCAGTGGGTGTGGACCCATGTGAAGGTGCCCTGTATCAGCTGGCAGAGCCCACAGCGATTCTCTCTCTCCCAGGGCACTCTCTATATCATGGGAATTACCATCACCTCCACAGGGCCTGATGCTGCCACTGGGCATGACCTCTGCCTCTCCCAGGTACTGCTTCTTTCAAAGAGTGCTGTCAGGTGCTGCTGCCACAATGTGCTACTATCGTCTCAACATACCCCAGCCACTTTGGCTCCCATCACCTGCACTGGGGTGCTCTTGCCTATAAATTCTGTCCAAAGGTATATGGGGCTCTGTGGAAAACCATAAAGATTTCTTCTTTCCACCTTGTGTTCCTCCCGTTAGTGTGAGATCAAAAAGGGGTTGTTTGGCTTCCAAACTCTATGAGTTTTTCTGAAACGGCTGTGAGGAAATGAAATTAACATATAGACATTCACAGCTTTTTCCCTTCCTTTTTCCCCCCCTACTTAGCTTTTTTGCCTCCCTCCTCTCTGAAGAGCTAAAGGACAAAATCTTAAGTGGATTGTTTGAGAAAAGCAAAGAACCACATCCCCAGGTTGAGGAGGGGGAGCGTATGGTAGAGGGATATGCCATGTCTGATGCATATTAGAATGCTCTGTACAGAGGAGAGAGGAGGCTGATGGGCCAGGATGGACAAGACTATGTGGATGGGAGAATTCTGTTAGGATGCAAGAATTGAGAGACTTCCAGGTATCTGAGGATGCTCAAGAATGTGGAAAAGACAGGGGCTTTTCACTAGAATAGCTATGAACTAAGTTTCTTTGTTCACCTAATGCTTGAAAGACAAAGAAGTAAAGCCTTAACTTTCAACCTAGACTAGGTGCAGTTTTATATACACTGTGTAGTTATACCCGTATTTATATACTGCACACCACTGTATCCCCACTCTGTTCGTCTCCCCTCTATAGATTGGGATATGAGTTCATAAGGATTAGGTCAGGAGACCAATGCGAAGGAAAGACA
This sequence comes from Eschrichtius robustus, assembly GCF_028021215.1. NCBI lineage: Eukaryota > Metazoa > Chordata > Mammalia > Artiodactyla > Eschrichtiidae > Eschrichtius > Eschrichtius robustus. The sequence goes on along the minus strand of NC_090829.1, from coordinate 88,484,755 downwards.
CCAAGATGTATACAGAATGCCGGCTCCCCCTTGAGGTTGAATCTTCACTGCAAAGCCAAGCTTGACTATCTCTCTTCTCCCCTGAGATGAATTCTCACCAAGGCTACTCTTAGTCTCATAAACTTCTGGTAGATCCACTGCTGAGTTGGCCAGAGTTGTCTTTCTAGCCTTGCCTGAGCCACAGCCAAAAAGGAATAGAGCTTAGGCTCAGTTGGGACCCCCACTATCCTTATTTTCAGTAAAAAGCAGAATTGTGTCTCGGACCCTGGCAAGTAACTCTTGCTCATGCACTTGAGTTCTTTGGGTGCCAGCGTAAGCTGACACTTTCATTGTTTCCTCATTCCTACATTCCAGTTTTATAAATCCCAAAATTAATTTGGAGCAGCTGAAGACGAATCTGCTTCAGAAGACTACATACTTCCCGAAGTATCCCAGTTGATTTAAGGGCTGATTTATTGGAGACTTGTGGGTTCACCAGCTTTTGACTTCATTTTGCTTCCCAGATCAGCATCTGTGTTTGTTTAACAGCCACTGGTTGACTCACTCTGAGAATCATGGATGCCATGTGGAAGGCCCAGGGGCCACATAGCTCATCTCCTGAAGTGACACTGCGGGTGTTTCTATCACTCGTCAAGTTAGGATTTGTCACGTGGAAATTGCATTCAAGCATTGAGTCTACCAGTTCTCTGGAAAAATAAATCTCAGAATTCACAATGCCATGAAGTTTTCTCCAAGCATGTCAACATCCTTTTTTCCTAAAGCCAAAGCAGAGGTGATTTCATTTCCTGATAGCAAGGAGGTTATATTTAATTCATGTTCTCACTGCATTCCTATCCTGTACCAGGCCTAGCACTAAGTACAGAGATCATGGAAGGATACACACAGTCTCCGTTCTCAACTCAAGGATGACACTGCCTACTAAGGGAGCAAACAGGTACCCCCCACAGGGCAGAGTGTAATGCTAAGTAGAGGATCACTCAAGGTGAGTGGGCAATTAAGTTTGACTGTGGAGGGAGGAGTAGCTTACGGTAGAGCAGGGCAAGGTGAGGACACTTAGCTGTCATCTTTCATGTCACCTCATCTGTGCCAGGAGGAGAGGCACTTGGCTTAGAAGCCCTCACACCTGTCCTTTGTGCAAGTCCCTCCCATCTCCTGCCAATGCCCCTCCCCTGAGTTAGTGTGGTGGTTGCATATCAAAGTATTTGAGACACTTTTGAAAGACAGAGATGCCCAAGCCCCACCACAGACTGTCTGAAAGAAGATCTCCAAGGCAGGAGCCTGGGGATCTCTATTTCTTAAAGCTTTCTGTCCAGAGGATTCCCTAGCAGTGCAGCCAGCCAACCTGGCACAAGTCTTCAGACTGCTCTCTGAATACCATTGCTCTGAGAGTTTTCTCCAAAATCTCATCAGTGGTGCTGGGTGAGTATTCTCTGAAGTGTACCACATGACAAAATCTGCTTTTAAAGATTTGGCTGTGGGCCCAAGTTGAAGATGAGATGCCCAGGGGAAAGAAGGTTTATGCTAAACTTGGAAGTCCCCCAAGTCTATTTTGATCCCATCCATCATACCTAGACTCTCATATGCTACTGTGGGGTAGAGCTATTTAGGACACAGCCAGTCAGACCACTATGGGCCATGGGGATAAGTGTATGAGGCCAGCTCTAGGTTAGCTTCAGGGTTAGCTCTCATCGTTCCATAAATTCCTGAAGTATTTATTCGTTGGCCAGATCAAGTACTCCTTTTTCTGTTGTGATTTAAGTACATGCCAGGTTAGGCCACCTGCTCAGAACCAAGACTGAAAACTTCCAAGCATCCCTGGACCTTGAGGTTCCATGGGCACCCTGACCAAAGGCACTTCTTATGTCCATCGGATGCAGTAGTATCAACGTGCTAACAGGGAAGACTCTGGACTCGGGACAAAAGACCTGGCTTCAAGTCTTGACTGTGCTACCATGTACCTGTGTGTCTCACTTAACCCTTCTGTGTCAATTTCCTTGTTTACAAAAAGAGGGAATTGATGATCATCTCAATAGATGCAGAAAAAGCTTCCAACAAAATTCAACACCCATTTATGATAAAAACCCTCCAGAAAGTAGGCATAGAGGGAACTTACCTCAACATAATAAAGGCCATATATTACAAACCCACAGCCAACATCATTCTCAATGGTGAAAAACTGAAACCATTTCCACTAAGATCAGGAAATAGAGAAGGTTGTCCACTCTCAACACTATTATTCAACATAGTTTTGGAAGTTTTAGCCACAGCAATCAGAGAAGAAAAAGAAATAAAAGGAATCCAAATCACAAAAGAGGAAGTAAAGCTGTCACTGTTCACAGATGACGTGATACTATATATAGAGAATCCTAAAGATGCTACCAGAAAACGACTAGAGCTAATCAACAAATTTGGTAAAGTAGCAGTATACAAAATTAATGCACAGAAATCTCTTGCATTCCTATACACTCATGATGAAAAATCTGAAAGAGAAATTAAGGAAACCCTCCCATTTACCATTGCAACAAAAAGAATAAAATACCTAGGAATAAACCTACCTAAGGAGACAAAAGACCTGTATGTAGAAAACTATAAGACACTGATGAAAGAAATTAAAGATGATGCAAACAGATGGAGAGATATACCATGTTCTTGGATTGGAAGAATCAACATTGTGAAAATGACCATAATACGCAAAGCAATCTACAGATTCAATGCAATCCCTATCAAACTACCAGTGGCATTTTTCACAGAAGTAGAACAAAAAATTTCACAATTTGTATGGAAACACAAAACACCCCGAATGGCCAAAGCAATCTTGAGAAAGAAAAACGGAGCTGGGGAAATCAGGCTCCCGGACTTCGGACTATACTACAAAGCTACAGTAATCAAGACAGTATGGTACTGGCACAAAAACAGAAATATAAATCAATGGAATAGGATAGAAAAACCCAGAGATAAACCCATGCACATATGGTCACTTTATCTTTGATAAAGGAGGCAAGAATATACAATGGAGAAAAGACAGCCTCTTCAGTAAGTGGTGCTGGGAAAACCGGACAGCTGCATGTAAAAGAATGAAATTAGAACGCTCCCTAACACCATACACAAAAATAAACTCAAAATGGATTAAAGACTAAATGTAAGGCCAGACACTATAAAACTCTTAGAGGAAAACGTAGGAAGAACACTGTATGATGTAAATCACAGCAAGATCCTTTTTGACCCACTTCCTAGAGAAATGGAAATAAAAACAAAAATAAACAAATGGGACCTAATGAAACTTCAAAGCTTTTGCACTGCAAAGGAAACTATAAACAAGACAAAAAGACAACCCTCAGAATGGGAGAAAATATTTGCAAATGAAGCAACTGACAAAGGATTAACCTCCAAAATTTACAAGCAGCTCATGCAACTCAATATCAAAAACACAAACAACCCAATCCAAAAATGGACAGAAGACCTAAACAGACATTTCTCCAAAGAAGATATACAGATTGCCAACAAACACATGGAAGAATGCTCAACATCACTAATCATTAGAGAAATGCAAATCAAAACTATGATGAGGTATCACCTCATACCAGTGAGAATGGCCATCACCAAAAAATCTACAAACAATAAATGCTGGAGAGGGTGTGGAGAAAAGGGAACCCTCTTGCAGTGTTGGTGGGAATGTAAATTGATACAGCCACTATGGAGAACAGTATAGAGGTTCCTTAAAAACTAAAAATAGAACTACCATATGACCCAGCAATCCCTCTACTGGGCACATACCCTGAGAAAACCATAATTCAAAACGAGTCATGTACCACAATGTTCATTGAAGCACTATGTACAATAGCCAGGACATGGAAGCAACCTAAGTGTCCATCAAAAGACAAATGGATAAAGAAGATGTGGCACATATATACAATGGAATATTACTCAGCCATAAAAAGGAACGAAATTGAGTTATTTACTGTGAGGTGGATGGACCTAGAGTCTGTCATACAAGTAAGTCGGAAAGAGAAAAACAAATACTGTATGCTAACACATATATATGGAATCTAAAAAAAAAAAAAAAAAGATTCTGAAGAACCTAGGGACAGGACAGAAATAAAGATGCAGATGTAGAGAATGGACTTGAGGACACGGGAAGGGGAAGGGTAAGCTGGGACGATGTGAGAGAGTGGCATGGACATATATACACTACCAAATGTCAAATAGATAGCTAGTGGGAAGCAGCTGCATAGCACAGGGAGATCAGCTTGGTGCTTTGTAACCACCCAGAGGGGTGGGATAGGGAGGGTGGGAGGGAGACGCAAGAGGGAGGAGATATGGGGATATATGTATATGTATAGCTGATTCACTTTGTTATTAAGCAGAAACTAACACACCATTATAAAGCAATTATACTCCAATAAAGATGTTAAAATAAAAGGGGGGGGGATTGGGTTAGAAAATTGCCAAGATCAGACCCCTTTTCACTGGGATAGTGTATGATTGATAGGGCATTGAAAATTGTTATAAAGTAATTTACATAGCTTTTGTCTCTGCCAGTGCTCTTAGAAATTAGAAGTGTGACTTACAGAAAAAATTTTTCAAAAGCTATATTTTATTAATTAAAATGGGAAGGAAGAAAATAGCCTAATACTTATTAAAAGTCTGTCATGCATCAGGTATTGTCTGGAGTGTTTCTTCTTTTGTGATTTCAATCTAATCCCTGTAAAAGCCCAGGAAAATTCCTATTCCAGTCAGAAGACCCTGGAAAATTCTCATTCCAGATAAGAAAGCAGACTTAAGGGTAAAATAGCTTGCCTAAGTTGAAAGCGCTAGTAAATGACAGAAGTAGGGTTCAAGTTCAGGTTTTGTGATTCTAAATGCAGTGCTGTTGATAGCTGAAATTCTGTTATAATCCTGCAAACGCAAGAGCCCCTTCCCTGTAAATTAACCGGCCCGTCCACTTCAGTGGACAATTATTAAGAATAACAGCACGTGCGAGCAGGGCTGCTATGTGCCCTTCATTTCATGCTTTCCTTCAGGGTCCTCCGTAAGGCTTAAGTCAGCCACTCAGTCTGACTGAATTACCAAATGAATGTCTCTCTCCCTTCTGCTCTCAGTAACTCTTCTTTCTCTGAGAGGGAAAATAAAAATAAAGCACAGCTAAGTATTAAAGCAAAATCAATGCTGTGTTTTTAATCAAGTAAATGCCAGCAAAAAATCCCAAGTTTAAAACCCCAAGGCAAACATGTCTGAGCCCATTGTAGTGGCAGAGGAAGAAATTAATACTATATAAGCTAATGAAAATTTTTAAGTATTTGCCAGGACATTGGACTGTAGGAGCACAGCGAGTCACCACTTTACGTTTTCTGCCTTTCTGTGTGATTAAAATACCGATTTTGAGGCTGAATGAATTTTAACCATGATTCTCTCCCAGTTTATGAAATGTTCTTTTAAAAATGCAGCATCGTTATAAAGCATCATTATCAATTAACATTCATAAAAGATGAGCAGGCAGCTTGAAATGACTCTGAGGTCACACAGTAGGGCCTGTAGGTGGTCAAATCCCCATTCACACTTGGCACCTGGAAAACATTAAACCCTTAAGCAACAGGCCTGTGAACCACTTAGCCGTTCTTTTGAGTCACAGAAATGCCTCATAGGGAATCTACTCAGAGCAGGCAGCTGGGCAGGCCTGCCAGATGTGCCATTCGCCACGTCGAGGCTGAGTGTTCTCCTGTGGTGTGGAAGACGCGCCAGAAGTGCTTTCCAGGCTTAGCTGTCTCCTTCGCCCCCAACATTCTGTCCTTTACTTAGTGTTCAATTTCCCCTCATCTCCTACCACTACCACCATCGTTTCCATTTCTTCTAGCTCAGAAAGGGCGGTTTTAATATTAATATCTAGATTGGTCCATTCCAGAAGCTAATAGTCCTTGCCAATTTTGATCTCAGATAAACATATCTATCTATCTGTCTGTCTATCTGTCTATCTATCCATCCATCTAGATTGTAAGCAGAGTTCTTTCAGTCTAGGGCTGTGAGATTTTCCAGGTATTTTACTTCCTATTTTGTTCACTAGATTTCTCTGGTTTGGTTTCAATATAGGCTCAGGTATGGCCACTAGATAAAGTAGATACAGTTATCACGGGCTTGTGAGAGTAATTGCTTTAATGAGGGGTCTGATGAGCTTCTGTTGGTCCCCCAGGAAGCATGTCAGAAGGGACTGTGTGTATAATTGACTCTAATCCGCTCTAATCTTCCACCGTAACCTCCCCAAGAATTAAGTGATTGATTTTTGGTCTCTTGAAAAGAAAATAAAGACCTCCTGGGATGAAACTTGGCAGCTGCCCAAAGACAAAGAGACAGTCCAGGGCTGGCACCATTTGTGTTTGGATGTGAAAAGCTAACTGGACCTAATCAGGCAGTGTCCTCCCATGTCCCCATAGAATCCCAGTTTTTGGTTCCTAATTGAGCACTAGCGTGATGCTGGGTCAGAGCTTAGACAGAATTTCATAACCATTTCTTTACCTCAATGCCAGATATCCATAAGGCAAACATGGCAGAAATGGTGTAGGCAAAGGTTATTCTTTAGCACTCTGCTTCCTCTAAGAATCGTCCCTCCCTCCCTGGCCCCCAAGTGCAAGGCCTGTGGTTCCCAGTTTGCTGCTCTTAGGCTGCAGGCACTATCCTTTTTCTCCTCACCCCCTCAGGAAGGCCACAACATGTGTAGTTTCCCTCTAACAAAGTCCTTTTCCCCATATATACTGGCGTCAGCTGCTACAACAATGAGCTGTTGGGATAAGGAGAAGCTAAATTTTAGATTGGATATTATTCACACAAGTTCTTGTTTTTTAAAAAAATCTACTAGTGAAAATGGGGCCACAGTTATAAACCAATGTGAGTGGAGAACGAGATATAAGCTTTGAGGGGAAGTGGACCTTCTTCTCTCTTACCTCTCTTCTTCCCTCCAGCCCTGTTCTCCCCACTCTGCAGCCACTTTTTGAGTTTCCATTTCTCCCTGTATAGCCCACAGTCCGTCAGAGTCTCCTCCCTTTGTACCTCCACTCTCAACCTCCTGGCATCACCACCTTGCTGAACTGCAACTTCCTGTCACGCTGACACCAAGGATTGTTGATTCTAGTCCAAAGTCAACCTGGCCCTGTCAAAGCAGAAGCATTTCCCCCCGCCCCTTTATTCTTTGCTGTCTGATCACTCCATCTGAGCTCTGGATCTCGGCCCTCTTAATCTTCTTCCAGACGTTTTCCTGTAAATTTTCTACTCTTTCTTGAATTATTAGTCTCTTCTTCTTCATCTGCTTCCTCTCAGCCTAAAACAAATGCTCTATTACCAAAAATCCTGTCGTAAACATACTTAATTGCTTCCCCTCCTGCTACTGAACTTTTTTTTTTTTTTTTCCTCAAAAAAATCCTCTGTTCAGTCAGCTTCCCAAATTCAAGTTTGGCCTCTGTGCACACTATTCTTCTGCCACTGCCTATTTGAGCTTTCTAGTGAGAAACAGAGCAGGGAGGAAGGATAGACAGAGAAGGAAAGAAGAAAGGAAACAGAATTTCAGGAAGACTAATATCATGGAGTGGAAGGTTGAATGGCCTTCAAAGAAGAAGGAGAAAGGCCTGCCACAGAAGTGTGTGGGAGCAGGAGATGGGAGCAGAGGAGCCCTGCCTTGGACTTGCCCACAGAAGCCAGAACACACTTCACAGGGGCCCCACCCTCTGAGCAAGGGGAGTCAAGACAGGAGAGAACCAGTGTTCCATCCCAGCCAGGTGAACCCTCAACCCAGTCAGTTCGTGGGTGAGTTGCTGGGACAGAGCAGTGGAGTTCCCCGGGCAGCAGGTCTGGGGCTGACCTTGGCCTCTTGCCACACACTGCGGAGCGGAGGGATCTCTCATCTGCTAATGCTCAGTCCCAGATAGAGCTGCTAGAGGATGAGGGCGTCACCTGCTTAGGTGACCTGGTGCCCCCTCACCTCCCACCCACCGATCCACCCATGCCGCTAGCCCCAGGTACTTCAGTTTAAACAAAGCACTTACAGTTTTCCAGGTTGTGTTCTGTCTTAAGTGTGTTCACTCTTTTCTCCATGCCTGTGTCAGATGATGTCTTTTTTATTTAAATAAATGAAACATGTTCTTGGTCTTTGACCTAATCAGCAAACTTCAAGACCTGTCATCAAACTTACATGGACAAGAAGGAAAGCCAGACCAAGGCTTGAGTATAATTCAAAGAGAAAAGAGTCTTTTATTGTTTTGTCCAGACAGATCCAGTTTATGTCAGAAAATATTAAAGGACCAACTCTACAGCATGTGGATTTGGGGGCATATGCCATATTTGATACGGGAAAGAGAGGAATATCCCATGATTGCGTATAAGGGAAATGTCAGAGGCAAGTGTACTCAACAGCAACCTAAAAGGAAATGAGAGAGAAAACCAGTGCAGAAAGAACCGTGAGTCTTTCTCAGCCAAAAGAAAAAAAAAAAAAAAGCTCCTCTCTTAGATAGGCAATACTGAACCTGAGTAAGAATATTCATCTTTGTGTTCCTGCTTTCTTTTATGGTGTCATTATTCCAGGCAAGGATTATTCCTGTCTGGTTTCCACTGAGCCCCCAAAGTCACTGACACATAAACACTAACTTGCTTAGGGAACTCCACCGGCAGCAGAGCCCAGGGAAATTGTGTCATCCGTTTGAGATGTCTCACATTCCAGACACACTGTTATCCCCGGCCATTGCTGGCTCCCTTGAAAGCAATAAGCAGACAATATAGGAAGCTGTCAGGAAATCCAATATCTAAACCCAATATGAGATTGTGGCCCCAATCTAATAAGAATAGATTCATTTTGCTTTATTCCTGTTTTGTCACCTGCTTTGTGGGGAAAGTGAAACATGATAAATCAGAACATTATGGTCAACTTGGAGTACATATTGACTCATCATTCCCTAAAATTTTATGCCAAACATTTTGAACCATGTAAATTCATGGAGACTGAGTTTCTTAGCTATCCCCTCCTTTCTATCACAGTATTATAACCTTCCTTGCTAAAGGAGCTAAAAGACTTCCTCAGGGTTAGCTTAAAAGACTTGATTGCTGGCTGATCTGGGACTAATTTAAATTCACAGATGAATTTAATAGAAATGTGAACATTCATCTGATATAGACTAAGTTGCCTCTGACCAACACCACTCCAGAAAGCATCTGGGGCAGGTGCATTGGCTAACTTGCCTATGATTTCCATGGAACACACAGTTTTATTAAAACTTAAATTTGGTTTGAGAAAAATCACTAAGGAGGCAAAAGGATAGAGAAACTGAGATCTCAGACTCTTCCAATTTAGTCGTTTTTTTTAAAAGTAGATTGATTTATTAATTCAATTTTACGTATCTTTTATAGTGGCTCTGTCCCCTAATCAGTACAATCTGTGTATTGGGTGGCTGTTTAGTTTGGGCTTTGATGTAAGCCCTAGCAAAATCTTCCCGTTAATCCAATCACTACAACAGACTATGATTAATTTACTGTAGCATTGATTTTTAAGGATCACAGGAAAAGCCTCCTCAGTCAGGGCGTGGGGGGGTGGGAGGGCAGGGGAGGAGTATTAAGGGATTATAGGCTGCATCTGCCAGAACACAAATATTCATCCATATAATTTATTGTAATTATTTATGATTTACATGGTCTATCATCTTCTGTATATTTCATGAAAATCTTATATTTTATAACTTAATGGCAGGCCATGCAGACTACTGTGTTGGATCTCTAAAAGTCATTTAGCGATGACCATTAAACTTGTCTTGACTCGATAAACTAGAAGGCAGCTTTCATTTTTAGCAGTTTACTAATGAGGAAACGCCAGCCTGGAAAAGTTAAATGACCCGTCTGTCCAACCTCACTGAGTTGGAGAAGACTATGTCTAGAAACCATCTTCCTTCTCTTGACTCCCCTCCTTTGTGTCTTATTTTTATTAATATTATCGTGTAGCTACACTATGGGCCAGGCTCTGTACCAAGTGCTTTCACGTATGCGATCTCACTGAATTCTCACAGCGACCCTGGAGGATGGGTATTGTCATTAGCCTCATTTTATATGTAAGAAACCCAAGGCTCAAAGAACTTAAGTGACTTGACCAAGGACATTTAACTAATAGCTAGTGAATCCCAGACGTCAAACTAAAGTTTGTTTCAATCCAAACCCTCAGTTCCTAACCATACCCCATACGTAACATTGCTTAGAAAGATGACATTTCAGGGCTCTCGCGTGCTTTTCTCATTTCCCCAAGGTCTGTCTCATGATTTGCTAAACTGCCCTTGCTTGGAGCTCAAACCCTTGTCTGAAAATCACCCCCTTTGACCACCTTTTGCTCCATACATCACTGTCTGTTAGGGATTCGAAACATAGCTGGGAACTTTAGTTAATGATGGATGACACTAACCTAAGCACCAATCACTTTTCTCCAGGTCTTTTGAATCTGCAGTTGATACAAGTAGAGAAAAATAAGTTAAAATTGTTTTCATCAAGGAAAGAATAAGTGCAAACTAACATTTTGACAAAATGTTATTGTTATCATTAGAAAAACAAAATTTAAAAAGTACTGTGCATTTTGTGTTAATACTAACTAATTTTGCAGTGGGTTTACTTTGGTGCTAGGCGCTTTACATGTCATCACTCTTCGCACCCACCCTATTTTAGAGACACAGCAGCTCAGAGAGGTTAAACATCTTGTTTAAGGTCACAACTGGGAAATGGCAGAGCCGAGAACTGAAGCAGATCTAACTGTAGAGCCCACATTCTACACTCAATTACTCCAAATTGATAAAGGTATTTCTCTTTATATCTATGTACAGGTTTAGGTGTGATAATCCTTGTGATTAGAAACATGAGGTAAGATGCTGGATACACAAAGATGAAAAGCATGAAAAAAAATTTTTAAATAGAAGTAATATTTTTCAAAAATCAAACTGAAGGCTAAATGGATGATTAGCAATATTGAGTATGAGCAAGAGAAATTATCTTTAAAGATTAGAGAGTATAGAGAAGATTTTGATTTATGATGTATTTAGTGGTATGAATGATACCCCCCAACCCTGAAAAATACGTGCAAGTCTTAAACCCCAGTACCTGTAAATGTGACCTAATTTGAAAAAGGGTCTTTGCAGATGTAATTAAGTTAAAGATCTTGAGATGAGATCATCCTGGATTAACAGAGTGGGCCCTAAATTCAATGACTAATGTCCTTATTAGAAACAGACGAGGAGAGGACAGTGAGGAGGAGGCCAAGTGAAGGCTGAAGCATCACACTGGAGTGATGCTGACAGACCCCAGGAGCTCAAGAGCCAAGGAACAGATTGTTCCCTAGAGCCTTCGGAGGGAGAGAGGCCCTGCTGACACCTTGATTTTGGACTTCTTGTTTCTGGAATTGTTACATCGGATTGGCCAAAAAGTTCGTTCGGGTCTTTCCGTGAGATGATACAGAAAATCCCAAACAAACTTTTTGGCCAACCCAATAGAATAAATTTCTATTATTTTAAGCTACCATGTTTCTGGTAATTTGTCACAGCAGCCCCAGAAAACCAATACAACATGTTATAGCATTTAATCTCTACATAAAAAACTATATATTTTTAAAACCTATAGTCTCCAGTATCTCTATCCAATGGATTTAGTGCAAACCATGACAACACGTCAGGATCCAGGACTGCATGACACTCACCATTTACCTTCAGATGGTGGTATAGAATGTCTCGATAGATATTCATGGAAAAGGAGTCTTAGTTCACAGTTTGTGGCTGGGTCCTGCTACCCACTTTAAAGCCAATCAATTTCTGGTTTGCTTATTTCTCAGGTGTTCATTTCCACTCCTAAGAGGTCATGGGAGTATTTTCCTGGCCCGTGAGATTTCATACCCCATATTATAAAGGTAAAGAATTCGTTGGAAAAATCCAAGGATTTTCCTAAATAAGGGTTTCAGGTTGATGTCTGTGCTCACTCTTAACTTGTCAGGGGAACTTGGTCCTACCTAGAATGTTGAGACCTAATGAAAAAAAGAAGTCTTTTAAATGGTAACACTTGGTCTCCCCAGGGAATGCTCTAGACATACAAGGAGGTGAGAGAAATGGTGGAACTGAAGGGTACTGATCTTTCACCAGTCTTTAAAAGCAAGAACTAAATGCTATTTTACCATGGTTAGAGTCTCAAAAGAATGCCTTAGTCACGCTATACACAGAACATAACGACACACTCTCCTGATTTCAACTGTTTTCTTCCATGAAGTCTGGGATCCTCTTGCAGGCATTGCCAACAGGGGGAGCTCCTTCCCATGACAGAATATACCTCATTGCACAAGACTAAAGTAAGTGGCATCTTCTTAAACCCTTCTCAAAGGAGGAAAAGCTCCTCACCTGGCTTTCATCCATCATGCTGCTGAACATTCTCTAACTGGTAGTTTCTGAGGTGCCTCCTCGCCAGTAGGCTGGGCACTCAACAGCAAGTCCTGTCCTGGTCCAGGTGGACCAGCAAAGAAAACCTGCAGCCTTTCCTGTTACAATAACTGAGGACCATACAGCTGCTGTGCTGGATGTTGTCAGTTTCTCCCTCTGTATCCATCATGTTCATCGTCCTGGTAAGCTAAGCTGTGTGGACTGTATAAATGAGCTCCTTTGACCTCTGGTTCAGCCAATGGGCGCACATAAATACCTTGATCTCATGCTCCTTCTCTCTATTTGACAAAATAAAAATTATGTATAATTTTTATATATTATAAAAATACATAGGGAGGAAAAAGAGTGAGGTCAAGTTATTTACATCCCCAGGCCCCTACCTGAGGGGTTGCCATGGCTTGGCTGCACTTCCACACTGAAGGACACAATTCCTGTCAGGAGGGCCTCTCCCTACAGCCATTCTCTCCGGTGATCCTCTTCCGTTTCCCCTCAGTCCTAAGAAAGGAAATGGCTTCTCAGTGTTGCTAGTTCTGAGAACTGTGCCATCCCTTGTTGTTTCCCCTATACCCTACCACACCTTCATAAAGAAACTGTATATTAAGCTCTACTCAGTTTTCACTTTTGAGGGTGCTTTCTCTTTTCTGCTGGGAAAATGCTGGCTAACCAACTCTGGAATAATTCAGCTCCCAGGGAGCAATTACTTCAGTAAATGCTAAGCCACCAGTGACAGCAAAAGTCACATGGTGGCTTTTCTGATATCTTAAAAATGTGATGTGCCTATATGTAAGAGACCTAGATTTTACCATGTTCATTTCCCCATAGTTACAGCATTATACCACTTAACTCTGACTATCAGAGAAAATCATTTTGTCATTGGTAGATGTAAGTTTCTCACACTTTTTTCTATCTTAAGTACTGCTATTGAATTCCATGGCTCATATAACGAGGATTTATGTATTTTCTACAGTTGATTTGAGCATTTGGCAAGTCAGCCATGAAACGTCTTTAAATTTATATTCACTTTGTCAAGGTATATATTGTCTGCTCTTTTTTTTTTTTAATTTATTTATTTTCTCTAGTTGCGGCAAGTGGGGGCCACTCTTCATCGCGGTGCGCGGGCATCTCACTATCGCAGCCTCTCTTGTTGCGGAGCACAGGCTCCAGACGCGCAGGCTCAGTAATTGTGGCTCACAGGCCCAGTTGCTCCGCGGCATGTGGGATCTTCCCAGACCAGGGCTCGAACCCGTGTCCCCTGCATTGGCAGGCTGATTCTCAACCACTGCGCCACCAGGGAAGCCCCTTGTCTGCTCTTTTACAAACTGCTCATTTCCTTAGTCTAATGTACTTCATAGGGGACCTACAGGTCGTAATTTGTGGTAGATCCAGTGGGGGTCCTTGAACTGCTGGTCCTTACAGTGGTCACTCCTGTCCTTGATAATCTGAAAAGACATCAGGGGAGAGACAGGGTTCTTTATCTTTGCTCTGTAGATCAACCCTAGTGCCTGACATAGAGTTGGAGCCCAATATTTGTTGAGAAGCTCATCAGGGTGAAGGATATCTTATTTTTAGGATGACTTGACTAGTTTTTTTCAATTTTGTGTATGTTGTGAGATGAACATGGGAAGTGGTATTTCTTAGTCAAGAGAGTTTCACCCAAAAACATTCATAGAGTATCCATGGGGGCTGGAGATAGAACAGTGAGTAAGGAGACAGCCTTTGTATGCATTCCTCCAAAAGCACAGCTGAGATCAGGACCTTCTTACAGTTACTTGAGGATATTATTCTCTGGAACAGGAATCGGGGACTGAAAAGAATAAAGTAAAGGAGGAGGGAAAGCCAATCCAAGGGTGTATTGTTAAGCAGCTAACACCGTGGACAAATGTGGCTGGGTCCCTCTGGGTGCCCTCCAAGGAGCTGGGTAGAACACCTGAGAATCATCCACCTGAACGTCAGAAGAAGAGGGATTTATGCACCAGCTCCTGCACCCCATTGGTCAAGTGTCACCCCATGGGGCATTAACTCCCTTGTACTTCCAACGTTGTGCATGTGTCAGAGTGGATGACATACTGTGTCCCTGCCCCGGAGATGCCCAAGTCAGAAAGTAATAGGTATTCAGCGCAGCTGGGGAGAGGTGCCTTCAGGCTGTAGATGTGAGCTGCCGGTTGCCTCCACAGCAGCTGGAGGGCAAAGGCGGATAGAGGGGACGTTTGCCAAGGGTCAGAGTCCCTGCCCTCACAGAGCTTGCATTCTAATGGAAAGTGACGGTGTACCTACGAGAAAATAAGAAACCTAACTTACAGTGATAAGCATGACGGAGGAAATACAGCTATTGATGTCACAGAGACCCATGGTGGGAGGAAGGCGCTTGGCAGGGGAAGATGTAGTCACAGGGGTCAGGAAAGGCCTCACAGAGGAAAGGGCATTTGAACAACCCCAGAATGAAAGAATTCAGTCATGTAACAAGCCTGTGGAAAAGCGTTCCAAGCAGAGAAAACGGTAAATGCAAACAACCCGGAGTTTAATGAACATGAAGAGCCTGAGAGACAGAAAGGGAAGAGGGGGCAGGACTGCGGTGAGGGAGGGAGTGTTGAGCGGGGGGTAGGGGAGCTGCGGTGAGGTGCTGGCTTCCTCTCAAGCACGTGTATGACCTAGACGCATATGAATAAAGGAGCTTGGACATTTACAGAACTGGCATTTGAGGTTTGCACCTCTCACAAGTAACTCTCAGGGGTCTCTGAGCAGTTTTCTGTCATAGAGACACGCGTCTGAGTTACGTGTGCTGTGAGGTTGGCATGGGTGGGGATGAACTGCTTTGCTGGGGAGTGAATCTAGTTGACAACCCAGCATCCACATTTCAGCCTGGTTTTGTTGTCTTTTACTCATGGCCACGTACATAGCAACATCTTTGATATGATTAATCTTTGTTTCTGTGAGGGAAAAAAAGGTAGCCCAAGGTAAAGCCAAACCCTGGAGTTCAATATTTATGATATAAATAACTCTGTGACTTCAAGTTCATCATTTCCCTTTCCTGGCCACCAGATTCCTCATACGTAAAATAAGGCGGTTGGTTCTTCTGAGGTTTCTTTGTTCTGTGACTGTGGTTAGAGTGTGAAATTGATACAAATACTCCTGATTTCAAGTAGATTCTAACTTTCTCAAAAGCAATGAAGCATGATTCTGTTTTAGGGGAAAGAAAGCTTTTCTAACATTCTTAAAAGTGACAAAACATGATTTTGTTTTAGGGAAAAAAAAGGTTTGAGGATCTTCAGCTTCCTTCAGAGGACTCTCCACACACAGTGTTCTCCACATACATTTGCTTGCATCAGCGTTCTCCTAGGGATGTGCCTTCCTAGCCAGGTGCTGGGTCATTAGAGCAACTTCCCCATTCAGCACTGGTTGAGCGTATTGGGGATAAAGGAGAAACTGAAAAGAGAAAGAGAATTGCTTGGAGATGTAAATAGGAGACCTGTAGTCCTTCCCTGAGCAAAACCAGAGGGGAAAATAAATAATAGATGGCTAAAGAACAGTGAAAATAGGATAAAACTGATACTGAATTATATAACACCAGGGTGAGGTTAATTCAATAACTTCCATTAAAAAATAGCATGACTGGTCTCACCCAAAGACGTAGTCAGAATTCCTCCAGGAAATTAACTTGAAAAGCAAGCAAGCAAACAAATACACATACAGAAACTTTTAAAACTGTTCATATATATGTGTGTGACTATATATATATATATATATATATATATATATATATATATATATATATATATACACACACACGTATACAAATATATACATATAAATCACTCACTGTTGTTTCCTCTGTGACATACAGGTGCAGGTTAGTAGAGAAAAATGTCATGGGAATTTAAAAAAAAAAACCTTTGTTTTCTAGATTGTTGCTTCCTTGTCAAGATGTTGAAGTTTAATCATGTTGAAATAAGACTCAGTATAACAAGTAGTACAGGATTCTTTATAACAAAACGTTTGACCTTGGTCAAGACAATATTACCTCTCGGGCCTCAGTTTTTTTCATCTGTAAGATGAAGGGTTCTGTCTATACTGGATGATCCTACAGTTACTTCTAGCTCCAACATTTTATAGATCTTGGCAGAAAATATACAAGCTTAGCGCACGTTCATGCCTCTGTTTTTGACTCTTCCACAAAAGAGGCAAATCTTTCAAAAGTTAGACTTAGTCTCTAGAAGAGGGAGTAGGTTTTTATTTACAACTATCCTCTATATTCTTATGTTCCACGCTGGGGTCTGAGGTTCAGAACAACGTCCCTGGTCTCTGTAAGAATCTCAATCACCAAATAAAATGAAATAATGTACATGACAAGGTTTTTATTGAGCCAGAAATGAGAAGCAATACCTTTTAAAAAGATGTTCAGCAATGAGGACTATCTTTCTATCCCACCATTTCCTATCCCCATTACAATTGTTCCTCCTCCAAGAAAATAATTTGGTTTAGCTCTCGGTTACCCCGGAAATGCTGTTAATCATAATCTCCTATTTCCCATTAGCGTTACTTAATTAAGGTTGCATTAAGCAACATCACTACAAGAAAGAGAGAAAGGAAGGGAGGGAAGGAGGGAGGGAAGAAAAACACCAGCACGGTCTCTCTCTCTCTCTTTCCCTTTCTCACTTACTCTCAAACTTAGAACTCCATTTAAAGACAAATTATTGGGGAAAAGGAAGAGGGGGATTACTGGCAAAGGTCAGATCCAGTCCTTGGCCGACTTTCCCTAGCCTATTGTTTTCACCAAGTGTAGCAACACAGTATCTCTACATGAATCTATAGTTGTAAAAATATAATGTGGTTAAGAATATGCTTGTAGTAGTCTACAGAAAAACCAGGGTGTGTGATTTTTGCTCCACACTATCTTTTTTTTTAAGCTCTAAAATCAGTTGAACACTTCTCGGTTTTTCAAGGTGTTTTTAAATTTCTCCATTGAATGTGAAGACACATTTGAAATAAATTTCATTGCTTTGAAACCAGGTAGAATGTAGAATTTAAAATATTTCTTGTAATGCTCACTATGCTAACTTAACCCTAGAGATGTTAATGGTTTTTCAAGTGTTTTTCTGCAGAAGTCAACATTATTGAGTTATTATTGAGTCATTAGCTTCTCAGGGCTTTGGCAAAATCAGGATTGATCTCTCTCCCTCTCTTTCTCTTTCTCTCTCTCTCTCTCCCTCTCCTTATTTCAACTTGCCACTGAAAAGAAAAATTCAAAGATTACTTACTATAATTATTCAATTGAATTTTGTAATTCTATTTCTCAAAGTAAAAAATATTCTAAAATTTCTCTTACTTAAAAAATATTTTTCTGGACATCTGTAGAGTAATATATTATGCAACTATCTTAAAGGAAGAAGTTTATCTTTGTTTTATAACATGTATATATGTCTACAATATATTATGAAGTGAAAAAAAGCACAGGTTAGAGTACATGCAGTAAAAATAGTAAAAATCCAATTTCTTCATATAACATATTTATGTAAATGTCTAGAAAGATATAAGACAAAATATAAGTACTTTGGTTGTCTTTGGGTGGTTAGGATTCCAACTGATTTTTATTTTCTTTGTTATCCTTTTAAAGTGTTTTCTTGTAATGAGCAGATATTGATGCTGTCATTACAAAAATGTATTACATTAAAATCAGTCCTTACTGGATGGATTGAGCATGGTGGAAATGATGGTGATAAAACAAATTGCTGTGCGGAAAGTCTCATGAAGTTCTTTCTCTTCCATTAGATGATAATTCTTAAAATTCGTAAAATTTGAATGAAAACCAAAAGGAGGACCTTCTTTCTCATGGAGGCAGGGCCTCTACCTGTACCTAATAGGTCATCCCTCACTTCTTGTTCAAAGTCCAGTGATCCCTGACAATTGCTCCTGGGGTAGGGAAGGGAGCAGGAATCCATTCTTCCATCAGGAATCCAGCTCTATGATGGTTTTTCTTTCCTCCTAATTCTGATGCATGAAAATTCAGAGGAGATTTTGATTCCATGTCCAACTGGACACCAAGCCTTACCTCCTCTTTCTTTGTAATGTCCATGCCTCCATCATACTTTACCATGGCAATTGCCAATAGGAAAGCTCTCATCCTCAGGTGCCTAAAGAAATACAGAATTCCTAACAGGTGTCCTGCCTCTTTTTTTCTCCCTTCTTTTATTCAGTCTACACATGTCCACCTACTAATTCACCTAATTCATCCTGCTAAAATGTTACTTTTAAATATGTTACTCTTTTGTTGAAAATCCTATAACTCTCTCTGACATGAAGAAAAAAATCTATAGCTTAGAATGCGAAGCCCTCCAGAATCTAAGCTCATCCCTAGCATGACTTTGCCCCAAGCCCCCCAATAAAGCCTCTGCTTCATGATAACAGCTGACTCACTGAATTGGCCTTGAACTTCAGTACTCCCAAGTGTTGGCTCTGCCTGGAATGACTTACCTCATGGTTTCCACCAGACTCACTTCTACAATATAAAGCCAAGTTAAGATTCCACGCTTGAGATGTTCCTAGCCCACCTGATACCTAGGAGATCATCCCCTTTTCTAAAGACCTGTGCTACCTACTCATTTACTTCTGTGCTTTATGTTACCTGACTCTTTGGTGCACATGGTTATTTTCTCCCCAGCAAAATGATAAGTGCCTTAAGGGCTTATTTTCTCATTTGTATTTAAAATCACCTAGAACTATGCCTCTTCAGTAATCCCTTAAGAGTCGGCACTAAATACATATTTTTTGATTAACTGAAACATCAAGCAGCATGTTTTCTAAGCATTTTGGGAAAGAAACATGTACAACAGTATAACACTCCACGTTCTTATTTTTTTATATAAGTAGTTAAAGAATAAAATCCAAGACGAATCAATAATATTTGAGTTAACCTCTCTGAAAACCATAAAAATAAGATTACCTTTTGCTCAACTTCCTAGTTCTGAAAATGTCCTTAATCTCATTGAGGGTAAGTGTTTAGATGGAGCATTTAAAAAGTTTGTCCAAAACACACAATTATGTCTTGCCTGTAGCAGAAATAATGTGTGCCCCTGCTTCACTTTGTCAATAATTGAATTTGCCTCTGAAGTTCAAGATTTCTTTTTGTGTGTGAAACTGACTGCTTCTGTTTTCTCTTTATATGCAGTAGACTCTAAGGCAGAAGAAACACTATGCAGTTGGGACTTGGTGAGCAGGGAGGATAATAGAAGAGATTGACATGACTTCCATAGAAGAGTTATTTTTAAGTATAGAGAATGCCTATCCTCATGCTGAAAGGGCCTTTAGAAAATATTCCCAGGATTGAAAAGCAGTGAGGGCAGTTCCCATCACTGGGCTAGCAGTGCTGGTCTGTGGGGTGTTGCTGCCACCTGCTGCATGCAAACAGCCATGGAGGGGCTGGCGCCGGGCTCTTAGCTGCAGGACGCCAGGTGCGCACAATTAATATTCTGTGGGCATCTGAAATTTTTCTTCTATTAGAGCCTGGGTGAATCTCAAAGGAAAATCAGTCCAACCTTATGGTTCCAGGCCACAGAAGTATAAAAACAACACCCAGGACGGGCAACTTTGCCCAGTAGCCACTAAATGGGGCCCTGGGCATCCCAACCCCAGGCATGGATTCCATTAAAAGTTACTCTGTAGCTCTGGAAAACAAGTGAGGATTTCCCTTTTTCTGAATCTGAGGGATTTATTTGAAGAGTTGCTTCACCTTCAGGCAATAAGAGATAAGAGACCTCTAGATGATTCAAGGGGGAGGATATTTTCTTAGAGAATTCAATAAATTTAGATTCTTATTGGTTTCTACTTAGGTAGATTCCTCTTAATATGACAAGTGGAGTAAAGTAACTGAAATCCCTCCCCAGGCTTGTAATGTCTCCCAGTTTAATAGGGACACCAACCTACAGATCAGGATCTTCTTACTATATCTTCTGGCCTGTTTTTGCCTCTATACTCCATCACCGTGATTTACTAGAATTTCTAGGAGGAAAGGGGCAGAGATGAAGGCATCGAGAGCAGTGATGTTTCTTCCTGCCTTTCAGTGAAAGACTTTGAACTCCCCAGCCCTCCCTGAAAATACCCCTGTCAGCCCCAACTGACCCAACACCTCCAGGGACCTGAGACCTACTGGGGAGGTGGTAGTGGGGGATAGGAATAAAAGTTTGGGAGCCCTGGACTAGGATATCAGTAACTCCATTTTCTGGCCTTTGCAGGAAACATCATTAGCTGAGTAGTAATGAGTATGACAATTGTCATGGCAAATATTTGTAGTGGTCATGTAGAGGGTAGCCTGGACATCCAGGAAGACAGTAGCCCTATTTCACCATATGCAAATGTCTTCTCCCAGGTAATTCTAATCTCCTGAATGTCAAGAGTGATGCTTTATATCTTAGCATCATCCATATCCCCCCCCCCCGCAAGTCCTTGCATAGGACAGATCAGTACACACATGATGTCATGATACATGATGACATGATACATGATGACATGATACATGATGATGACCTGGTCAGAATTATCTCCCCATGCCCTCAAAAGAGTAACCATCTCAGGAATACAACTCAGTCTTCTCATTTGTCTTTAGCCTTGCTGGTAGTAATGAGATTAGGGTCACAGAATATTTCACCAATTGTTCGTAAGATGGTATATATTAATTCATTTTTATTCTTTGTTCATTAAGCTTACGCTGTAGTTCCAGCCTAACGTTTCTTTTCTTAACGTTGGCAGGTAAAGACGGCCTATTTTACCCCAAGCTAGAAAACCAATACAGTCGTATCTGTCAGGGAACAGTCATCACGTCCTTCTGCGAATAACCAGAGATTTTTACCAAGGAGTCACTTCCCTGAAATCCAGTCCTCGGTAAATGGAAGTAAGTGGGTGGATGTAACAGGGCCTGGTAACCAGCTGGGGTGGGAGATTCTCTCTGCCTTTGGATTCTGATTGTTTCTGTCTTATTCTACATGATTTTTGCTGAGGCAAAGACATGCTTTTCTGTCATCATCAAAACAGACCTCCCGCCAGCAGGGTGGGAGAATTCCCTACTTGACCACCAGCCTATCCCAGACACAGGGTGGAAGAGGAGCCCTCGCTTCCTCACCTCCAGGGAATGTGGGTTTCCCTGAAAGAAGGGAGACGTTAAAATTCCATTTCTTAGCTGGAGCTACCCTCTGTTACTTCCCAGATTTTCTTAAAATTAAACGTGTTAATTCTTTGTTCTTTCACCCTGAAGCAATTCTGGAAAGAAAACATATTTTAAAATTGAACAGAAAAACTATTATGAAAGCCACTGAGCTCACATTTGTTAAATGACTTTGTGCTCTTGAAAAGAAACGTATAAAAAGCAGATTATGAACTGCTCTGCATGATTTCCTTTGTTTGGATTTTAGAAGCAGCTTGACTGACACAGAGATCCTGAAGGAGAGAATCTTTGGATACTAAAAATGCTTTTAACGAGGGTGATACACAAGATTTCAGAGAACAGTTTCAACATTGTTCTGTTGAAGGTTATACTTAGCTCTGAACCACATTACTTTCCTGTCTACGTTTCATTTCCTGGGGTCTTGCCAAGTGATAAACAGACACAGGCGTGTGGTAAATGTGGCGTTTTTTCAGCACGAATAGGGTGGCTGGAGTTTGCTTAGTTAAAGGCATCTATTGACTTCTGTGATCATTATGGAAATGCTGGTGTGAGGCCTTCAGGAGACTATGGGGGAAAAATGGACATACTGTGCTGTCTATTCCATCATCCAGATACATTTTGTCAGGGGTAAGGCTTCTGGTTGTCCTTTCTTGTCAGATTGGCTGCTCTGGGGGGAATGGGGCCTCTGCTCATTTAAAATGCCTTGTGACTGCTGCCGAAATTGATCACCAAAGGCAGACTGTTATTAAGGTTTTCAGTTATGTATTTAAGTGGCAGCTCTCAGAGAGATGTTAAGAGTCTAGAAAGGATTACAAATGAGCACTAAAAACAAGAAGGGAATGCGTGGTTTGTGCCACTGCTCTGAGGCATTTTCACCCATTTTCTTTCTAAGAGGGTCTCTTGGAGTAACTGGGAAATTGTGCTTCTTGAAAATGACATGCTCTCCAAATGGTAGTCAGAATAACTCCGGAATACTAGAAACATCACAAGCCATCAAGACTCAGAGCTCCTGGCTCAACATTTTCTCTTTCTCGAATACTTTCTCTTTTGGATATATCAAGAATTTCTCCTCCAAATACTAAGATCTTTGGGAGTTGAACATATGTTGAATTTTAATGAGGCATGTGTAGTATGGACCTGGGAGACAAGGTAGGGTCCTTATGACAGCGGGGACCAGTGCCTAAAGGGCCTATTTAAAAATAGCAAGAGGAGAGATTTGTTCTGCATTCCATAGCACGAGGGTATTAGAGTGAGCCCGAGTGTCTTAAGAATTAACTGTGCTTTTCAGATATAGTTATGAAGATTTTAAAGGAGAATTTCTAAATTAAAGGAGACTTTGGAATATAATGCTGTAGATGGGATCAGAGATATATTACCAGGCAAAGGTGAGCTCACAGGGAGCTACATTAAGCTGCACTAACCTCTGCCTACCCAAACTTTTGCATTCATAAAAGTGTAGTAACTCCCATTTGTCCAGTACCTTTGGAGCCTGGTTTTTTCTCAGTTACTTGTCATCTTCTTATCTTTTTCCTTTGTGAGCTTCAGTGGTACTTGTCACAATAATATATCATTCCTGTAACAGTGTTCCATGTTAATTCTAAAACTGAGACCTACACTATTGAAGGCATGTCAAAGGCTCAGTGCTTAACATATTGTTAAGTGTCCCGTACCATTTGGTCAGAGAGCTGATGGGAGGGAATCTTCTTTTATGTCTAGTGTTTCAGTGTTGATTATAGATGATGCTGACCAATGGTTTATCTTTAGTGGAAACCTCTACCGCTGTTTTTGTCCCATCCTTTCCTCAGGCACCCTAACTACATGGAAATGATGGCCCTTTTGATCCTCTGATATTGAATGTCAAATTTCTTACTCTTCTCAACCAATTTGGAAGGCAGTTTGGAGGTCATGAAGGTTATAGAAGGAGCACAGACTCTAGACAACCAGATTCATGTTCTTTTACTGAGGTGTGACTTTAAGCAAATCACTTAATCTCTCTGAGCCTCAGTTTCCTCTTTGATAAACAGTGTTAACAAACATCACCCTTTGGACTTCCCTGGTGGCACAGTGGTTAAGAATCTGCCTGCCAATGCAGGGGACACGGGTTTGATCCCTTTTCTGGGAAGATCCCACATGTTGCAGAGCAGCTAAGCCATGCGCCACAACTACTGAACCTGCGCTCTAGAGCCCGTGAGCCACAACTACTGAGCCCGTGTGCCACAAATACTGAAGCCCACGTGCTTATAGAGCCCATACTCCGCAACAAGAGAAGCCACCACAATGAGAAGCCCGCGCACCTCAACAAAGGGTAGCCCATGCTCACTGCAACTAGAGAAAGCCCACACGCAGCAACAAAGAGCCAACACAACCAAAAATAAATAAATTAATTAATTAATTAATTTAAAAAACAAACAAAAAATCACCCTTTGGTGTGTGCAGAGGATTAAACAAGATAACCTATGTAAAATCCTCTTGTAAACATGTATTTTTAAAAACATATGCATACTAGTTATTTTTCAGTTTCAGAAAATAATATTTGTGTGTTATTATATGTTATGTGCTTTTGATTCATAAACCAAAAAGCCAGTTATATTCATTGTAAGAATAGTTGTCATAATAAACTTGCTAGTGGGCTCCAATCTTAAAATAGGCTTAATTTTATTCACAGGTAGTCAGAGACCTTACATTATTTTTTGGACAGACCAATAGACCAAGTGATAGACATTCAAAAGTCAATAATTTCCTCTGGTGTCTTTAAGCAAATGCCTCCTCATTTGTATTGAGTCTTATGCTTCTCTATCTAGATCAGGAACAAGCTCTCTGCAGCCCCTAAGTCAGCCAGGGAGGAAAGTTCCAGCTGCTCCCTCACTTCACCAAAGTAGCCAAGGTTTCTCATTGAGTCACTCTGTGTGAACGTAAACTGATGGCTCATGTCCTTCCTTTTCAGGAGTATTGGAAGAAACAATGCAGAAGAAGACATTTATGCATTACCTGGTTCTGATGTCAACCTGACCTGCCAAAAACAGAAGAAAGGCTTCTTGGTGCAGATGCAGTGGTCCAAGGTCACTGATAAGTTGGACGTGATTACCCTTTATCATCCCCAACATGGCTTTTACTGTGCCAATGGGAGCCCCTGTGAGTCGCTGGTGGCTTTCAGAGAAGCTCCCAGGAATGTGTCAAAGTGGACTCTGCACTTAAGGAACATGTCCTCCTTGCTCACTGGGAAGTATGAGTGTAGCTTCACTCTGTATCCAGAGGGCATTCAGACGAAAATCTACAACCTACAGATTCAGACAAATGGTAAGCATGACTGGGAGGGGGAAGGAAGCACATGCATTCATTCACCTCTCATTTGTTCAACAAGTATGTGTTCTGAGCCAGCCATGTGCCAGAATAAATGTAAAATTGCACCAGTGATAAGTGGTAAAGACTACAGTTGGTTTTGTGGGAGCATATAATAGAAGTCAGGAAAATTGACTCTGAGAAAGCAACACCTGAGCTGAGGTCTGAAGACTAGTAGATATTAACACCATTTGGGAGGTGGAAGGTTTGTGAGTGATCCAGAGACAGGGAACAGCTGATATGAAGGGCTGTGTAGTGTTTGAGGACATAGGAAAACGCCAGTGGGACTTCGGTACAGAATTAAGGGATGAGGTGGGAGATACGGTAAGGACCAGATCATGCTGAACTTTGTCAGCCATGTTTGAGGTTTGGATTTTTATCTAAGTGCCTTGGGAAGACATCAAAGTATTTTCAACCAAAGGATGGCATGACATTTATAGCCTGATTGAATCTGTGTTATAAAAAGCTGGTGCTGGCTTCAGTATGAGAATGAAGTGAAGGGGGATGAGAAGGAGAAGGTGGAGACAAGTTAGGAGACCAGTAGGCCAGAGGAGACAGAGTGACAGTTTGGGTAGATGTAGAAAGAAGATGACAAATTTGAGCTTTGAGCGTTAAACAGGTAGGACTTGGTAACAGAGTGGATCTAGAACAATGGCAGTATGAGTGAGGGAGAGAAAAAACATGCATGTGTCTGGCAAGCACACCTGAATGGTGGTGCCATTCACTGAGATGGGAGGCAAAGGAATCAGAGCAGTTTTGGGGGGGGGGGTGGGAAACTTATCAAAGTGGCTTTGGATATATTTAGTATAAGGCAGGGAAAGGTACCAAGGAGGCTGCTGAAAGTGTAGCAGTCACTCATTCTTGCTTTAGAAGGCTGCCTTTGGAGGCAGGAATCCTAGGTTAAAGTTCTAGCACCTTTCTGGCTAGAAAAGAATTTCACCTGGGGCTTGGCATGTACATTCTCTGAGCCCATCTGGAAAATGATGACAGTAATGCCTATCCTAAATTAGTTGGTCCTAAAGTAAATGATCTCCGTTTATACTAATGGAAAAGATGAAAACGAAAGCCAGATGGAAAATGCACTGGAAATGGAATGTTTTTAACTCAGGGGCAAAGTGCCCTGGTGGTATATGAAAAAAGCACAGCATAAACTAACTCATGAACGCTATGCTAAAGAAGGCATGGAGCTGCCCAGGACAAACAACAGGTATGGATTTATTACTTCCTCTCCACTTTTCATCAAGAGATAAGACCATGCACGGTGTTGGGCAGTCCAGCTATAGAGCAGGACCTCTTCTACCTCTACCTTAACAATGCCCCATTCCCATTGCTGTTTTCCAGGAAAAAATACTTCATTTGGGGATAGGTTGGGATGGTGGGGTTGAGTGAAGAGAAATGAGAAGACCTGTATAGAACAGTGTTTACCTACATATATTTTGGCATCAGGTGGCCTGGATTTGAATGTTGACTCTGTCATTCACTATATATTTCATCTTTGCCGGGTTATTCTAAGTCCCTAAGTTTTTGTTTCCTGATATAACAAATATGGATAATTATAGGAACTCCTTCACAGGTACCATTATTTTGACGATTAGATGAGATAATCTGTGTAAAGCACTTAGCGTAGTTCCTGCCAAAGAGTAAGAGTTTGGAAAATGGTACTTTTCATTATGAATAGTAAAAATAATAATGAGTGAACTCTATATCTCAGGTCTCATTAAAAATGAGTCTTCCTCCCTCTCTTTTTGTGTCTGCCTGATATGGAGCCCAACAAAACATGTGCCATACATTAGCACAAGTACACACTGACCTTGGCTTTAGACAAAGATTTTGGGTCTTCTTCCTAAAACTGTAAACTATGCTACTGCATATGTGAGGACCTAGTGTTTATTCCATGGAGAATTGACAACATGGATTAATGTGCCGTATAGGAAATAGGAGGTGGGAATGGCTCAACATAAAGACAGCAGTGGAGAAAAGGTACAGTGTCATTCAGAAAGGAGAGTGGTGTTGCCTTTGAGGGAAAGTGTATTTCTTAAAATAAAGGGCCAAGCTTGTAGCTACTAAAAACTGCAAATCACTGGGGAGGCAGAAGCCAAGTATACATGCTTTGTGGTTGTCAATTTCCCAGTCTTCTGACTGTAGATTTGCTCTTGATCTGCCGGACCAGACGGAAAAAACAATGGCCTCGATGTTAGAGAAATGGTTCCGGTATTGTGTATTTGGGTACAAAGGGAGCAAAATAGAAAAGAGAAAAACAGAAAGGGAAAGAACTCTTTCACCACAGAGTGATCAAAAATGTAAGCCTGGTATAAAGCTAAGGGACAGATACTTAGATGGGGCAGTTGTCACTCAAAAGCCCTGTCAAATCCCCCCTCATGACATCTTTTTCCCCTTTATTCTTTTGATCTTCACTCCTTCTCCTCTCTCTCTTGCCATTTCCCTCTCACAACCCTGGGAGTTCTTCAGGTTTACAGGCTGGTTGGGTAAGCAAAGCACACATGAGTGCAAGTATGTGCAATACATGAACAAATGCAAATTGAAGTGGTGTATGAGAATCTAAATATGAAAATGCTGAGGGACCAGAGGTGGTTGGGACCTCTTTCTGTTTCCTTCCTGTTGTCTGCAGAGTCATTCTTCTCCCTGCCTGCTCACAAAACAGTGTGTCTAAATCCTGTCCCCATGTTCCTGGAGTGCCTAGCTGAGAAGGGACTCTTCTCTTCACTATACCTTGTTCCTTTATATGAGCTAGTGCTCTGAGGCTGTGGATGAGGGTAGAAATGTAACACACTGTTTGGCATTTGCTTCTTTTTTCATTTTCACTTGACAGGGTTTCCTTTTAGGTTAGTTTTAGGGTTATTCCAAGAAACGCAGTTCTCTGAGTCAAGCCTTGGGTTACTGTAATCCAGGTTTCCATCATTTGACGCTACTGGATCCCACAGTGCTTCAGACTGTAAGACTTTAATGTGTCTGAAATGTGTAGTTGTTAGGATTAGTTATAAAAAGTACAATGTGGCTTTAATTTCCCAGATTACAACAAAAGCCTTGGGGGCGGCTAATGTCGTTGTTAGAAGCAGTAGTAGGAGAAGAAGGGGGAAATGTAGTAGAAGGAGGAGGAGGTGTGGTAATGGAAGTAGTATAGACTATAATAACAGAGTAATAGTACTGGTAATAGAATGGAATAATCTGGATAATATCATCTTGATAATCTCAGTCTAACTCCATGCTACTACCCTGTCTAAAGGCATAGTGTGTTCTTTGACCTTTTTTCCCAGTTTTATTGAGATATAATTGACATATAACATTGTATTCATTTTAGGTATACCACATGATGATTTGATATATGTATATATCGTAAAATGATCACCACAGTAAGTTCCATCCATCACCTCACACAGTTAAAATTTTTTTCTTATGATGAGAACCCTTAAGTTGTGTTCTCTTAGCAACTTTTAAACACATTTTAAACTTCAGTTACCATGCTGTACATTACATCCCCAGAATTTATTTATTTTATAACTGGAAGCTTGTACCTTTTGGCCACTTTCACTCATTTTGCCTACTCCCCACCACCTGCCTCTGACCAGTCTGTTCCCTTTTAATCTGAAGGCTGTCTTACATTTCTTATTTTTCTTTTCCAATGCATTTGTTGAGCAAATTTGATGATTTGTCCTGTAGAATTACCCACAGCCTGGGTTTTGCTTTTCACATCTCATGGTATCTCCATGTTCCCCTTTCACCTTTTAGTTAGGTATACAGATTTGATCACATTTATTTTTATTTTCTGGCAAGAGTATTTCATAAATGATGTTGCGTAGTTACATCAGAGCTACATAATGTCTGATTGTGTGATGTTAACAGCCACTGATGGGTGTTGCCTAGATCCATTCATTCATTATGGGCTGCCAAAGAGTGATGTTCTAATTCTATCATTCCTTCATTTATCAGCTGAAGTATTCTTATAAAGAGAAATTCCTCCCATGAACCAATTATTTATTACATGTACAATTTGTATAAGAAAAGCAGAATAGACACTTGGTTCTTTCACTTTATTTACCAGATTTAAAAATAAGTTGGTTCACTAGCATTCTTAGGTAACAAATAAGTATTTGTGTTAAGTATCAAGAATTTATATGAATTTAAACATATTAATGAGTTTTAATTCATTATTAAATGAATTAGGCTGAAAATGTCCCACGTATAAAATCTATTAACCATTTGTAATATAAATTGCGAATATTTTCTCAGTTTGTCCTTTGTCCATACTTTCTTGTGATACTGTTTCCAATGCAGCATAATTCTTACTTTTATGGCATAAAATCTATCAGTTTTTTTCCTTATTGGTTCTAATTTTGAGTCATAGTTAAGAAAAGTTTTCCCCATTCCCAGATTATACAGAAATTCACTCATGTTATTTCTCACACTTGCATGTTTTTTTAAATCAGCATTTAAATTTGTGATGTTAGGTTTCTAGTGTTAAAAATTGTACCTAAATATATTTTTTTATGATTTCTAATACTTTTTTTTTCTGTATTTCCTACTTTTTTTCCTTTCTGTGGTTCAGTTTAGAAATTTTCTATTGACCTATTTTCCAATTCACGAATCTTATTTTTCTTGGTATCCAGTAAGTTTTCAGTCTCATCAAATTCATTCTTAATTTCTGATGTTATATTTTTAAGTTATTGTTTCTGTTAGATTTTTAATTCTTTGATGAAATTGTTCATCTTTTCATGTAGTTCCTTCATCTTTTTCTCTATTCTTGAATATGTTAAAAAGAGTTAATGTCCTTGTTGGTTAACTCCAATGTTTCTATTTTTTCTATATATGCAGTTTATTATACATATTACATATATAAAGAATATATATTGTGTTATTATTGACAATAATAACAGAAGGAAGGGATGTGCTGGAGTAAGTTGTGAGAAAAAAAAAAGAGAAAAAGTAGACAGAAAACAGACTCATGAATGATCTCCTATAACATACCCAGCAGAACAGTGCCACAATTAATGGTTTAAAGAATTTCATGTTCTTGGGCTTCCCTGGTGGCGCAGTGGTTGAGAATCTGCCTGCCAATGCAGGGGACACGGGTTCGAGCCCTGGTTTGGGAAGATCCCACATGCCGCGGAGCAACTAGGCCCGTGAACCACAACTACTGAGCCTGTGCGTCTGGAGCACGTGCTCGGCAACAAGAGAGACCTCGAGAGTGAGAGGCCTGCGCACCGCGATGAAGAGTGGCCCCCCTTCACCGCAACTAGAGAAAGCCCTCGCACAGAAACGAAGGCCCAACACAGCCATAAATAAATAAATAAATAAATAAATAAATAAAATTTAAAAAAAAAAAGAATTTCATGTTCTTAAAGAAATTGAGAAGAAAAAAGAAAAAAATGTATATATTTTATATTGACCCATATATTTACCATTTCCTATGCTCTTCTTTCCATCCCATGGAGTGAAGTTACTATTTGGTGTCATTTCCTTTCAGCCTGAAGGACTTTTACTTTAGAATTTCATATAAGACGAATCTACTTGCCATGAATTCTGGTTTTTCTTTTTTTCATTTTTATTTTTGAATGATATTTTCAATGACTGTAGAATTCTTAGTGGACTGTTTTTTCTTTCAGTATTTTGAATATGTTTTCTGATCTCCATTGTTTCTAGTGAGACGAGAGCCATTAATTCTATTATCGGTCCCTGCATGTGATAAGTTTGGGGCTTTTTCCTTACTGATTTCAATCACTGCTTTCCTAATTTTCTCTTTGTTTTGGCTTTCAGCAATTTGATTATGACATGCCTAGTTGGGTGTTTCTTTGTATTTATCTTATTTAGGTTTTAAAGTTCTTGAATGTGTAGATTAATTTGGGGGAATTTTTAAAAAATCAAATATGAAGTTTTTGGTCTTTGTTTCTTCAAATATTTGTTCTGTCCCCCTCTGTTTCATCTCTCCTTCTATGACTCTAATTACATATATGTTAGGACACTTGATATTGTCCTATATGGCTCTGAAACTCTTCGTTTTCCTTCAATCCTCTTTCTCTCTGCTATTCACATTAGATAATTTATATTAATCATTATTCAGATATACTGATTTTTTTATTCTGCCATCTCAAATTGGCTGTTGAGAATTCCCAGTGAATTTTTTATTTTTATTATTGACTTTTCAACTCTAGAATAACCATCTGGTTCATTTTATCCTCACTGAAATTCCCTATGTATTGAGTCATTGCCATCATATTTTGCTTAATCCTTTGAACATACTTTTAATAGCTGCTTTGAAGTCTGTTAAATCCAATGTAGGATCTGCTCAGAGTCAGTTTCAATGAACTGCTTTTTTCTTGAGTATGGATCAAACTTTCCTGTTTCCTTCATATGTCCTCATTTTTTGTTGAAAGCTAGACGTAAAAAAAAACAAACCCATAATGCAACAACTATAGATTCTGTGGGTTTTTCAAAATTTTAGTAACTTACCCATACTTAAATTGCAGAATCTGTCTCCTTTGCAGTGTGTGGCCATTGATATCTCTGCTTAGCTTTTTACT
Organism: Eschrichtius robustus; assembly: GCF_028021215.1. Lineage (NCBI taxonomy): Eukaryota > Metazoa > Chordata > Mammalia > Artiodactyla > Eschrichtiidae > Eschrichtius > Eschrichtius robustus. Next base: position 88,453,307 of record NC_090829.1, on the reverse strand, counting down.
ATAATTCTTATGTCTTTAGTTTGGCTTCCAAGGAGTTGCCCCTACATTGGCAAAACCCCTTTGTTGGTCCACAGATGAATTTGGCAAAAATTGTGCTCAAATACCTCAAGCCCAATAGGCTTCCACCCTCTACACATAGATGTCTGCGGAGGCGGGGGTTAGGGAGTGCATTCAAAGTTGCGACAGTAGTACCTCCCTTGGCTTTCACTTTTCACTGGGCTCTCTCAGGTACCCCCTACTCACGTGTATATTTTCCCAGTCAGCCTGAGATATGTAGAGAATTTATGTCAGCTATTATATGACTCTCTGATTTCTAGAATCTACATGTTGACTGTCTATCTGGTCTGCCCCTCATCCCAAATGAGACTGCAAACCCAGGCTAACCAAGCGTCAGTTTTTCTCTGTTTCCTACCAAGTTTGTCCCTGTTAGCTGACAAAGTGAAGGATTTTCATGCTGAGACCTAATTTAAGTCTTCCCCTTTTGGAAGAAAAGCTGCTGGGTTTTGTAGCCAGCTCTAAGACCTGTGAAACTACCTTTCTCACCGACCTAGTCGGGAAGGGGGATAGAAGGATCCCTAAGCAAGAAGGCTAAAGACTCCTACTGTTCTTATTGAAACTCTAGTGGTTTTTCAGGAAGAAATGCTTCCCAATTAAATGTTTGTCTTTGGTCAATTTCCAGGGCCCTGAAAATGGTGATTTTTTTTAACTCATTTGCTCAGTTTTAGCAGTTTTTTTTTTTTTTTAATATTTATTTTTGGCTGTGTTGGGTCTTCGTTTCTGTGCAAGGGCTTTCTCTAGTTGCGGCAAGTGGGGGCCACTCTTCATCGCGGTGCGCGGGCCTCTCACTATCGCGGCCTCTCTTGTTGCGGAGCACAGGCTCCAGATGCGCAGGCTCAGTAGTTGTGGCTTACGGGCCTAGTTGCTCTGTGGCATGTGGGATCTTCCCAGACCAGGGCTCGAACCCGTGTCCCCTGCATTGGCAGGCAGATTCTCAACCACTGCGCCACAGGGAAGCCCCTGCTCAGTTTTATACACATCTTTTTTTCACTGACGTCTTCATGCCCGCAAAACCAGGAGTCAGTCCCTCAATCCCCGCCTCATCCCCTTTTTTGATACTTATATTGTATCTTTATTTAAAAATACATATTCATTACTACTCTCTTATAACAATTATTTATTCTTAGTGCTAAAGGTAAATATATATTCAACACTTACCCCCAGCCTTTATGTGAATGTCCCTTCAGTTTGAAGTATATTCTATTGGAGAATCCTTAGGAAATGTTCATGGGGCAGTATTCCCTGAGTTCTTGCATGACTCTTAACATGTTTTTTATAGTCTTCATATTAAAGACTGAATGTAATATCCTTAACTCATATTTTCTTTCCTTGAGTATATTCGACATGTTACTATATTATTTTCTGACATAAAGAATTGCTGTCCAAAAGTTAATAACAATTTGATTTTCTTTCCCCAGAAGTAACTTTGTTTAATACTTTTATAAGAAAATGCTTAAGGTCCATTCTGAGACTATTTTCCTACTTTTGCAGTATAATCTTTTAATATGTATTTTCTAGTCATTTTATTTTAAGAAATTGTACTTGAATTATAATTTTCAGTATTTTTTCTGTCTATTGTTTATTTCCTTGAGTATCTTCTGTTAAACATACATTTTATCTTCTTTGCCTGTCTCTTTCTTTGAATCCCTTTTACCTCTTTTTTCTTATAAAATTCATTATTCATTAAGTTATTTCATTTTAGAATTTCCCTCACTCTATTTTTTAAATTTCTTTTAATGCATTAGCTTTTGTGTTAATATGTTCTTGGTTTTGTTCTAGTTTGCTCTTAATTTCTGAAATGATTTTCAAAACTTATTATTTCCAACCCTTTCCTGAATTCTCTCACTTATCTTTTATAAACTTTCTTCTCTCCAATTGACTCATTTACCAGTCTTTCTAAAATTTTTCAAAGCTTATATCATTTTCTTTATTTCTTTTAGCTCATTTTGAATAAGTAGGCTATAGTTTTTATTTATTTTGAAGTCATGACTTTCTAATATGCTGTTATTGTTGTAGGAATGTTACTTTGTTCTCTTTTTTTTTCTTATGGTATCTTTACATGTGATTCTACCCCATTTCTTTTCTATTGCCCGGTCTAAATATGTTTAGGTTAAATGGATTTTGATTTTTATCATGGAAGAGTGGACCAGGCTATCTTTTCTAGAGTCTTCAGTTTCTCTAGAGCTCTCTCTTCTGTTATGTTCAAGGTAAATTATATGCCACTGTACTTTGTGAGATGTACTTTCTTTCCTCCTATCCCTCACTTTTATCTAAATTGCCTCTTTGCTTTCTCCTGTTGGGCCTATCCTGTTTAATTTGGATTCTACTCCCAGGGCTTTCTTCTCAGTATGGGATATGTCTGAAAAGTCCCCTCTGCTCTAGCACTGACAAGCCTTTTCTTCTTTCCCTAGAAGGCTCTGGTAATTTGGTGCCTACATACTTCTTTCTGCATTTCTGCTGCTATTCTCAGATTAGTCTGCCTTTCTTTCCAGTGATTGCCTGTTGGTTTTTTTCTGGGGCAGGGGGAGAGTTCTCTAGTTCTAAGGGCCATCAGGAGCCCAGCTAATTTTCCTGTTTCTGTTTGCACAGTTGCTGATATCACAGTGGTCTAGTGGTTTGTCTCTACCTATTAATGGTGATATATTGTTATTTAGTGTTCCCGTAGATATTGCTGTAGATATTATTGTGTTTAGTTTTGCTACTCTAGTTAGTCTGTTTTTATTAGGAATTTCAGGGATATTCAAAAAGTTATGCCACTTGTATTTCCAACTTCCCAGAATCTGGACAAACTTTACAAAAATTTAATACTTATGTATTTGGGTAATGCACATTAAAATAGAGTTATGTACCAAGTGGATTTCATAAGCTACACAAATATGTGCCTAGGTCAGTCTCTGTTTAAAATAAACTGATAGGGACTTCCCTGGTGGTGTAGTGGTTAAGAATCCGCCTGCCAATGGAGGGGACACGGGTTCAAGCCCTGGTCCGGGAAGATCTCACATGCCATGGAGCAGCTAAGCCCGTGCACCACAACTGCTGAGCCTGTGCTCTAGAGCCCGTGAGCCACAACTACTAAGCCCGCGTGCCACAGCTACTGAAGCCCACGTGCCTAGAGCCCGTGCTCCGCAACAAGAGAAGCCATTGCAATGAGAAGCCTGTGCACCTCAATGAAGGGTAGCCCCCGCTCGCCGCAACTAGAGAAAAGCCCGCATGCAGCAATGAAGACTCAACGCAGCCAAAAAAATAAATAAAATAAAATAATAAAATAAAATTTCTCTCATTAAAAAAAATTTAAAAATAAAATAAACTGATATAAGTCGAACAATTACAATAATCTCAAAAATAAAATTAATAGTATTAATGGTGGTATGCAAATATGGCAAAAAAAAATTTCATGGTGATATACAAGTAACTCCATTTGGAAGTACTGTTATAGTTAAATGCCTTTAACCATGAAAGACAAGGGTTTTGTTGTTTTGTTTTGTTTTTTAAATTATGGGGTTGGAGTAATATTTTGAAGCAGCAATAGAGAGCAAAGAAGGCACTGATCTTGAGAAAATAAGGGTATAAGAAAACAAACAACCACTGTCTGAGAATGATGCAGGGAAGATGGGCCCCAATGGGAAGGCCTGGCTTCAATTAAGGAAGGGGGGCAGGAGAGAGTTATCAGTGAAGAGGACAGCTGATGCTGATGAGAGCTTGAAACACAACGAAGTTCTAAAGGCTAGGTATAACTTTCAGAATATCCAGTTATTTTTTTAAAAAAAATGTGCTGTTGATAATAATGAGGATGTTCATACCCCATGATCCATTAATTATACTTCAGGGAATTTATCTTAAGTAGCTGAATGGTCAGAAGAAAGCTGTTAGTTTAAGGACAATCATTGCTATAAAGATTGTAATAGTTTAAATAAGGTAAAAACCCAAACTGAAAGAGCATATGCTTCAGTAATTGAAAATTACTAAACAAATGATGATGTGTATATATGACATAGAGCATCTAAAAATTTCAACCACAAATAGCTTAAGAATCATGCAAACATTTTAAGTAAAAATATAGGTAACACTCTTTGGTTAATAAAATTGCAAAGTATGAAAAAAAATACATGCATACAAATAAGATTTGTATAGGTATAGAAAAAAAGAAATAAGGTTTTCTGGATATTAGGATGATAGAATTGTTTTCATTTATAGATTTTTTTTAAATTTATTTTTAAAAATTTATTTTTGCTTGCATTGGGTCTTCATTGCAGCGCGTGGGCTTTCTCTATTTGGGGCGAGCGGGGGCTGTGGTCTTCGCTGTGGTGCGCGGGCTTCTCATTGCGGTGGCTTCCCTTGTTGCTGAGCATGGGCTCTAGAGCACAGGCTGAGTAGTTGTGGTGCATGGGCTTAGTTGCTCTGCAGCATGTGGGATCTTCCCGGACCAGGGCTGGAACCCGTGTTCCCTGCATTGGCAGGCAGTTTCTTAACCACCGCACCACCAGGGAAGTCCTGTAAGTTATTTCTGACATTATTATAGTTTACTTACATATGTGTGTATATATATATATATATATATATATATATATATATATATATATATATATATATATATATATATATATATGTATGTATGTATATAACCTTCCTGAAAAGAGAGACTACAAAACTATTCATCTAATATCACTTTAAAAATGAAAATAGGAGGAGGGGCAAGATGGCGGAAGAGTAAGACGCGGAGATCACCTTCCTTCCCACAGATACAGTAGAAATACATCTACACGTGGAACTGCTCTTAGAGAACACCTACTGAACGCTGGCAGAAGACCTCAGACCTCCCAAAAGGCAAGAAAATCCCCACGTACTTGGGTAGGGCAAAAGAAAAAAGAAATAACAGAGACAAAAGAATAAGGACGGGACTTGCACCAGTAGGAGGGAGCTGTGAAGGAGGAAAGGTTTCCACACACTAGGAAGCCCCTTCGTGGGCAGAGACTGCGGGTGGCAGAGGGGGGAAGCTTCAGAGCCACGGAGGAGAGCGCAGCCACAGGGGTGCGGAGGGCAAAGCGGAGAGATTCCCTCACGGAGGATTGGTGCTGAGTAGCACTCACCAGCCCGAGAGGCTCATCTGCTCACCCGCCGGGGCGGGCGGGGGCTGGGAGCTGAGGCTCGGGCTTCGGTGCTAGCTGGGAGGGAGTCCGCGAAAAAGACTGCAGCTGCCGAAGAGACTTTTTCTTGCCTCTTTGTTTTGCGGCGCGCAAGGAGAGGGGATCCAGAGCGCCGCCTAAACGAACTCTAGAGGCGGGCGCGAGCCGCGGCTATCAGTGCGGACCCCAGAGACGGGCGCGAGCCGCGGTTATGAGCGCGGACCCCAGAGACGGGCAGGAGACGCTAAGGCTGCTGCTGCCGCCACCAAGAAGCCTGTGTGCGAGCACAGGTCACTCTCCACACAGCCCCTCCCGGGAGCCTGTGTAGCTCGCCACTGCCAGGGTCCCGTGATCCAGGGACAACTTCGCCAGGAGAACGCACGGCGCTCCTCAGGCTGCTGCAACGTCACGCCGGCCTCTGCCGCCGCAGGCTCGTCCCGCATCCGTACCCCTCCCTCCCGCCGGCCTGACTGAGCCAGAGCCCCCGAAGCAGCTGCTCCTTTAACCCCGTTCTGTCTGGGCAGGGAACAGACGCCCTCAGGCGAACTACATGCAGAGGCGGGTCCAAATCCACAGCTGAACCCCGGGAGCTGTACAGACAAAGAAGAGAAAGGGAAATCTCTCCCAGCAGCCTCAGAAGCAGCAGATTAAAGCTCCACAAACAACTTGATGTGCCTGCATCTGTTGAATACCTGAATAGACAACGAATCATCCCAAATTCAAGAGGTGGACTTTGGGAGCAGGATATATTAATTTTTTCCCCTTTTCCTTTCTTTGTGAGTGTATATGTGTATGCTTCTGGGTGAGATTTTGTCTGTATAGCTGTGCTTTCACCATTAGTCCTAGGGTTAGGTCCATCCGTTTTTGTTTTTGTTTTTGTTTTTGTTTTTTGTCTTTTTTTCTTTTTTTTACTTAAAGAAATTTTTTTTCCTAATAAATGTTTTCTTAATAATTTTTTCCTTATTTTCTATTTTTAGAAATTAAAAAAAAATTTTAATAACTTTTTTCATATTTTTTATTTTAAAAAATTAAAACTTTTTTCTTAATAAATTCTTTTTTTAATAATTTTTTTCTTATTACTATAAAAAATTAATCTATTTTAAAAATTAAAAAAAATTTTTTTCTGAATACATTTATTCTTAATAATTTTTTTCTTATTTTTTATTATAATAGCTTTATTTTATTTTATTTTACCCGCTTTCTTTCTTTCTTTCTATTTTTTTCTCCCTTTTATTCTGAGCTGTGTGGATGAAAGGCTCTTGGTGCTCCAGCCAGGCATCAGGGCTGTGCCTCTGAGGTGGGAGAGCCAACTTCAGGACACTGGTCCACAAGAGACCTCCCAGCTCCACGTAATACCAAACGGCGAAAATCTCTCAGAGATCTCCATCTCAACATCAAGACTCAGCTTCACTCAATGACCAGCAAGCTACAGTGCTGGACACCCTATGCCAAACAACCAGCAAGACAGGAACACAGCCCCATCCATTAGCAGAGAGGCTGCCTAAAATCATAATAAGGCCACAGACACCCCCAAAACACACCACCAGACGTGGACGTGCCCACCAGAAAGACAAGATCCAACCCCATCCACCAGAACACATGCACTAGTCCCCTCCACCAGGAAGCCTACACAACCCACTGAACCAACCTTAGCCACTGGGGACAGATACCAAAAACAACGGGAACTACGAACCTGCAGCCTGTGAAAAGGAGACCCCAAACACAGTAAGATAAGCAAAATGAGAAGACAAAAAACCACACAGCAGGTGAAGGAGCAGGGTCAAAACACACCAGACCTAACAAATGAAGAGGAAATAGGCAGTCTACCTGAAAAAGAATTCAGAATAATGATAGTAAAGATGATCCAAAATCTTGGAAATAGAATAGACAAAATGCAAGAAACATTTAACAAGGATGTAGAAGAACTAAAGAGGAACCAAGCAACGATGAAAAACACAATAAATGAAATTAAAAATACTCTAGACGGGATCAATAGCAGAATAACTGAAGCAGAAGAACGGATAAGTGACCTGGAAGATAAAATAGTGGAAATAACTACTGCAGAGCAGAATAAAGAAAAAAGAATGAAAAGAACTGAGGACCGTCTCAGAGACCTCTGGGACAACATTAAATGCACCAACATTCGAATTATAGGGGTCCCAGAAGAAGAAGAGAAAAAGAAAGGGACTGAGAAAATATTTGAAGAGATTATAGTTGAAAACTTCCCTAATATGGGAAAGGAAATAGTTAATCAAGTCCTGGAAGCACAGAGAGTCCCATACAGGATAAATCCAAGGAGAAACACGCCAAGACACATATTAATCAAACTATCAAAAATTAAATATAAAGAAAACATATTAAAAGCAGCAAGGGAAAAACAACAAATAACACACAAGGGAATCCCCATAAGGTTAACAGCTGATCTTTCAGCAGAAACTCTGCAAGCCAGAAGGAGTGGCAGGATATACTTAAAGTCATGAAGGAGAAAAAGCTACAACCAAGGTTACTCTACGCAGCAAGGATTTCATTCAGATTTGATGGAGAAATCAAAAGCTTTACAGACAAGCAAAAGCTGAGAGAGTTCAGCACCACCAAACCAGCTTTACAACAAATGCTAAAGGAACTTCTCTAGGCAAGAAACACAAGAGAAGGAAAACACCTACAATAGCAAACATAAAATATTTAAGAAAATGGAAATAGGAACATACATATCGATAATTACCTTAAATGTAAATGGATTAAATGCTCCCACCAAAAGACACAGACTGGCTGAATGGATACAAAAGCAAGACCCATATATATGCTGTCTACAAGAGACCCACTTCAGACCTAGAGACACATACAGACTGAAAGTGAGGGGATGGAAAAAGATATTCCATGCAAATGGAAATCAAAAGAAAGCTGGAGTAGCAATTCTCATATCAGACAAAATAGACTTTAAAATAAAGACTATTACAAGAGACAAAGAAGGACACTATATAATGATCAAGGGATCAATCCAAGAGGAAGGTATAACAATTGTAAATATTTATGCACCCAACATAGGAGCACCTCAGTACATAAGGCAAATACTAACAGCCATAAAAGGGGAAATCGACAGCAACACAATCATAGTAGGGGACTTTAACACCCCGCTTTCACCAATGGACAGATCATCCAAAATGAAAATAAATAAGGAAACACAAGCTTTAAATGATACATTAAACAAGATGGACTTAATTGATATTTATAGGACATTCCACCCAAAAACAACAGAATACACATTTTTCTCAAGTGCTCATGGAACATTCTCCAGGATAGATCATATCTTGGGTCACAAATCAAGCCTTGGTAAATTTAAGAAAATTGAAATTGTATCAAGTATCTTTTCCGACCACAACGCTATGAGACTAGATATCAATTACAGGAAAAGATCTGTAAAAAATACAAACACATGGAGGCTACACAATACACTACTTAATAACGAAGTGATTACTGAAGTAATCAAAGGGGAAATCAAAAAATACCTAGAAACAAATGACAATGGAGATACGACGACCCAAAACCTATGGGACGCAGCAAAAGCAGTGCTAAGAGGGAAGTTTATAGCAATACAAGCCTACCTCAAGAAACAGGAAACGTCTCGAATAAACAACCTAACCTTGCACCTGAAGCAATTAGAGAAAGAAGAACAAAAAAACCCCAAAGCCAGCAGAAGGAAAGAAATTATAAAGATCAGGTCAGAAATAAATGAAAAAGAAATGAAGGAAACAATAGCAAAAATCAATGAAACTAAAAGCTGGTTCTTTGAGAAGATAAACAAAATTGATAAACCATTAGCCAGACTCATCAAGAGAAAAAGGGAGAAGACTCAAATCAATAGAATTAGAAATGAAAAAGGAGAAGTAACCACTGACACTGCAGAAATACAAAAGATCATGAGAGATTACTACAAGCAACTCTATGCCAATAAAATGGACAACCTGGAAGAAATGGACAGATTCTTAGAAATGCACAAACTGCCGAGACTGAACCAGGAAGAAATAGAAAATATGAACAGACCAATCACAAGCACTGAAATTGAAACTGTGATTAAAAACCTTCCAACAAACAAAAGCCCAGGACCAGATGGCTTCACAGGTGAATTCTATCAAACATTTAGAGACGAGCTAACACCTATCCTTCTCAAACTCTTCCAAAATATTGCAGAGGGAGGAACACTCCCAAACTCATTCTACGAGGCCACCATCACCCTGATACCAAAACCAGACAAAGATGTCACAAAGAAAGAAAACTACAGGCCAATATCACTGATGAACATAGATGCAAAAATCCTCAACAAAATACTAGCAAACAGAATCCAACAGCACATTAAAAGGATCATACACCATGATCAAGTGGGGTTTATCCCAGGAATGCAAGGATTCTTCAATATACGCAAATCAATCAATGTGATACACCATATTAACAAATTGAAGGAGAAAAACCATATGATCATCTCAATAGATGCAGAGAAAGCTTTCGACAAAATTCAACATCCATTTATGATAAAAGCCCTGCAGAAAGCAGGCATAGAGGGAACTTTCCTCAACATAATAAAGGCCATATATGACAAACCCACAGCCAACATTGTCCTCAATGGTGAAAAACTGAAACCATTTCCACTAAGATCAGGAACAAGACAAGGTTGCCCACTCTCACCACTATTATTCAACATAGTTTTGGAAGTGCTAGCCACAGCAATCAGAGAAGACAAAGAAATAAAAGGAATCCAAATCGGAAAAGAAGAAGTAAAGCTGTCACTATTTGCAGATGACATGATACTATACATAGAGAATCCTAAAGATGCTACCAGAAAACTCCTAGAGCTAATCAATGAATTTGGTAAAGTAGCAGGATACAAAATAAATGCACAGAAATCTCTTGCATTTCTATACACTAATGACGAAAAATCTGAAAGTGAAATTAAGAAAACACTCCCATTTACCATTGCAACAAAAAGAATAAAATATCTAGGAATAAACCTACCTAAGGAGACAAAAGACCTGTATGCAGAAAATTATAAGACACTGATGAAAGAAATTAAAGATGATACAAATAGATGGAGAGATATACCATGTTCCTGGATTGGAAGAATCAACATTGTGAAAATGACTCTACTACCCAAAGCAATCTACAGATTCAATGCAGTCCCTATCAAACTACCACTGGCATTTTTCACAGAACTAGAACAAAAAATTTCACAATTTGTATGGAAACACAAAAGACCCCGAATAGCCAAAGCAATCTTGAGAACGAAAAATGGAGCTGGGGGAATCAGGCTCCCTGACTTCAGACTATATTACAAAGCTTCAGTAATCAAGACAGTTTGGTACTGGCACAAAAACAGAAATATAGATCAATGGAACAGGATAGAAAGCCCAGAGATAAACCCACACACATATGGTCACCTTATCTTTGATAAAGGTGGCAAGAATATACAGTGGAGAAAAGACAGCCTCTTCAATAAGTGGTGCTGGGAAAATTGGACAGGTACATGTAAAAGTATGAAATTAGAACACTCCCTGACACCATGCACAAAAATAAACTCAAAATGGATTAAAGACCTAAGTGTAAGGGCAGACACTATCAAACTCTTAGAGGAAAACATAGGCAGAACACTCTATGACATACATCACAGCAAGATTCTTTTTGACCCAGCTCCCAGAGAAATGGAAATAAGAACACAAATAAACAAATGGGACCTAATGAAACTTAAAAGCTTTTGCACAGCAAAGGAAACCATAAACAAGACCAAAAGACAACCATCAGAATGGGAGAAAATATTTGCAAATGAAGCAACTGACAAAGGATTAATCTCCAAGATTTACAAGCAGCTCATGCAGCTCAATAACAAAAAAACCAACAACCCAATCCAAAAATGGGCAGAAGACCTAAATAGACATTTCTCCAAAGAAGATATACAGATGGCCTACAGACACATGAAAGAATGCTCAACATCATTAATCATTAGAGAAATGCAAATCAAAACTACAATGAGATATCATCTCACACCGGTCAGAATGGCCATCATCAAAAAATCTAGAAACAATAAATGCTGGAGAGGGTGTGGAGGAAAGGGAACACTCTTGCACTGTTGGTGGGAATGTAAATTGATACAGCCACTATGGAGAACAGTATGGAGGTTCCTGAAAAAACTACAAATAGAACTACCATACGACCCAGCAATCCCAATACTGGGCATATACCCTGAGAAAACCACAGGTCAAAAAGAGTCATGTACCAAAATGTTCATTGCAGCTCTATTTACAATAGCCAGGACATGGAAGCAACCTAAATGTCCATCGACAGATGAATGGATAAAGAAGATGTGGCACATATATACAATGGAATATTACTGAGCCATAAAAAGAAATGAAATGGAGGTATTTGTAATGAGGTGGATGGAGTTAGAGTCTGTCATACAGAGTGAAGTAAGTCAGAAAGAGAAAAACAAATACAGTATGCTAACACATATATACGGAATCTAAGGAAAAAAAAAAAAAAAAAAGGCCATGAAGAACCTAGTGGCAAGACGGGAATAAAGACACAGACCTACTAGAGAATGGACTTGAGGATATGGGGAGGGGGTGGGGTGAGATGTGACAGGGTAAGAGAGTGTCATGGACATATATACACTACCAAATGTAAAATAGATAACTAGTGGGAAGCAGCCGCATAGCACAGGGAGATCAGCTCGGTGCTTTTTGACCACCTAGAGGGGTGGGATGGGGAGGGTGGGAGGGAGGGAGATGCAAGAGGGAAGAGAAATGGGAACATATTGTATATGTATAACTGATTCACTTTGTTATAAAGCAGAAGCTAACACACCATTGTAAGGCAATTATACTTCAATAAAGATGTTTTAAAAAAAAAAAAAAAAAAAAAAAAAAGGATTATACACCATGATCAAGTGGGGTTTATTCCAGGAATGCAAGGATTCTTCAATATACGCAAATCAATCAACGTGATACATCATATTAACAAATTGAAGGAGAAAAACCATATGATCATCTCAATAGATGCAGAGAAAGCTTTCGACAAAATTCAACACCCATTTATGATAAAAGCCCTGCAGAAAGTAGGCATAGAGGGAACTTTCCTCAACGTAATAAAGGCCATATATGACAAACCCACAGCCAACATTGTCCTCAATGGTGAAAAACTGAAACCATTTCCACTAAGATCAGGAACAAGACAAGGTTGCCCACTCTCACCACTATTATTCAACATAGTTTTGGAAGTGCTAGCCACAGCAATCAGAGAAGACAAAGAAATAAAAGGAATCCAAATCGGAAAAGAAGAAGTAAAGCTGTCACTGTTTGCAGATGACATGATACTATACATAGAGAATCCTAAAGATGCTACCAGAAAACTACTAGAGCTAATCAATGAATTTGGTAAAGTAGCAGGATACAAAATTAATGCACAGAAATCTCTTGCATTCCTATATACTAATGATGAAAAATCTGAAAGTGAAATTAAGAAAACACTCCCGTTTACCATTGCAACAAAAAGAATAAAATATCTAGGAATAAACCTACCTAAGGAGACAAAAGACCTGTATGCAGAAAATTACAGGACATTGATGAAAGAAATTAAAGATGATACAAATAGATGGAGAGATATACCATGTTCCTGGATTGGAAGAATCAACACTGTGAAAATGACTATACTACCCAAAGCAATCTACAGATTCAGTGCAATCCCTATCAAACTACCACTGGCATTTTTCACAGAACTAGAACAAAAAATTTCACAATTTGTATGGAGACACAAAAGACCCCAAATAATCAAAGCAATCTTGAGAACGAAAAATGGAGCTGGAGGAATCAGGCTCCCTGACTTCAGACTATATTACAAACCTACGGTAATCAAGACAGTTTGGTACTGGCACAAAAACAGAAATATAGATCAATGGAACAGGAGAGAAAGCCCAGAGATAAATCCATGCACATATGGTCACCTTATCTTTGATAAAGGAGGCAAGCATATACAGTGGAGAAAAGACAGCCTCTTCAATAAGTGGTGCTGGGAAAATTGGACAGGTACATGTAAAAGTATGAAATTAGAACACTCCCTGACACCATATACAAAAATAAACTCAAAATGGATTAAAGACCTAAGTGTAAGGCCAGACACTATCAAACTCTTAGAGGAAAACATAGGCAGAACACTCTATGACATACATCACAGCAAGATCCTTTTTGACCCAGCTCCTAGAGAAATGGAAATAAAAACACAAATGAACAAATGGGACCTAATGAAGCTTAAAAGCTTTTGCACAGCAAAGGAAACCATAAACAAGACCAAAAGACAACCCTCAGAATGGGAGAAAATATTTGCAAATGAAGCAACTGACAAAGGATTAATCTCCAAGATTTACAAGCAGCTCATGCAGCTCAATAACAAAAAAACAAACAACCCAATCCAAAAATGGGCAGAAGACCTAAATAGACATTTCTCCAAAGAAGATATACAGATGGCCAACAGACACATGGAAGAATGCTCAACATCATTAATCATTAGAGAAATGCAAATCAAAACTACAATGAGGTATCATCTCACACCGGTCAGAATGGCCAACATCAAAAAATCTACAAACAATAAATGCTGGAGAGGGTGTGGAGAAAAGGGAACACTCTTGCACTGTTGGTGGGAATGTAAATTGATACAGCCACTATGGAGAAGAGTATGGAGGTTCCTTAAAAAACTAAAAATAGAACTACCATACGACCCAGCAATCCCACTACTGGGCATATACCCTGAGAAAACCATAATTCAAAAAGAGTCATGTACCAAAATGTTCATTGCAGCTCTATTTACAATAGCCAGGACATGGAAGCAACCTAAGTGTCCATCATCGGATGAATGGATAAAGAAGATGTGGCACACATATACAATGGAATATTACTCAGCCATAAAAAGAAATGAAATGGAGGTATTTGTAGTGAGGTGGATGGAGTTAGAGTCTGTCATACAGAGTGAAGTAAGTCAGAAAGAGAAAAACAAGTACAGTATGCTAACACATATATATGGAATCTAAGGAAAAAAAAAAAAAAAAGGTCATGAAGAACCTAGTGGCAAGATGGGAATAAAGACACAGACCTACTAGAGAATGGACTTGAGGATATGGGGAGGGGGAGGGGTGAGATGTGACAGGGTGAGAGAGTGTCATGGACATATATACACTACCAATGTAAAATAGATAGCTAGTGGGAACCAGCCACATAGCACGGGGAGATCAGCTTGGTGCTTTGTGACTGCCTGGGGGGGTGGGATGGGGAGGATGGGAGGGAGGGAGATGCGGGAGGGAGGATATATGGGAACCTGTGTATGTGTGTAGCTGATTCACTTTGTTATAAAGCAGAAACTAACACACCATTGTGAAGCAATTATACTTCAATAAAGATGTTTAAAAAAAAATGAAAATAATTTATTAATGGTGCTTCCTTGGAGTTCCTTATGTGTTTTTCTGTGTCATTTCTTCTTTGGAGAAATATCTATAAGCTCTAAAAAGACAGTTAGGTATGAAAACAGTAAAAAGATCAGCATATGTCAGGAGTTTGGTAGGAAGAAGGTATGAATAGGCACATCACAGAGGATTTTTAGGTTAGTGAAACTATTCTATATGATACTACAATAGTGGATACATGTCAGACATTTGTCAAAATTCATGGAATGTACAACACCAAGAATGAACCCTAATGTAAATAAACTATGGCCTTTGGGTGATGATGTGTTTGATGTTGGTTCATTGATTGTAACGAAGGCAACACTGTGGTTAGGGGTGTCAGTAATGGGGGAGGCTGTGCATGGGTGGGGCAGGGGGTATATGGAAACTCTGTACTTTCCACTCAATTTTGCTATGAACCTAAAAGTTCTCTAAAAGTAATTGTCTATTAAAATTTTTAGAAAGACAATTAGAGGCTAGGTTATAACGTTTTATGTTCTACCTGACCCAGGAAATGTGATCTGAAGCCTAAAGCACCAATTTGGGGTTAAAGCAGAGGAACATACCAAACTGTGAGTTGGATTCTGTTAGGGTAGTTTCCCTATAGTTTTTCAGTGAGAAACAACTCTGTGCTTCTCAGTGACTCTTTTGCCATTTATACAAGGACTGTAGGTGGGGTCCCCTTCATAGGTGTACCCTGAGGATAGATGAATCTCTATACTAAAACTGTTCTCATTTCTTGGATTAAAAGCACTTTACAAACCAATCACAGATCCATGTCTTTTCTACCTTATGTTTTGTTACAGTTACACAGGATGAATGGAGAAGCAACCATACAATAGAAATAGAGATAAATCAGACTCTGGAAATACCATGCTTTCAAAATATCTCCTTAGAAATTTCATCTGAGCTCACCTTCGCATGGTTGGTGGTAAGTGTTGCCCTTTTCAGTGAATAACTGCAATGATCTTTAAATATTAATGAAGTAAAAATGAATAACAAGTAATAATAGGGAAGGAAACATGCTGGATGAGAGGCAGGCATTATGTGGAAGGTTGGGGAGTGGCCAGGGGAGGGAAGGAAGGACACTAGGATTCCTTCCAACTCAGCAAGCCTCTGGGTCTGTGAATGCAGGAGCTTAGAAATTAGTTCCTCAAGGTTAGTTTATATTTCAAGCTATATACTAAACGGTGATTCCAGAGAGAAAAAAGTGTGATGGTGCCCCTGAGAGGAGCCACATCCCGCAGAAGCTCCTACTCACACATACTTGTTTACACACATGTGCAGAGGTGTAGTCTACCTTTTCCCAGAACCCTTACTACTCCATTCTGGAAAATATACAACATTGCTTAGATTGGGAAGCACAAACTCTAATGCTTATCAAATATAGGGAGAAAGTGCATGAGAGAAGCAGGAGCTGAATAAGAAACAGTCACTGCCCAGCTCTATTATTGCCACAGGCCCGTAGTTGCCATGTTTTCTGACTTAACAGAATAAAGCAAAACAAAACAGAAATCTGGATTTTTATGAGAAATTTTCCAAGGCAAGCCAGCCAAATGACAGCCAGCTCTTAACCAATATATACAGTAGACCTCTAGTACTACTGTTAAATCAGTTGATAACACAAGTCTTACACAATTATAAAGATAACCATAAACACACTTTTGAGAATCACGTAATAGGGTGTTTATTTAGGTGATCCAGAATATGACTATATTAATTTTTCATATCTTCATCAAAATGAAAACACAAGAGTTAAAAATTCTTGCAGAACTAATACATGTCCGTGAATACAGCAGCTGATAACACCTGCAAAATACTGTACTCGCAGGGTTGATCATTCATGTTACAAGTGAATAGATTTTTGTGGGCTGTCTTGGAAACTAGAACCTTCATATAAAAAGATTTCTCTGAGGATGTGCCAAATCCAAAATAATTGACTTGCAAGTAGGCCTTAAAATACAACCTACTGATAATTTTTTACTGTCTAGATATTTTTGGATAGTCAGTAGGATCAAAAGATATTATAAAATAACTTTCTCAAATTGTCCTAAAATCTACAATGTCTCCTTGTCATCTGTCAAAAACCACATTTTTCCCCCCTTTTAGGGTTTGGTTTCCAAAATGTAAGACTTCCTGCCTGACATTATACCCATCATTAGTATAAGTCAATTGTTCTTAACAAATGTGATACAGTGTGGTTCTTAGAAAAAAAATTTTAAAGTAGAGATTATCTCAGGAAGTCAGAAACCTGCTTCACTAAACATTACTGTAATGAAAATGCAGTATCTATACCTTGTTTACATTATTAATATATACCACCAATGGGCAAAACGTTTCCACCCTAATTATCACAAATTCACTATCAATAGGAATAGTAAAGTCTAATAGTAATAAATAAGA
Organism: Eschrichtius robustus; assembly: GCF_028021215.1. Lineage (NCBI taxonomy): Eukaryota > Metazoa > Chordata > Mammalia > Artiodactyla > Eschrichtiidae > Eschrichtius > Eschrichtius robustus. The sequence goes on along the minus strand of NC_090829.1, from coordinate 88,436,252 downwards.
CTAAAGTTTACAGAATATTGAGCAGAGTTCCCTGTGCTCAATATTCTGTAATAACCGAAATGGGAAAAGAATTTGAAAAAGAACAGATACATGTATATATATAATTGAATCACTTTGCTGTACACCTGAAACCAACACAACATTGTTAATCAACAATACTCCAACATAAAATAAAAATTTTAAAAAGAATAATAATAAAAAAATAAAAGACAAAAAAAAGCTTAAAAAGACTAAAGTTTAATAAGCTTTACTGTACAGATTTTTACTGGCTAGTCAGTTGATCTGTAGTGGACTTATCTTATCTGAAGGGTGTCTAATCTGTTTTTCCAAGCAAATGTTAAAGCTTTCAGTCAGCTTATGTCTTTTCTGCGACGCTGAGCTTCTCCAGGGCAAAGAGCTGCATCACTCATTTCAGAAATCCCTAGCATCTAGTATAGTGCCTAGAACATAGGCACTCAGTAAATATCTAATACATAATTGAATTGTTTCATTTCTCTTTGTCCCCTTCCCTCACAGTCCTATTCGTTGGCCTCATATTAAATGGATGATCACTAAACCTCATGCTGGCTGTCTGATTGGTTAATGAGCAGCTCATTAAGTATCAATGACTAGATAACTGATAAGACATCCTCTATTTAACAGTTTTCTTCAAAGAAACTAACATTATCTGTGAATCCTGCCAACACATTTAGGATAAATAAGGGATGGAGAGATTGCACCTAAGGTCACACAGTAAGAGAGTGAGTCCTAAACTTCTACTGGAACTTCAAGCCATGCTCTCAGTTTAAAGAATGCATCATAATTGAGACAACTTGAGGAATCTTTTTGAAAGAGACTTCTTTTCAAAGGGAACATTTTATTGGCAAATGTGCTGATCAAATTCCAACTGTGCCTTCCCTTTTAAAATGTCAAAATCTATTTGCTCCTCTAATTTACATCCGTACTCCATACTGCTGGCACTGTGGGATTCAGCAAGCCTGAGATGAAATCATCTAATCTCCCATTATTAAGGAATAAACTACAGTCCTTTATGTCATGACTGTTGTAGGTCTGCAGATAACATAAATATCCCCTCAATTCATTTTTTAGTGCTTTAGTCTCTTGTTAAACTGGCAGTAGTAATCATAATGATAACCAATTGTTCTTAACAGACATGATATAATGTGGCTTTTAGAAAAAAGTTAAAAAGTAGAGATGGTGAAGATGAGCACAGGGGGGTAGAAACCTGCTTTATTGAACTCAGCAACTCCGGGGAGCTGCGAAGTGCTCCCACTTCAAGTGCTGCATTAAACCCTGGAAACAATTTGACAAACTAAAATTAGTTTAATCTAAGTCACTGGAAAACAAAAGCCATGTCTTGTATGTGGAATTTTATACAATCTAATTAATTCAGTTACGACCTTCATGAGAAAGGTTATTACTGGGATTCTCAGTTATCATAAAAATATTATTTGCTGTGTGTCTCTGATCCCATGCTAAGGCTGCGTTAAATGTGTTCATGGAGCAGATCCTTTGCGTTTTGGAATGTTACATTCCAGGATCATGACTACACTGAAGTAGAAAGGCATCTGGTGCAAATTGTGTATCCAACATTTATCTAGGAAGAGACGTAACTAAGTAAACACAAAGGGCTAACCCTCGGTGTCAGCTGAGGTCCATGTGCATGGTTGGATGATGAGAAAAAGTCATAGAATGTGTGTATTTAGATGGAATGCAGTTGGTAGAGAAAGGACAAATGATATTTTTCCTAGTTTATGTCCTGGGGCACAAGCATGCAGTCAACAGGGAAATTCTGTGGGCTTACTCTGGGAGCTTCTAAATACAGTCTAATATTCTGTGTTCATTCCAAACTATCATCCTGATTTCCCACAGTATGAATTTCAATTCAACCTAGCAAACATATGTGAATCTGTTTTAAGTGCTAGGTCCTGCAGGGATACAAAACTATATTGAACATGTTTCCTACCATGAAATACAACTTTAATAAAAATGTAGAAGCTAGCAACATAGAGGGAAAATAATTTGATTCTGACTAAATGTACCTGGAAAAGCCTCTTAGGTTATGTCTGAGCTGGATAATTAAAGCCAGCAAACAACAGACATGTACTACACCAAGACCCTGGGACCTGTGAACACATAGTGGGAGTGGGAGTGGGAGAGGTGATGAGGGAATGTTTGTTCCCAAACTTGGTGGATAAAGAGAAACCCATGACTTTTCTCTTTAAAATCATGAAAAGAAAATGAGAAGCATACCAGATTCACACAGTTCAATATTAGTGATAAAGGTATATAACTAAAACCTAGATGCTTATGTTTCTTTAAATTTTTATCTATAAATGTATCTTTTCAATATTCTCTTCTTTATTATTTGTAATGTTTTATATGTAAACAAAAATCGAAATGGTACCATCAACAATATTGGTTTTCCATGCCTATGGGAAGCCTAGCTGTTCAGAAAAGAAAGCTGTCACCTTCTACCTGATGGCAACTGACCCTAACTGTCTTCACCACAATCAAAAATGAAGTGTTAACAAATACTGTATGCTAACACTATATATAGAATCTAAAAAAAAAAATGGTTATGAAGAACCTAGGGGCAGGACGGGAATAAAGATGCAGACCTACTAGAGAATGGACTTGAGGACACGGGGAGGGGGAAGGGTAAGCTGGGACAAAGTGAGAGAGTGGCATGGACATATATACACTACCAGATGTAAAATAGGTAGCTAGTGGGAAGCAGCCGCATAGCACAGGGAGATCAGCTCGGTGCTTTGTGACCACCTAGAGGGGTGGGATAGGGAGCCGGGGAGGGAGATGCAAGAGGGAGGGGATATGGGGATATATGTATATGTATAGGTGATTCACTTTGTTATAAAGCAGAAACTAACACACCATTGTAAAGCAATTATACTCCAATAAAGATGTTAAAAAAAAAAAATGAAGTGTTAGCCAACCTACAAAGTGCTGACAACCAATTGTGATGATTGGAAAAATATTGTTGTGGACTTCTATAAAATGGACATGGGGAGCTTTGCAAGGAGCCTACTTTGACAGCACTGACTGGATGGAGAATAAATGGAGCAAAGTGAAGATAGGAAGCAGTTAGGAGATAAAGAAGTAACAATCGATGCAGTTAACAGAATTTATTGAATGGGCTCTATACACTCAGCACCTACTTGTCCTGTGGCCACCACTGCCAGCTCTGACATGGAGCTCGGGGCAACCCAGAGATGAGGTCACCTCACTAAATCAAATAGTGCCATGGTCTCTTTTCTGCTTTGAAAATTCTGATTCTAGTACTAAAATAGGAACCCCTGTGCAAATTATTTTAGGGTTTGTCAGGTCATTAAGAGACATTCAGGAGTTTTCCATGATTCAATATGAACCCTCCCAGCCCTCATCATGCTAATTATTTTATCCAACTCCTGTATGTTATTATGCATTTATTTTTCTTCTGTGGGTCCTGATTTTCTATTTGTTTTTCTTGTGAACTTTTCTTCTCCTCAAACAGACTCTCAGCAGAAAAGTCAAGGACTGTCCATTCTACTACTTTTGTGAAGCAGTATGTAGCAAAGGCATTAATAGCATGGCTTTTCGAGGGAAATTGTTGTTTTGAAATCCTGGCTCTACATTTATTTTTTTCCTGGCTCTACATTTAATAGCTGTGTGACCTAGGAGCTAGGATTAGGGTGAAGTGAGTAGGGTCCTCACCTTGGGTGCAAAATTTAAGGAGGTGCCCCAAGAAATCAGTAATCAAGATATATATCTTAATAAAATATTTTTAAAAATCAAAATTTAGGGAAAATCCATGATGAACAAAATGTTGAATTTTAAAATAAAGGCACAATGTTTTTTGTTTGTTTTGAGATCCTGCTGTGCTGTTCAAAGAACAGGATTTTCCAGTCAGCCTGTGGTTCCTGGGTCTTCATGGCATCATGCCCCCCACGGGTGTGGGTTTAAAGGTTGACAAGGGCAGGAGAAAAGATTGAGCAATGCATGGCTTCATGTAGTCGTTTTTCAAAATGTTAAATTGTAGAGGGTTTATTCATTTTTTCCACTGAGGCAAAATATGGGAGAATATTTTGATAAGTGCATATAGGGACACACATTTTTCCTTTTGTCTCAGAATTCTGTACAGCCTTGGATACGTTGCCCAGCCTTAGTTTTAGTTCTGTCATCCACAAAAGGGGATAATTGAAGTTATATAATATAATTATAATTATAATTATATAATTATAGTTTTACAATTATTTTATAATTATAGTTTTATAATTATATTATAATTATATTGTTACAGTACCAGCTCCATGGTGTTGTTGTGAGGTGCTAAATAACTTAGCACAGTACCTATGCTCAATACATATTAAAAACTAATCTTTAGGCCTTCCCTGGTGGCACAGTGGTTGAGAATCTGCCTGCTAATGCAGGGGACACGGGTTCGAGCCCTGGTCTGGGAAGATCCCACATGCCGCGAAGCAACTAGGCCCATGAGCCACAACTACTGAGCCTGCGCGTCTGGAGCCTGTGCTCCGCAACAAAAGAGGCCGCGATAGTGAGAGGCCCGCGCACCGCGATGAAGAGTGGCCCCCGCTTGCCGCAGCTAGAGGAAGCCCTCGCACAGAAACGAAGACCCAACACAGCCAAATAAATAAATAAATAATAATTTAAAAAACAAACAAACAAACAAAAAAAACTAATCTTTAAAGAGTTCTTTTTAGGACTCTCCATAATTCTTCAGTTTAGTCGAGCAGAGAGTAAATACTCATGAATTCACAGCAGGCTGACTCAGTTGAGGCTGGAGGACAGTGATTTAGTATTAATTGAACATCTATTGAGTGTTAGGACTCGTGTAGGTGTATCATATACATTAGCTAGTTCAGTCTACATTCCTCATTCAGTTTTGTAGGGGTCCACCAAGTTGGAAATCCCATGAAGTTTTAGAAATATTTATTAATATTTTTAAGATTATCAAAAGAAGAAAAGAAAAGAAAAACAGGCAAGAATAAAGGTTCTGTGCAAGATCCCCTACCAGTCTGTTTCCGGAAGAACAGGTGCCCTAAGATCATTCTTATCAGGTAGGAGTTGAGGTGTATTCTCTGACCCCTATCACCAAAGGTAGATCAATATATCATAAAAGGCTCCTTTCAATCAGCAAATTGTCCACACCTCTAAAATCTCCAATTTATACAAAGACCTCTGGCTTCCTGGAATTTCTTATACATTTTTCATTCGAGATAGTCCACAAAAAAAATTGTATTTGTGATGGCTTGGTTTTATTAAGACATGCTGTCTCAGGGGCTTATTTGTCCCTTCTTTGGTGCTGTGACTTAAATACCTTCTTTGTGTGACCTTTGAGCAAGTTAGCTAACCTTGGTTTATTCCAGATCGCTGTAAGGAGTAAATAAGGTAAGACTTGAAAGAACTTGGCACAGTGCCTAAAACACAGTAGGTGCTAAATAAATTTAAGCTATGACTAACAAGAATATAAAAATGTAGTAGTGGTCATCGTATAATGTTAGTATTGTCTCTCCCTCTCCCAGCTCTAGACATTTCACTGTTTCCCTGCATTTTGTCACCTCTCTTCCCATTTGCTCCACAAAGGCAGGTGCTCACATGCAGATTCTTGCCTCGGCCCATTTATATCTGGAGACTCTGGAATCTCTCAGGCTGTCCTGATGTTGTAGATTACAGGGCACACTTTGCAACCGAATCCATCTATCCCAGCGAAGGAACAAATCGCTCCTCTACAACAGTCAAGCACCCAGAAAATAAACAAACAAAAAACCCTCTGCATAATTTTTTAAATATCTTTTCTCCATCTATTAAACCACCCTGGCCAGTCACCCCCAGCTATGCAATAAAGGAAAAAACAGTTTTCTCACCAATCTCCACCTTCAGCCTCTGACTGCCCTTCTTCCACGACAGAGTGACAGATGGAAATGTTCCAAATGGCGAATCATTTACTAAAAGATCAAGCATTTTGAACCCCTAGATTCTCACAAAAACAGTCCCTGTGCATAAAACTATAGCTGTAAAACGTAGCTTGTGCTGAAGAACCTGCAGGGGGAGCCTGCCTCCTTAATTACTGGCCTCCAGATCAGCAGACGCTGAGTGAAATGCCTTCCTCTTTCTTCTGCTGTCAGGGCTCCTTTTGGGGCCCCTGTCTCCGGAACATAAGTTCTCTCCCTTTAATTTTCTGTATCCTTCCTCGTTAGGAAGGCAGTGGCACAGACTCTTAAGTCCTACTTTATGTGGGTATAACGTTATGTTCTTTGCTTCAGGAGTAAGTCTGTGATTCTCTGCAGGCAGTACTACCTGTATATCTGTAGGTAAAGCTGATACCAATCCTCACCATGTTCACCTAAAAAATAGTCTTGCGTAAGAGTTTCTACTAAGTATATTCTGGAAATGCCTATATAAACTATCTAAGAAGTCTGCCTTCCCGTTTTCCACTTCTTGCTCTGCTCCCAGCTCATACTTGAATTCTCTCCCTCACCTGGCTTCCCTTTCTTCTACCCTGAATCTGTCTCGTTTTTTAAACTAGAGATTCCAAATCACAGACCTTTGTTTTCATTATTTCATGACTTCTTCCCCATCCAATGCATTCCTGTTCACCCTTCTCCTTTTCAGTTCCTTCCATTTTCCCCGACCCCTATGCATAATGATTCATCTGTTGTTTGGAGTTAGACCAGTGGTTCTCAGCCCCCGGTCCTCTGAGGACCTTTTAAAAAAAAGTGCCCTGGGATGAGACTGATCCCAGAACAACTCCATTAGAACCTCCGGAGAAGAAGCTTGTGCATCAGCATGTGTTCAAAGCAACTCAGTTGAAAATATTGAGCTATACTGAAGGAGGATAAGGACATAGCCCTTCCTCTCTGCTTATGCCCCTTAAGAGTCCCGCCCTCACTAGGCCCTTAGCACATTTACTGACCCTGCCCAACACTGTGACATCTCCGGGACCTTGTCCATGAGATTCAGGCTAAGGCAAGAATAATGAAGGCTTTTTTTCATAGACCCACAAAAAGGATATGGACTAGAGCAATCAAATACTCCAGTTAAACTCTGATCTCCAAATTCAGATTAACATTTACAGCCTATTCCTTATGTGTGCTTTTTGAAGGTCACAATCACAGAAATAAGAACAGAAGGACCGCAACTAGGCTGAGGTAAGGAGGTAAGAAGATACCAAGGACACAAAATTTAAGGAGGCGCTCACTCTCAGGTGCCCACCCTGCACTTACAAGATCCTGAGAGTGAGTGCTTCCTTAAATTTTGCATCCTAGGAGACTCTCTTTACCTCATTCTAGTCCTGGCTCCAAAGGGAGCTAAAATGAGACCTTTCCTAACGGAATGCTGGAATGCTGGGAAGCGAGGACGAGTGTAATCATCCAATTCAGTGAAGATTTAATAAGTAAAACTGATACAGCCTCCTGAGCACATCTTAGCAGTAAGATTTCAGAACTTGAAATGAGAATTATGATCTGACATTAGCTCCCAGGGCTGTACCCCACCCCCCAAATCCCACCCCCAATATGCAACTTATGGAAGGTCAGGAAAGGCAAGTTTTAGTCAGAAGAGCAGCAAGTTTCTATTTGTGTTAGGAGAGAGTGACACTAATTTATAACTGAAAGTTAAGTGTAATGATACTTTCTCTAGTAACATACTCAGTATCTCTTAATTTGAATTCTTCATTCATCATCCCTATTGTTACAAGATACAAGTGAATTACTGCATGTGGAACACCTAGTCCAGAGCTGGCACAACTGAGTGCTCAAAGCTGGTAACCATTTTTGACTCATCAGGAGGATAATGGAACTCAGGAAACACTTCTCACCCAATATCACCCCATCAGCAATTCCATGTTATTTAAAGACAGAGTCAAGCCAGGTACAGACTGCAGCCTCTACCTCTCTCCAGTCCAAATCCAGGGTGATGGCCGGAAGTTCTCTTGCCAGGTTGTAGTCAGGTCTGGCAAAATCTTCAGGCGCTCCACCACGGTCAGGGTTTTAGGTGAGAGTTTCTGTTCTCTGGACTCCCTGCCATCCTCCTGTCACTGTCTCCTGCTTTCTCTCCACTAAAGAGGAAGCACCCTGTTAGCGGGAGAGCAGCGGCACAAGGGTCACTATTCTGGAGTTCTGTTTGCCTTGACACTTGTCATTCGTGTTAGGGGTGGGGACGAGGGTAGGAAGCTAAAGAATGATGGTTCAGTTGCCATAGATCGGTCATTTTCCTGGTGCCCACTACCTTATGTGCAATTTTAATGTTTCCTGAGAATACTGGAAGTCTCTTTAATTATAACTAGGTCTAATTGCTTAGCTGTCTAATTGCCTTAGTTGCTTTCTGGAGCAGAGTGGAATAAGGCCAGTGTGAGAAAAGCAAGATGATAAACACAGCTCCAAAGAAACTCTGCAGGAGTCCTCGCGCCCCTACCAAGGCCAGCTGGGGTGAGAGACTGTCCAGCTTCTCCAGCAAAAGAACCTTCTGGGATGGCCTTCTGACCCTGCATTCGCAGGAGAGTGGAGCTTAGCTGAAATATCCACTGTGGCCTCAAACAAATTGCAGAGACTCTGCAGGGTGTGAATTTAAGGGAAATGTGAAAATTCTGTTTTGCTCAGTGATGCAAGGAAACATTCATAAACAGAAACCCTTGGCTTTGGATATTTTTCGTTTTTGTGACCAAGAACTGTGTTTTTTAAAACATCATTTTTGAATGAAGGCAAAGAGAAAAACAGTGATGCGGATGAGTAATTAATTGTTTTTGAAAATGAGGTAAACAAAGAGAAAATAATTCACAAAACCTAAGAGCATGGGCTGGTAGATTTTTTTCTCAGTTGTCCGAATGATAGGACAAGTGAAAAATCTTTGTTTTTACTTAGAATCTTATTGATTATTATTAAAGGTCACACAATTCAGTATTTTGAAGGAAATGCAAACCCTTTAGTTCATAAAGGTGGGAAGAGCTACAGCCAAAATGTATTTAGTTTGAAGTCGCTTGCTTATAGCTTCTCCTATATCTCTTTCTCCAGCTCTCACTCTCTTCCTCCTGCCCCCCCTCCCTTTCTCGTTCCTTCCCTCCCTCTTTCTCCATCTCTTCTCAGGGATGGGCTAGGAAATAATCAATTGCCCTTGATGATCAGGTTCCTTATGGAGCCTAGACGATGCCCTGTGATGAGTTGGAAAGGCTGTTCATCTCTTTTGTTGACATCACCATTCGCTCACTCATGGGGTATGACTGTCTTAGCACAAACATGAAGCTGACTCATCTGGCCTGACTATTGGCAAATCGATGGAGGCAGCCATCCGGGGTGTGAAAAAAAAATAATTCTGTGTTAGGCAAACTGTGTCCCATTTGACCAAGAGTTTTTGTACCGTAACTCCATCTAATTGCCTTGTCAACATGTAAACCATGTCCTGTAGCTCTTTGCTGCATTAAAATGCCTTCATCTTGGTCTGGAATGCTTTTTACTCTTTTACATCTCATCCTTATCACCCTGTCTCTACATCTCTCTGTCTCTATATTTCTGTTTTCTTCTTCTTTGAGCTCCTTTCAATGGATGCTTAAAAATACGAAACTCTGCCTATTTGTTCATAGAATTAGATTTTTCCTGCTTCTTGGTTTTCTCCTTTAGCAAATGGGCCAGCTGTGTTGTGTTTGGACAGTCTTTAATCTATTTGGGGGTGTCACCCGAGTGTATATCATAGTGATCCTGGCAGAGGTATACACATATCGTATTCAGGACCCACTCTGTGTGCCTGGGTGATTCCCCAAATAGAATAAACCAAAAACAAAAACATGAAAACCTTGAAATAAATACTCAAATATATCACTGAGCCATTCTGTAGGCCCTAAGTCCAGTTTATTTCTTCTTCCAGAACACCTTCATTCTCTGGAAGACCAGGGATCAGAAGCTTCCCCTCTGCTACGTCCTGCATCCCTCTCACTAGTCTCCTTTGACTTTCCTTTCCTTTGTGGGGAGTCACCTGCCATCACAAGTTTGCTCTCCTGCACTCCTAAGCTCTAAACGTAATTGTCCTGAGCCCCCAAAAGAATCTGTCTCTCTCAGTCACCTCTGCAACTTTTAGTAATTGTTCTTTCTTTCAGGTCCTTCACTCTACTGGCATTTGTTGCTAATAGGAAATCAGAAATAGGCCTCCTCCCATAACTATTTTAGGTTGTATCTTGGTTTGGGTTCCCCTGAAAGAAAACTTTGAGACAAGGATTTGAATTAAATTAATTTATTTGAGAGGTAGTCCTAGGAAACGTAGGAGTGGGAAAATATGTCAAGGAAGGGAAGGAAGATAATAAAATGTACGTGATCAAACCAGTTAGCACTATGGGCTTAGAGCTCATTCCCACTGGGAAACCCTGGGAGAATACACATCAGAGTTATCCCAAACAAAGGCGAGGAAGCTGGGGTATTATCCACCAACTCCCCACCTGTTGTCACCATTAACCCTCTGGGACTTCCAGTCTGCTCTACTTGTGGACTGAGTGTGTTTCCATAACCTCAGTAAATCTTCAGGAGAGGGTCATGTATATGCCCAGCAAGAGGCCTTCAGTAAGCAGAGGCTGAGTGGATGTAGCAGACACTGATGGCATCTGTGACAAGGGTCTTAATATTTTTTCCACTGGTTCATAAAGGGCTTTGTCTGCTATACTCAAGAACTTACTTGAGGGATTTCCCTGATGGCTCAGTGTTTAAGAACCCGCCTGCCAATGCAGGGGACACGGGTTCGATCCCCGGTCTGGGAAGACCCCACATGCTGCGGAGCAACTAAGCCCATGCGCCACAACTGCTGAGCCTGTGCCCTAGAGCCCGTGAGCCACAGCTACTGAGCCCACATGCCACAACTGCTGAGCCCATGTGCCACAACTACTGAAGGCCGCGTGCCACAACTACTGAAGCCTGCGTGCCTAGAGCGCGTGCTCCGCAACAAGAGAAACCACCGCAATGAGAAGCCCGTGCACCGCAACGAGGAGTAGCCCCCGCTCGCGGCAACTGGAGAAAGCCAGCGCGCAGCAATGAAGACCCAACGCAGCCAAAAAAATAAATAAATAAATAAAAATAAATAAAAATTTAAAAAAAAAGAACTTACTTGAAGTCACTTCAGTTCAACATGATGTCCTCAATGTCTGTCTTATGCTGGGCACTGTTAAGTGCTAGAGATGGAGAGATGAATAAAGCATTCTGGCTCCAAGGCACTTACAATTTAGCGGGACAACAAAATCACTGAAATAGCCCCTGATCTTTTCTAGTACCAAACAACGAAATAAGAACCACGTGTTCTTCCTGCCCCTTCAGGGACCTGTAACTTGTGCTTTATTTCTAGGCCTTTGGACACATAGAACATTCCTCTCTTCCGTCTGCCCACTGCCTGCCCCTCCTCTCCCCCACATTCCTCCTTTCACCTGACTCACCCAGAAGCATCTTTCAGATATCAGATGCGGCCTCTTCCCAAAGCCCCCTCTTATTCCCCAAGGTTAGGTTAGAAGCTTCTCTTAAAAGCTTTCTTCAGATCCCACATGTCCTTAATAGCAGTACTTATATCAGTTCTATCAATTCTGATTTCTAGTTTATGTATCTGTATTTTCCATGAAAATGTAAATTTCTCGAAGATGATGAATATGATTTCTTCACCTTTGTTTCCTAGGCATCTAGTATACTGCTGGCACACAGTGGGAGTTTAATAAGTATCTGATGAGTTATGTATTTTTTACACACACACACACACACACACACACTAGTGACCAGGTAGGGTATCATTCAGGGCCACTAACTAACTGTGTTTTATTTGCCTTTAAGCTAAGCCAGAAATCCCCACGATTGTGGAAAATAATTCCATGGGTGTCTTCGGAGAGGTGAGTCACGTTAAAGCTTTTGAAAATCTACAGCATAATATGCCAAGGTGTGTCAGTTTGCATCGTTGCTCAGAATGTTTCTCAAAGGACCTTATTCCAATTAATTTCTGGTGGGAATGAAGGAAAGCTGAGTTGACTCTAGAACCCAAATGGGAATCCTTATTTTCTGACTTAGGGCTCCCAGAACATGTGATCTTGTGATCCTTAGTCCTTAAATTTCCTGGAAAAATTGTCTCAATTGTTTAAATTTCTGTTTAATAAATACTGAAGTAGATAGTGAAGGAAAAGTAGGGCAGAAAGCAGTGTGAATCCCGTTGTAAGAATGGGGGTTTTGCTCATCCTTTGACGTTTAATTTGTCCTAATTCATTTCCTATGCCAGCTTTCCTAGTGTTGTTATTTTTAAGTGACAAGAGGAAATATACCCTTCTGAACTCATTCAGAACCCTGGCTATTTCTTAGGCAGTACAAGGAAGGGCAGGAGAAAAAGGAAATTAGAATAGGGCCCTCGGACTTCAAATTCTTGTAGGTAGTTCCCAGCCTCTAGTCTCTGGGATCTGGGCTTATTTCCCAGCTCTTCCTCTTGCTGGCTGTGACCTTGAACTAATTACTTCACACCTTTGTAGTCAGTTTTCCCATCTATATGAAGGGGGTAAGGAGAGTATCAGCACGTTGTTGTTGTTTTTAGGAATTAAATGAAATAATGCATGAAAAATTCTTGGTATATTGTTTGGTATATATTAAGTGCTCAATAAGCATTTTGTTGTTATTACTACTAATGTGTGTTGACCAGCTGTCTTGTGGCATTATGACTTCATTGAAACTTTTCAAAATCCCAAGTAAAATACATATTCTCCTTAATTCTCAAACATTTCCTGTTACATGGGATGCGAGAAAATTATATTCCAGTTTCTTCTAGCCCCAAGAACATTAAATAACTTATGATTTCTTGTCATGTTTTCACTGAACATCAGTCATGTAATTTGACAGCTGCATACAAATCATAGCTCAGGCTCTGTGGTATGGTTTTAGATGAGTGTATTATCCAAGTCTTTTGATTTTATGAATTAGTCTCTTAGATTAATTGTTATTATAGTCCCAAGTACATAGGAAAGGTTTCCATTTTTGTGTTCTGCCACAATTAATTTTCAAGTTTATTAGTGGACTGCATTTCAGTAGTTTAAGTAAAATAAATAATCGAATGATATAATGTTTGGTAGGTGTTTTGTTTCTTACCAGGATTTTTTTTGTAGGTTCTTGGGCCAATGTTTATAGGTAACATGGACTCAATCCAGATATAGAACCACAAAGTTGGATCCCAGAATTCCAGTTTAAAAAGAAAAAGACTTTGTCTTATGTGTCATCAGATTTTCTCTTCTGTACCCGTGCTTCCCTGGGCACTGACTAGAAAAACCAGAGAACTTTCCTTCCTGGGGAATTAGTTGGAATTAGTTGTTGTGGAATCACCACCTCCACATAACCAGCTACAGGGCACAGCTTGTCTTTGGATCTTTTCAGACCTTGCCAAACATTGGTAATTCCTCACTCTGATATTTTTATAATCCCAATTATATTTTTAATAACTTATTAACTCTTCAAAGCCCTTTCACATGCTTTTATCATGTGATGCTCCCAGTAAGCCTCTGAAATAGGTAGAACATCTGTTATTTCACAGATGAGAAATTGGGGCCTGGAGAGTCTAAACCACTGGCTGAGCCACTAATGAAGGGCAGAGGTGGGATGAGAATTTAGCATGCCCGTACCCAGGCAGGATGGCATAACGGAAGGCGATCATGCTTCAGGGGCAAATAGAACTAAGGTCAAATCCTAATTCAACCACTTACTAGCAACATAGCCTCATCTAGTAGTTAAGCTCTATGAGTCCCAACTAACTCATCTCCAAAACTGGGATCATAATAAATATTACACAGGGTTCTTAGGTGCATTAGATTTTTGCACAGTAATGGAGTATGTAGCACAGAGTGGATGTCTCAGAAATGTTTCTTCCCTTCCCACTATTTATCACTCACTCACGCTCTTTCACTTATTCCTTCCTCTGCATGAATATTCATAAATCTGCTATGTGATTGATTCTCAGAGACAGCGGGGGTTAATGAAAAAACACAACAAGATAGGTTGTGGAATCTGATAAACCTGGGTCTGAATTCTCCTCCTTCACTATTAACTCTGGGCCTTGGACCAGATTAGATTAGATTAGATTAGATTCCTCATCAATGAACAGGGACAATGATCCCAACCTCACAGTGGTGACATAAGGACCAAATGAGAGACCTGTATGCAAAGTATCTACTATCTGGCAACCATTAGTGCTCAGTAATGGTAATTTCCTACCCTCCTCCCTTCATCTCTTAAAAATTAACCAAGTCAACATGCATGTATTGATGCTTACTAGGTGCTACATGTTCACTGCACCAGCAGCCCTAAGTGTTAGAACAGTAGGGGTTTGGTCAGCTGTGAACTGTGTCTTCCAGTGGTACTGGTTAAAATTACAAAGCTTATGGTTAATGTAGCTTTCCTGTAGAATAGAAAAGCCCCCAAATTATTCTATCAATGATGCCTTTCAGGCTTAGACATGCTAGGGATGTCCACGGAGAGTGTCACCCCTATGGATGTCGTGTTCTTGCGTGTTTCCAAGGGCTCGGCTTTGTCAGGGCTCCAGCATGGCACACAGCCTCACCTCCACAGCGCCATGGAAAGAAAGAGTCTTTAACATAAACTTCAGCGCCCCCCATGTAGCAGCTTTTTGCTCTAGAGCAAAAGATGCTGGGCCGAAGAGTCCCTCGGCTGCAGCCCCTGGCCCTTTATACCTTACTCTGATGATGCAGCAAAAGAAAGCACAGGAGAGATACACGAAAACTCTAGTTTACTCAACAGGGCAGTCTTTCCATGAGCCACATGTATCTCTTTTTCCTGCCTGTGCTTTTACTCAATCATCTCCATGGGTCCTGTCCTTGTCACTCTCTATTATGTTTTACAAAATTTAGGAAAAAAAGTAAAAAAACAAACAAAAAACAAAGCTACCTCTTGTGAAACGTAGGAAACAAAAGCAGGTGGGATTAAAATGCCTAAAGACACTGTAATCTAAAAGCAAAACATCAGAGTTTAGCAGGAAAACTCCAGTAGCTATTTACAGAATTTGATTGTTTCTGTTTATTTAATTTTGGTTTTGCAAAGCCTGAGTTTTTGTGGATTCCCTGACCTTCTTAAGCTCCATTTCCTGTGTGTGTGTGCGTGTGTGTGTTGTGTGTGTGTGTTTAAGATTAGATATCGCAGCCTTTTTTTCCCCTCATAGCATCTTTTGTGGCACATTATTTAAGACTCTGAGTCCAAATCTCCAGCCGTGTGACTCCCAGCCGCCATCATCATTTGCAGCAATGAGCCCCTGAGCCCCTGAGCTTTCACCACAGTTGGAGAGGGTCCTAAAAGGGGCACCACACCCCTGGGGGGAAACCATAAGGGAGGTGAAAGCTTTAATATCAGGCAGGTTTCTAGAAAAAAGGGGATTACAGGACTGCAATGCAGCCTGGGTTTTTCACAAGCCTGGTATTTGGACTTGTGTCTTTTCACAAACAGCTCACAGGGAAGAGAGATCTGACTGTTAGAGCTGCTGACATGTCTAAGAACAGCAGTAAAAAGGAGCCACATAGGTGGGGACCGAACGAGGCAAGACACCATTATTATACCAGGATCTTGTCTGCTTTAGGGACATGGCTGTCTACAAGATGAAATGCTGGCTTTGTCTCCTCTTGTCTTCCCCTGCTCTCACCATGCCCCCTTCCCCACTCCCAACGCAGTTTTAAAAATAAATAAATAATAGGTTCTACAGGAATCATCCGAAACAAGTCAGCTCCAGCACAAAGGCCAGAGTAGTTTCTAGTTTGATTTTATTCTACTCCTGAGTTAATATTTTAAGCATATCCTCAGCAGCCCAGGGAATTTTCCTCTCCATATGGACTGCTGGATCCCTTTTCTCAAAGCATCTCTAAATATTTAAAGATGAACAGCTCTTAAAAACTCGGAGAGCAAGGCGTTGGCATGCAGTTAGTACCTTAAAAAGGAATATAATCTGAAACCTACTGCTCAAGTGAATGAGTGGTCTGTGTGTTATGCGGGGACAAAACAAAAGCTACTTAACTCATTAAAATCGACCTCAGAAGCTAAGAACGTGTTCTCTGTCCTTCACTCTCTCAGACAGTCAGGGTCTCCTACCTTTCCATGGTGAATTTTCTCTAGGGAACTGTCTCTCTTATCTTCACATTTCTTCTCTATCCCTGTTTCTTTTTCGGTTTTCTGCCTCTGTTCTTTATTTCTCCTAATATACCCCAATCTCTCCACCTTTTTCTTTTTCTTTTTCTTTTTGAGGTTCTTTCATCTCTTCCTCATATACTCCTCCTTTAACAGAGCTTAAAATGAAATCAAATTATGCTTTAATATATATCCTCTGTTCTTTTTTTTTTATGTCTTACTGAGTTTTGTTTTGTTTTGTTTTTATTATTATTTATTTATTTATTTATGGCTGTGTTGGGTCTTCGTTTCTGTGCGAGGGCTTTCTCTAATTGCGGCAAGTGGGAGCCACTCTTCATCGCGGTGCGCGGGCCTCTCACTATCGCTTCCTCTCCCGTTGTGGAGCACAGGCTCCAGACGCGCAGGCTCAGTAATTGTGGCTCACGGGCCTAGTTGCTCCGCGGCATGTGGGACCTTCCCAGACCAGGGCTCGAACCCGTGTCCCCTGCATTGGCAGGCAGATTCTCAACCACTGCGCCACCAGGGAAGCCCATATCCTCTATTCTTAATGTTTAATTCAAGTGAGTTGAAAAGTCTTTAATTTTCTCTGTGCTAATTATGCATTAGTTACTTATGTGTTAGATTGTGAGAAAGACAGGATTCAGACAGGCTATATTGATGAAACAGCTTTAATATAAGCATGGCAATAATGGGAGAAGGATATGCATCAGAAGTGTCTGGAGATCTCAGGCTCTGGTTTCTTTGTCCTTCCACTGCTGGGTCCCACAGAACAAGCTTTGTATCCAGTTCTCAAATCGACACCAGCATGTGTGCAAACACCTCTCTCCCAGGAAGCCTAATCTCTGTTCATGGTGGGGTCTCAAGAGTGAGCTGGTCACATAGGCATATTCCAGCCACCCAACCAGCCTCAACCATCAAAACCTTCAGTTCCACCAAAACCAAGTGCTAGGCATAAATCCCATTATTTTCACTCATCAGTGCTGACGGGCTGGTACATTCTGCCCCCAAATAACCCACAGACCCATGGTGGCAAACTGACATTTCTCTTTAGTTAGTATATTTTAAAGTTTTGGTGAATACACCTCTAAGGAACCTTATAGACAAGCATTTGGCCAATTCAGACCTGCTGAGATTAACCCATACTATGCTCTCTTTCTCTTAAAGACAAAATCCCACTAAGCCACTTCACTATATATTAGAGCTGGAACTAAAATGGCCTTGTCTGCTATGGGTCTAAAGTCAGTGTTTTCAGGATAGAATCCCCCAAGCCCCGTTTAAACAAAATGGAAGGGATGAACTACTGCGGGCTGGTCTTCCTCCCTCTGGCAGGCCTTCTTCTCAGCCATCACCTTCCGCCTCATCTCCAGGATGGCCCTTTCCACCTCATCCAGGGCTTGCTCTCTCCTTTCCATTGCCCTCTCCCTCCTAAGTACCTCCTTTTCTCTTTGGCTGGCCTGCTCCAGGATCCTGGCCCAGTTGCCCCCAGTGCCTGTGGGGAGCTGTGGCCCTTGAAGCCTGGCACTGCCCAGCCTGACCATAGCCACTCTTCTCCAGCTCCTCTCTGTGCATGCTTCTCAGATGCTTCCACAGGGCTGTGGTGCCCACGTTAACCCCAGGGCCACGGCCCACCTGCCCGCCACACAGGCGGCAGGTGGCGTATGGGTTGGGATGGTGTCCAGCACCGGCAGGGGCCAGGTGGAAATACTCCCAGGCCTCGGAAAACCAAGTCCCCCTGTTGTGGGGCATCAGGGTGGGCATGGCACCCGCAAAAGGGCCAACCAGTTCTCCCGTCTCACTGATCTCCTCCTCCTCCTTCACTTCTAAGTACCCTTTTGCTTTATCCTGGTTCCCTCCTCTTCCTCCTCTTCCCGCCTCATCCTGTCTCTTCTTTACAGCTTTCCTTTCCAAAAGTCTCTAAGGCTAAAAGTGTACCTGGGAAGGGACTGTGGTGACTCTTGGGGATTTGCAATAATGGTCAAAGGCTGGCCACACCTGGGTGGTGTGATGTTTCCTTCTTTCTGCTTCACTGGAGAGTAGGGGTGAGTCAGAGCCAAGCAAAATGGCCTCGGAGGCCCTCCTGTACATTCCCTCCATGACCTGGATACATACTGATCCCTCCTTGGCTGGCCCAGAAGACAAAACAAATTCGTGCAACAAATACAAAGCTCTTTAGTGATCTCAGTGTTCTCTACATCAACCAGCAACACAGGTGTTTTTGAATATTGAAAATTTTAGGTTTTTCTCTTGATTCTCCTCCTGGCTGCTTCCGCTGTTGCTGCGCTCCTGGAGATCGATCCAATGCCTTCTGGAAGCAGGAGGAGCAGCCTTGGGGTTCAGGCTGTTCAGGAGCCCCAGGGCTGGGGCCTCACTGGGTCTCCCTCAGCGTGGGTAGAAGCGAGCATAGACAGATGCTGATGTCTGGAGACTCGCGTTTCCTCAGAACGGATGCAACAGGCTGTCCGGAGGCTACAAAGTCTGCCAGGGTCTGGGAAATAAAGTCCTCAGTGTGAGGTTAGCTTGTCCCTAAGGAGGTCCCTCTGGGGCTGGGATTCTAGGAACTCCACACAGCAGACTTAGCTGTTCTCAGCGGGAGGAGCCGGCATGCCCGAAGGAGAGAGAGGTGGAGGGAACCTCCACAGACCTGGTCGCGCCTCGGTGTCCTGGGCAAGCAGCTCACCATGCTCCACCTTCCCAGGCACCATCGCCTGCAAAGCCAACAGCTGATGAGAACTTCCTGACAGCAGCTTACTCCAGATGTTTGGCTTCTTTTGAGATGTACCTCATTTTAAGAATAAATAAACCAAGGGAAAATTATAGTACATGTTAAAAACAGCCTGACCTCTCTCTCCTTTCTTGGGTCATTTCTTAAGTGATGGAGAGCCTGTTCGTCAAGCTTTGCAACCTTGAACAGTCAGGAAGCACCTCCCAGCCGCAAGTGGGTACTTATAGGCAAGCAAGGCTCTGGACTGGTCTCTGATGGCTCCGGTGCAGGGTGAGCACTCCTGCCGCCTTGGAAGGCTGTTAGCTGACTCCTATCCCTGGGAGGAGGGCACCTCCAGTTCCTGTTCCCTCCCACTTCCAGGGAAGCCTGGTTTCCAAGTGGGTGTGTCCCTGCCTATAGGGTTTTTCTGCAATAAATGCAAAACTTTTCTCCGCCCCGCTCCACCACTGAAGAAAGCTGTCCCTGGCAAATATCATGTAGTAAAACAGTAAGTCAAGCACCTGCAAGTTCTGTTTCCAGAAGACTAGATCATCTGGCCTGTCAAGCAAAGAAGGAGATTTAAGAGGGGGAATGGGTGACATATGGGCAGAGAAACCACATGCCTCAAGGATATCTGTGGTTTCAAATATTTTGTCCAATTGTCAGACCATGAGTCTCCATTTTTGGTTGGAAACTATTGGTGTTGTAAATACGGTCAGTAGAAAAGCCAGAGAACTTGCAGAAAGGGGAAGATTAAGTGAAAGGACTTCCCCCCCGATTTAGAGAAATATAGCAAATTTGGGGTTGCTTTTTATTATATTATGTAACTAGAATTGGAAAAGCTGAAATATGTTGGCTTCTACTCTCAGTTGGAATGAAATAAAGGGATAATCAACTTAAGCAAAAAATATGTATTTCAGATAGATAGATGATAGATAGATAGATAGATTTAGGAAGGAAAACCTACTAAGAGGAGACAGGCACATTTTAAAGAAGGTGTCCATGGGAGAAAAAAATTTTGAGTTATAGAAGAAAATATAGAAATGGTAGAGTAGAAAACATGTAGAGACTGAAAGTCAAATTTCAAGTGAAAAATAAATGTGTGGGGCATGGAGAGACCCCAAATAGAAATGAAGAGTTGGTAAACAAATAGGGAAACTTTTTTTTTTTCTTTTTTTAGGTTTTCTCTTTCTAGACTAAACAGCTATTTTCAAACTGAGTCTGTGAAAAGTCCTTTGGAAAAGGTTCTGTCCAAACTTAAGCAAACTGAATATGGGATAATTTACAAATGGTCAGTCACCATTTCAGTATTTCATCTGTGGAAATAAGGGAATGATCAGTCTTACAGCCAGATTTGGATTCATTTTTCCTGACTCATCAGTTTTATCCTGCTCCAACCTCTCCTTCCAGGACAACATCCCCACCTCACTCCCAAGCCCATGAACCGTTGCATCTGCCCATCTTTGTGAATTCCCCACTACTTTTCACCTGTTGGATCCAGGCCCAACTCTTGCCTGTCCACAGAATATAATTGTACCCTCTAAGTTATTCCCAGATTTCATCCTTCTCTGTACTCCCACAGAACTCTCCAAATACTTTTTGGCACTTACTGCAGAATTCTTTGTGCTACTGCTCACTTATTCCATAGGTACTTAGAATAATGTGCTGGAGAAACCAATAACTTGCTTGTTTCATGAATGCAACGGACACACTGAGTGAGTGAATGATTTTGACTTCTCAGCAGAGTAAGGGGTGTGTGTGTGCGCACGTGCACGCGCATGCGCGTGCGTGCTCATATGTCTGTGTACGTAAACTCTTGTTCATATTTACTTCGTTTTTTCCCCAAATTTAGTATGTTTTTCTTCTTAATTGTTTGGAAGTTCCCAAAGAAATACAGCTCTGCTTGCTCAGCAAAACCATATGTGCTTGACATTTCATTATATGTTCGACTTCAATTTGAACTAGTTTAGTCTGAAGCTCTTCAATTTTGGAGACTAAAGGAGTTTCGGGACAAGAACGATATCCCTAAACAAAATCTTGGAACACTGTCTGGAGCTGGTATAGAATATATGAAATCTGGATCATTCCATGAAATCTGAATTCAGAGAATCTACAAGAGTTAATCTTTTTGATATTTTTATTAAGTTGACAAGAAATTTCTTCAGTGAGCCAGTTACCTTTATGAAATAATGGAACCCCTACTTGTTCCTGATATGACCATATCCTCATCTTTTGATGGGTTGAATGAGAATGGAGAAAATGAATCATGAGAGGGGTTAAAGGTATGGGCATTAATACAAACCTTTACAACTTTTAAAAAACATTTTTTTCCTATAACTCTTACATGGACAACCTGGAGATAAATATCAATCTTTGGCACTTTACTGGATTAAATAAACTGAATACTCTTTCCTTTACTTAATAAGAATGTATTTCAGGGGACCTGGTTTTACTTTTAGGACAGAAAGAGACATAATTTCATGGAGCTGCATTCCTGTCACGTGCCTGCATCCCACTGGCAAGTGCTGAATGGGTAGGAAAGCTGGGGCTGCAATGTTTGCTACTACCATTTTGGATACAACAGATGACCTCCTCTGAAAGTCTCATGATTTCCTTGGGGTTTTTGCCATGATGTGATGTTCTGAGGGATGTTCAACTGCTCCTTAGTGGGATCTCACCAGAAAGATGGGACTTAGTATCCTGAGGTTTGGTTTCTCAGTTCTGCTCAAGACCAGACTCTTTGGGCATCACTATCCTGTGGGGAAATTGGCACACCAAGCATTAAATATAGTTAATTGTTCTTTACTAGTTAACTAGCATATTCATCAATATTCATGTTCATCAATGAAAAATATTTGAGAACTAAGAACTAGGGCTGGTCATATGTAAAACACACATATCTCTGGATGAGAAAACAAGTAACTAAAAATGGGATTATAATTTTGCAGCGTCTCAGATAAAATAATGAAGATCCGATAAGTCTTATCGGATATTTTCACCAGGCTCTTGAAAAGACTACCATCTTACAAAGAACAAACACAGTGTTGGAAATAAAACATAACTAACCCTCTTCTAAGCTCCCGGGTTTTGTAACATAAGCTACCTCTTCTTCTACTTCTTTCTTATTTCAATACAACGTGTTTTACCAGGAAATGTCTTGGACTGGGATTAAGGTAACTCTTCCAATTGTGCCATCAACTACATTCTACTCCGTTTAACCATTCTGTGATTCTGTGCCTTGATTTCCCCATCTGTCAAATGGCAATAATAAGGTGGGTCCTATCTAGCCTATAGGATTGTTTAGATGATAAAATAAAAAATTAATTAGGAAAACTCTTTACAAGTCAAAAGTGAGATGTTTATATTAAATGGTTCCTGTAATTGTTGCTACAAATAGTACTTTACATTATTTGGGAAACGAAAGCAACAAAAGTCTGGCTCTCTTTTAGCTTTCAGTCTAACAGAATATTCTTCTCTGGCCGCTGCCTGTTACAGCTTCTTCTTTCTATTCTTTGGTTTCCATTTATACAGTTTTATTCTGCCTGTGTAGGGATGTAATTTTCCTTTTCCAGAATCCAGACTTGCAACGTTAGTATAGTCCTAGATTCTTCTTAAATTGACCTTAAATTCTAACCATTAATTTATAACATCTCTATAGGAGATTGCCTGTTTATAGTTCACTCATTAAACCTCTTAAAGGTAAGCACTGCCTTGTTAAAAGTGGAGAAAATAATTTTGTGCCAATTTGCCTTGTTTGAGGATTGGTGGAGATGTAAGGGGTACCAATTCAGTTTCTTCTGAATTGGCAAATAATTCTTTCTGTATTCTGCCTTTAACCCCCTCCAGAGAATATTTACCTGCTCACTGTGGAATGTATTTCCCACAGCAAATCTCACATGGTTTATAGAGAGAAGCTTCCCTCAAGGTGAAAGAGAAGGTAAGGAAATCAGTCAATGGAAGCGGGTTTGGCAAAGAAAGAAAACCACGAACAACAGAAGTTGCCACTGCCCCAGTTGATCTTGGCATTTAAGAGCAATTCTCATTCCAAGAAAAACATCATCTTGCCTACTACCAAATGCCATTTTCTCGTACCTCATCTAGCTCCTCCAAGGGGTTGGGAGGTAACATTTCCCAGAATATAAGAAATATATTTGACTTGGTCAATTCATATATAAACACTAACATTGTATCTAACTGTTAGTAAATGCAAATCTTTTATATGAGTGCAAACAAGTTTAATTCAACATACGTGAATTAATCATTTCATTTAGTTCAGTGAACTTAGCATCACTACTTTAAACCAATAAACAAATAATTTCTACCTTTGCTTGCAAGGATCTGGGTGGGGTGGGGGTGAGGAGATTTGGAGGAAGTGTACATAAAGGACTTGGCTCCATGACAAGGAACATGTTTACCAAGAGGATTAAAAGTTCCTGGAGCAGGACACACATCAAGACAAGCTCAGGTGAGAACATACAAAGCCATGTTCTCATAGGTGGTAAACATGGCAGCCTCTGCCAGGACAATCCCAGCTGTCTCCTGCCTGGGACAGCAGCCCTTCTCCTTTCTCCTGAGTCATTTTTCCTCAGAGCTCAGTATATTTTCAGCAGTAACTGAGTCACATAGCTCTTGCTGCATTATGATCTTTAATTGATAAAATTTTAAGTTTACGTTGATGAATGATTGTATTGATCCACTTGATTCATTTTGAGACTATTAACTGGTTTTGTTATTAGATCACTTTAAAAACAATTCACCCACAATAATGACAGGATGCAATCCTGCAAATATCTTTTAAAGGTCATTATAGATATGTTCTGTTAAATAAGCTGTGATTTGATGTGCCCACTACCCTTCCAACCTTGAGGCCAGGAGGTATGGCCAGAATTTTACCAGCACACAACTGCATTTAGTTATTACTTCGGCAAGTGATAACTTCAGAACTGGCATTTAGAACCCTCAATGTCAAGAAGCTGTGAGAGAAAGTTCTGGCCTACAGGGCTGGAGAGTTTTACATTCATTTCCTTCTACCATGTATGCTATTTGGAGGTGGTACTAACAGTGGCAGTTAATATTTCTAAAGAAGACTTGCAGGACCCCAAATGACAGTGTTATAAGTCTACAGCTTAATTCAGGAAAAGGATATAATCTAGCAGCAATAGTCTTAAAGTAAGGTTATGCCTCCCATGTACACATTTACAGCACTCAAAGCGGGGAGCCCAAAATGGAGTCTCAGCTGAGGTGGTTTTATATTTTCCCGGTCACTTAAGCATATTCCTGCTACTACTGACACTCGACAGAAAAGTCCTCACAGGTTCTCGCCTAGGCAAGGGGCAAATCATCAATCTCACTGTTACCAATAAGCAATGCTGATGAGCTGGGAAAACTTGTCCCTAGACCCACTAGACCCATGGTTACAAATAAAGCAACACTTTTAATCAATATATTTCATACCTTGACCATGGATCGATGCCATGCAGGAGCTTGAACAAAAGAGGTCAGGTTAATTCCAGGCCTGCCGGACAAACGCTCACTGCAAAGAAGCTGTGGTTTGACCACTTTAGATTCTGTATCACCATGAACCACACTGCCTCTAGCCATGCCTTGGCATCATTGTATGGCTCATACGGAAAACGTTGGCGACTAACCTTGTTCTTATCTGCCTTGTAGAAATACACATTACTAATGAAAAGAGAAAAGACAAAGGAGGATTTTGGGAACTGAAGTCTGTTTTGACAAGTGTGTATGATAATAAACCAGCCCAATCAAACAACCTGACCATCTGGTGTATGGCTCTGTCTCCAGTCCCTGGAAACAAAGTGTGGAATAGCTCATCCGAAAAGATCACATTTTCCTTGGGTGAGTTGTCTATTTAATGAGATCAACAAGGGGTGGCCAAGCCTGCTGTAAGTTCAGAACATTTCTAACTGAAACAAATAAAATACTGATTATTTCCATGATACTTTAATCTCTGAAAACTCTCTCTACACAGCTCAAAATTATTAGATTTCAAAGTAGGGGACATTTTTTGACTAAAGGAACTCTACTGAAAGGAATTTCTTCAAATAAAAAATAGCTGATTCCTGTTTCTAAGAATTTCTGGTGAATACAGCAATTTTTTAATTCAAATTCCATTAATAATAACTAGCATTTTTGTTAATCTACAATATAATGAAAATTAACACTAATATATTGATGATTTAGGGTTTTAAAACCCTAAAATTACTTCAGAGTCTATAAAAACATTCATTTATGTATAGGATATATAATTCTAATACTTAGGAATGGATAAACCATGTATGAGATATAATGATTTTATTTTCTTTTTATTGAAGTATAGTTGATTTACAATGTTATGCCAACCTCTGCTGTTATAACAGTTTTAGTATCCCTAGATTTGAAGCACAAAATCTGACACGGAGGGTTTTTATGAATTGAAAATTGATATGTGGGATCGTTCTACTTATTACAACATTTAGATTAACCAGCATATTCATTACTCTGAACCAGATCAAACAATAAAGATTTACTACATAAAAGATGTGAACAAATACCTCAACAAATACAGTGACAACAGATTGTCTATAGAAAATAGAAGTGCATAATGACAACTGTCAAATATGCGTATGTAACAGTAAAGTAATACCTATAAAACTTAAACAGATTTGCAAGTAATTATTATGACTCTGCAGAACCATTAACATCTTTTACCACCTTCCTATTTTCAGAGATATTGTAGTCTATAACATACTTATAAAAACCAGAATAATTGATGAGGAAAAGAGTTTCCCTTTGTTTCAAGGCTACAGTCTGCATATTGGGTCCTTCCCAGCCCTGTTAGCAATGCTGTTAGTTGGTTCCTGCGAGCTTTGGATGGGGTATGTTGCTGTGTAAACCCATCACTGTTGTGCAGAAACAGGTGCCATTCAGACATGAGGACAGTGGCGTCATCCCTGCAAGCCTGCAACCGCGCCCGTTCACATCATTCTGTGAATTTTGAGTTCATCATTCAGAAATGGTCATGAAACATCCATACTCAACTTGGCCTAATTCCCTCAGAAATAAGTGCACCTCCTTTCCAGAAGACTGTACAAGGTTAGGGCTGCAGTCTTGGAACAGTGTAAAGGTAACTGGTTCTCACATAGATTTACCAGTAGCTTTGGTAGAATCTAAGGACATGAGCTAAAAAACAGTTAACCTCAAATTCCTAAGGAGAATCCTATTCCCATCGTAGACAGAGCCACTTTTGAAAAAACAATATTTTATGATGTTAAGACTGGTTCTTGTTTTTTTGTTATTGTCTCAAGACTTTATTTTTTAGAGCAGTTTTAGATTCACAGCAAAATTAAGAGGAAGGTACAGAGATTTCTCGTATACCCTCTCCCCACACATGCATCCTCTCCCTCATTATCGACATCACTCACCAGAATGGTGCATTTGTCACCACTGATGAAACTACATTGACACATAGCAATCACCCAAAGTCCTTAGTTTACTTTAGGGTTTCCTTTTGGTGTTGTACATTCTACAGATTTAGGCAAATGATGTACTCATCATTATGGTTAGGTTAGGTCATACAGCCCTAAAATTTCACTGTCCTAAAATTGACTTCTTTCACTTAGTAATATGCATTTAAGGTTCCTCCATGTCTTTTCATGGCTTGATAGATTTATTTTTTAGCACTGAATAATATTCCACTGAATGCATATACCACAGTTTATGTATCCATTCATCTACAGAAGGACATCTTCTTTGCTTCCAAGTTTTGACAATTAAAAATAAAGCTTCGGAGCCCGTGCTCCGCAACAAGAGAGGCCGCGACACTGAAAGGCCCGCGCACCGCAATGAAGAGTGGCCCCCCCACTTGCCACAACTAGAGAAAGCCCTCGCACAGAAACGAAGATCCAACACAGCTAAAAAAATAAAAAATAAATAAATAAATAAATAATTAATTAAAAAATAAAAAATAAAGCTTCTATAAACATTCATATGCAGGTTTTTGTGGGGCATGCATTTTCAGCTCCTTTGAGTAAATACCAAGGAGCACAGTTGCTAGATTGTGTGGTAAGAGTATGTTTAGATTTATAAGAAACCAACAAACTGTTTTCCAAAGTGGCTGTACCATTTTGAAATCCCATCAGCAATGAATGAGGATTCCTATTCCTCCACATCCTTGCCAGCATTTTGTACTGTCAATATTCTGGATTTCAGCCATTCTAATAGGTGTAGCAGTATTTCATTGTTGTTTCAACTTGTGTTCTCTGATGACATATGATGTGGAGCATGTTTTTATATGCTTATTTGCCAACTGTATATTTTCTTTGGTGAGATATCTGTCTCTGGCCCATTTTAATTTTTTTTAAACTTTTAAAAAAATTTATTTATTTTTGGCTGCGTTGGGTCTTCGTTGCTGTGCGCAGGCTTTCTCTAAGTTGCAGAGTGTGGGGGCTACTCTTCGTTGCAGCGTGCAGGCTTCTCATTGTGGTGGCTTCTCTTGTTGTGGAGCACGGGCTCTAGGTGTGCGGGCTTCAGTAATTGTGGCACACGGACTCGGTAACTCTGGCTCCTGGGCTCTAGAGCGCAGGCTCAGTAGTTGTGGCGCACAGGCTTAATTGCACTGTGGCATGTGGGATCTTCCTGGACCAGGGCTCGAACCCGTGTCTCCTGCATTGGCAGGCGGACTCTTAACCACTGCACCACCAGGGAAGTCCATCTGGCCCATTTTTAAATCAGGTTGTTTGTTTCCTTATTGTTAAGTTTTAAGAATTCTTTGTATATTTTGATAACAGTTCTTTGTCAGATATATCTTTTGCAAATATTTTCTTCCAGGCTTGCCTTCTCATTCTCTTGAACTGTGTTTGGTTTTAAGATCAGAAAGTAGTGAATATTTTTTAAGGTAAGAAGGAAGAGCACTGACTCTGATACTCAAAGCACACCATAATTTCAATTTTACAGGACAGCCCTGATCTAGTATAATTTTAGGCAACTTTAAATTGTCAAATGAGTCTTTATCCTTTACGATCAAATATTAAAGACAATAAATCTTAAACAGTTCAGTTTCCCAAAATTATAGCGTATATTCTGCTCATATTCTGACATTTATCTTTTGAATGATTTAGAAGATACAGTTGAGGCTCTGCAAAACAATATCATTGCCATGTCCTATTTTCCTATTTGTTATAAGTTCTTAAACATTTACTTCCAAACATGCTTTCTGCCTGCAGTAGTACTGCTGGAGGCTTTATAAACTCTGGAGTAAAGTTCTGATGCCTTGTGCAAGAGTCATTGCCTTGTGGGACAGATATTGACATGAAAATGCAGGAGAAAAATCTGTCTCTTAGTGCTAAAGTAGAGAAATTCTAAGACTATTACAGAACAAAAAGGAGATTTAGGGAGAGAAGGGGAAGAGATTTTGCTCTCTTTTTTTCCCAGAAAAGAGTAACAATGTTGGAAGGCTGCAAGGTAACAGCCCTCTGAGGTGCTCCTTTCCCTACCTACCCCGCTGTCCCTCGGGACATTCAAGTGCTCAGTGATTCTTATTCTAGAAAACTTAGAAAGGGGACGGGGTCAAGGTGAAGGTGGCTCGTCAGGCAGCTATTCGAGTACCAAGGCCTGAAGAATTGTCATGATTCAATAGTAACTTTAAAAAAGGCTCTTTCTAAAAATATTCTATCATGCCGACCTAGTCTGTCAGAATGTCTAATATTGTAGCGTGGAGGAGTCAATGTTTTGGCATATACAAAGAGTTGTTTTGTTTTTTAGGGGGTAGAGTGAATAGTTTGCTTTTTTTCAGTTCAAGAGTTGAGTGCAGGGGCTTCCTGGTGGCGCAGTGGTTGAGAATCCACCTGCCAATGCAGGGGACATGGGTTCGAGCCCTGGTCCTGGAAGATCCCACATGCCGCAGGGCAACTAAGCCCATGCGCCACAACTACTGAGCCTGCGCTCTGGAGCCCACGCACCTAGAGCCTGTGCTCTGCAACAAGAGAAGCCACCACAATGAGAAGCCTGTGCCCACAAAGAAGAGTAGCCCCCACTCGCCGCAACTAGAGAAAGCTCATGCGCAGCAACGAAGACCCAACGCAGCCAAAAATAAAATAAATAAAATAAATTTATAAAAAGAAAAAAAAGAGTTGAGTGCAGATACCTCCTGGAGTGGGTAATATTCTGCCTGTCTTGTTGATTAAATAGATTTCCAACTGTAACTGTCGAGATCAAGACCTTTGGGATACAAAGAGAGTTAAGGGTTGATGAGTGGTTCAGTGTGTGTGTGAGAGTGTGTATGTGTGTTTTGGGATGTGGAGAGAGGATTAAAAAGGGATAGTTTGATAGTGGGATGAGAGGACCACTGAATATTAAGGTGACGTATGCCAGAAAAATACTTCTGGTTTTATGATTTCCCTCATACCCATGACTGATCCTGGGAATACTGAGAGTATCAATAAAGGACTTTACTATACATACAGATCACCTAAAGTTCTTGTTAAAAAGCAGATTCTGATTCAGTAAGTTGAGGAGTTGGGAGGGGCAGGGCCTGAGATCCTGCATTTCTAACAAGATCCTAAGAGATGCTATGGACCACATTTTGAGAAGCAAGGACCTAGCAAACCGTGGGGTTCAGTTCATTGCTGGGTGGACCAGCTAATGGCTGATTAAGCTCTGAGGAAGCTCTAGAATTGACCCAGCTGCCCCTGTGGGACAGACACATGGCCACTGCTGCCCATGAAGGTGGTCCTGAGAGCCCTGCCAGGCCTGTGCAGAATGGACACACTTGTGAACGGATGGAGTACTCAGTAGCCCAGCCCCTTACAACATTATGGTAAATGTAATGGTCTGAAAACTGGCTGACGTGTTTCTGCTAAATTCTGCATTTGAGTTTTGGGAAATAATTTTTCCCTGTTAGGTTTTAGTCACTCCTTTTTTATACCCCCTTAGTTTTGTTTTGACCAAGACAGAGTTTCTACTTTATAGGCCAGTCTGAAACTAAAAGGACTCTTCATGACCTCAGTGAAGCTGTGCATCACTTTTGTCACAGAGCAAAGGATTCATCTCAAAATGCAAATCTTGCAGTAATAACATCCTAATGCACTCTGAGGTTGTGTGTACCAAGAACCCCTTAGTTTACAAAGATATTTGGTGATGAAACATGGCAAAATAATATCTTAAAATAGAAATATTCAACAAATGAAAACTAAATGCTTCTTTCCCGTTTTGGAAATCTAGGATTGAGCATAACCTATCAACAACTTCTGTTCTAGGAGTTGGCAAACATTTTCTGTTTTTAATCTGCCAGATAGTGAGTATTTTTATGCTTTGTGGACCATATGGTCTCTACCACAATTATTCAGCTCTGCCATTGTAGTACAAAAGCAGCCGTAGACAGTACATAAACAAATGGGCATGGCTGTGTTTCAATAAAACTTTACTTACAAACGTAGGCAGTGAGTGGGATTTCACCTAGCCATAGTCTGCCAACCTCTATTCTAATCAATCTGCAGAGAAAAACACCTAGGCATTATTTTTCCAGGCCCATTCCATCTCATTAAGGTTACTACTTTGGAAGATGATGCTTATGATGCACCAGCAGTCACATATGTACTTAAAGTTGATCTTTGTTCTTTGAATGTTAAGAAGAAATCTGTATACATTCAATTCATGCACTTGCATTTGCCAGGAACCGGAAATACAGTGAGAAAACAATTACTTCTCTTGAGAGGTATAGTGATGAAGTAATGAGGCCTTTTCTAGGGCAAACATTAAGAGCTATGAGTGCATCACGAAGATCCCTAGGATTCTTCAAGTCTGAGAGGTACATAGTAGGAAGTTTGGGATGGGAAAGTATTAGGAAACAGTAAGCACAAAGATCAAGAAGTCATGGAGAACATTGTGTTTGGTAAATTGGATTGAAATATTACCTGTTGGATTGAGGGTGTGTTATTTTTTAAATGTATTTATTTATTTTTGGCTGCGTTGGGTCTTTGTTGCTGTGTGCGGGCTTTCTCTAGTTGCAGTGAGCAGGGGGGCTACTCTTCATTGTGGTGCACAGACTTCTCATTGCAGTGGCTTCTCTTGTTGCAGAGCACGGGCTCTAGGCACACAGGCTTAAGTAGTTGTGGCATGCAGGCTCAGTAATTGTGGCTCACGGGCTCAGTAGTTGTGGCTCGTGGGCTCTAGAGCGCAGGCTCAGTAGTTGTGGCGCGTGGGCTTAGTTGCTCCACGACATGTGGGATCTTCCCGGCCCAGGGCTCGAACCCATGTCCCCTGCATTGGCAGGCGGATTCGTATCCACTGCGCCACCAGGGAAGTCCTGAGGGTGTGATTTTAAAGAGATGTAAAAGGTAATAGTCAGCATCAGGAAATGAAGATAGGAGTGTAATGCGGGATTAAATCGTGATCAGATTTGTGTGTCATGCTGAAGAGTTCAAACTTGTCCCAGATGGCATAAGGGGAAGAGAATAGTCATTCTGCTGACCTATTCACATACTCTCCATATAACTACCCCCCAACCTCCTCAGAGATTAATAGCAAGGGATCATTTATAATAGCAAGTCACAGCCAGCTGTGAGCACTACCTATAGCCAACAGCAATAACAAACTACCAGTGAGAATAAAACATAGAGGAATTAAGTTCACAAAAACAAATTCCTCCCAATGTGCTATGTGCTATCAAGTGACATAACTTAAATTGTATATACTTATTCCTTAAAGTAAAGAATAGAAACAATAGTATAATTTCTAATTAAATGTCCAAATAATTGATACAGCTCATCAGATGTGTGATACTGTACCCAATGCCATGATATCTAGAAAAATCACAAAATCCCTTAGCCTGGAAATCATTTAATTATATTTAATCCACATATTCCTAAAGTCAATAGGTCCTTCTTACATTTGTAAATTGTTTTAAAATGCTAATAGCATTATTTTACAGTACAATAACGGAGACTTTAAGGAAATGATGTGAATGTATGTGATAAGTAAAACAACGTATTTCAGCCTCTCTTTCATCCCAGACACCCCCCACACACAGAGAGAGAAAAGCTGTAGCCAAATAAAAGTTTTATGAAAAAAATAGAAATTTTAGAAAGAGCACAATAATACCATCAGTCTTAGGTTTATTGATGTTGTGTCCCATTGGAGAGCTGTAACATTGTTTCTACTCTTAGTAATAAAAAAAATTTTGTGGGTTTATGGATATGTAAACTGTATGGTTACTTTTCAAATACCGCAAAACATTAGCTGCAGTAATTGTTTTACCAGGTCTTGGTTAAATGTCTCTTTCTCCAGGAAGCTTTCCCTGACCTCTCAGTGCTGGTTGGTGCCCCACCTTTGCATTCTCGTGGCACCCTGCACTTCTGCTGTTACAGCACTAAACACAGTGCCTGGCTACCTATCTATTTTCTAGGCTGTGTGCTCTTTAAAGAAAGCTCCGTGTCTTTGTCATCCACCATTAAATTCCACTGCCTTGCCCATAGCAGGGCAATAATGATGGTTTTTAATCAATAATAATTTGTTAGATGAATAAGTAAAGGTTTGGGGGGAACTAAGTTAATACTTTATCTTTCTATCACAATATTTTGTTCATTACCCATGTCTATTTAATCCTTCCAGGCTCAGTGAACCCTCCAACAGATTCTCTGCTTGATGCTACAGAATCTACCCTTGGCACCCAGCCTTCTCCAGCCAACAGCATATCTTCTACAAGTAAGGATGTTTTCATACTGTTTTACTTCCCATGAGCTATTAATCCTTTAACTAAGTAGGTTGATACAGAAAAAATTTTCAGAAAATTTGTATGATTCGTGCCCTGTTCCTGTCTATGGCGTTTCAGGTAAATATGTTAAGTACTATTCTCATGGATTAAATGAATTAGCACAGTTTCCAAAGTCCTTCACTTGAAGACCTGGCAAAATAAGGGTCAATAAATCTTCAATGAGAAATTTAAGTTCTTTATTTATTATTAAATAAGTTAATAAATTGACAGTCCTCCTCCACAACTATGTTCTCAGTAGGGTGTTTAAGAAATTGGTTGTAAATGGGGATCCGGTGGACCAGAGGTGGGTAGATAGTTTTAAATTTAAATTTGTTCTGGTTCATATTAATTTTGACAAAGTTGACTGGTGTGGACTTGAATTCAGCCTCCTAGTGGCATTATTAATAATGGAGTTCAGGCTGGGTCAGTGTTACTGTGGCAAAGGGATAGCAGTGACTTTCAGAAGTTGGCATTGATGCAAACAAATCATAAATTTCCATATCTATGGCCTTTTTGTTTAACAAAGAACCAAGGTGACTTTCTCTAACACAGAAAAGGATGTTCTACATAGAGTCGAAGTATGCTTTTTATTTCTTATTTAATTCAACTACCAATTTTAGCTCAAAATGAGAACTGAAAATGGAATAAGACAAAGCAGTCAGTAGGAATGAACAATTCCTTTAGCCTGTAGCCTTTAGCATAGCCTGCAGCCACTGTCACAGGTTGATATTTCTCAGAAAATGAAGCATGTGGCAGGATGAGAAATGCCTGCAAATCACCCAACAGAAGTTTTACATCCATCTGATTGTTTCCTAGTTCTTAAGGCTTTGTAATTTTCTTTTTTTTATGCTTCTTTTTCTTCCACTTTTAACTCATCATTCAGCAATAAACCATAGTAAATTATGATATTCTTCATTCAACAAATATTAGCATATTCAACATTAATACCTTAAGTCTCATTAGTACTCTATGTATTAGCTATCCATTGCTGTATAACAAATTACCCAAACAAAAGTTAACTACTTATAACACATATATTGTCTCACGTGGTTTCACATGAGACAGGAGCAGCTTAGCTGAGTGGTTGGCTCAGGTTCTTTCATGAGGTTGTAGTCAAGCTGTTGGTTGGGGCTCCTGTCATCTGAAGGCTTGACTGGAGCTGAGGGCTCTGCTTCCAAGCTTGAACACGTTGGCAGGAAGTCTCAGCTCCTCACCACATGGGTCTCTCTATAGGGCTGCTCACAATATGGCAGCTGTCTTCCCCCAGAACAAGTAATTCAAGAAATAGAGTCGCCAAGACAAAACCATCCTGCCTTTTTATGACCCAGTCTGCAAAATTGCACGCCATTACTTTTGCTATATTCTATCTGTTAAAAGCAAGTCACTAAGTCCAGCTTATACTCAAGAGGCAGAGAATTGGGCTCCACTTCTTGAAGGAAAAAGTGTCAAAGAATTTGTGGACAAATTAAAACAACCACATCCTATCACTTAGAAGACGTTTGCACTCAAAATTCAATGTGGTTTGATATTCTTTAATATGAGAGGTAGACAGAGTAAGCATTACCATTTCCATTTTCCAGATGGGGACACTGATATGCTGAGAGCTTAAATGACCACATGACTAATAAGTGGCAAAGTTAGTATTCACACCAAAGTCTTCTGACTATAAATCTAGTTCTCAATACATTAGATGCCATGTTTTCTCCAAATGGTCTAAACACTTCATGAGGACAGGGACCATATTTATTTTGCCTCCTCACACATGCCTAGCACAGAGTAGGCATGCAAAAATATTAGTTGAATAAATGAATGAAAAAGAATAAATGAGAATAATGTTCCTTCACTATGTAGATATCATTTAATAGACTCCATGGTGTCAAAAAAAGATGATAATTTGTTTCTGCCTTCAAAAAGTTGCCTTGTACTTGGAGAGAGATGACATGCACATATGAAAATAAGTCCGAATAGTAAGGTGAAAGGTGCAGTGTTTTATAGAATTAAAATGCTCAGGGAGAGATACAGACCAAGAAGTCTTAAGCTTTGAGTATGGAAAGGTGCCTATGAGTTCGTGGAGTCAGGAAGTGTTACAAAGAGAGATGAAATAAGCTGACCCTTATAAAGTATGTATTGTATTTATTTGACTATTAAGAGCTTGAAAAAACATTTTAAACAAAGAGAACAAAATGAGCAGTTGTGCATTGGTGAAGATATTCATGGGGATTTGAGAAAATTTTAGTAAGTAAGTTCAGGTCAGAGGAGTGGGATTGTGTAGCAGAGAAGCAGAGATGAAGATTGGAAACTGCAGAATAAAGAGAGCCTTCAGACCCAGTCTAAGGATTCTAAATGTTATACCTTAAGAGATGGGAGGGACCTCATTAAACATTTTTTTAGAAGGGAAGTGACATAATTCATTCACCAAATGTTTATTGAGCCCTTCCTATGTACCAGGTACTCTTCTAGGTGCTAGAAATACAACAGTGAACAAAAGAGAAAAAAGAATCATGCTGTCATGGCATATCCATTCTGCTAATTGAAAGCACAAATGAATTTCTTCTAGCTCAGTTTTCTGTGGGGTTAGTTGACATATACTAAATTGTTCCATCAGTCCAAACACCATTATTATTTCTGTGAAGAAGTTCAAGAAAAAGGAAAGGACATTTGTTATCCTTAAAGAGTCTACAATCTAATATAGCACTAGTATTAGAGAGGTTGAAAGAGCACAGTCAAATAAATATATTTGTTTAAAAGCAGAAAAAATGCTACCTGATATGCTATCATACTAAGGTGATACAGTTTGGAAATTTCTGGAGAATCAAAAGACCTCCTTAAAAATAAGGCCCCATTACACTGGACCTCAGGACTGTTTTAGATCAGTGGTTCTCACCAGGGTGATTTTGCCTCCGCCCCCCTCCCAGGGACATGTGCAGTGTCTGGGGGCATTTTTGGTTGCCAAAATGGGGGAAGGGACGGTGCGCCTAGCATCTGTTACGTGGAGGCTGAGGACGCTACAACATAAGACAGGACAAAGGATTATCAGGTCCAAAACGTCAATAGTGCTGATGTTGAGAAACCCGGTTTTAGTTCCAGGCTCAGGTATAATAAGACTAGCTATTTCTCACTTTACAAAATCTGGACCTCTGTCAAGATAGTAACAAGATAATGTTTGGAATACTTTTCAGTCTGATTTTTATATGTCAAAAAAACATGTTAAATCAATGGCTGCTTATATCTAAGTGAAACTTATTTGCTTAGAATAACACTGAATTACAACTGAAAAATCTAAATTTCATCTTGGCAATCTGGAGGGTAATTGTGAAATCACATGATGACTGGCTGTCTCAGAATCGCCCTTGTGTTCTTTTAAAAAAGGAAATGGGGTGGAACATGTCATGGAAACCAACTTCAAAAGGCTATGGTTTTGTTCTAAATTCTAAGATGTAGTGAACTATATAATTCAGTCATAATTTTTAAGCTACAGATCTTGCTGCAAACATCCAATTCGTATTCTTTTTTTCCTCAATGAAAGGATATTCTTGAAACAAATGTAGAAAGTAATGGAAACAATGGAACCTTATAACTCACAGCCAACTGCAAGAGTTACCCAGGGAAGCCCAGCTCAATTCAACCTGAACTAACTGGTGTTTTCTGAGTGCCAGCTGCATTCGCAGCTTTCTCCTAGGAAAAGACAGGAGGCTGACAAGCTAAGTGGTGAGATGAGACAAGCCTGCATGGAGCCATAGAGACCCCAGACGAATCTAGGATGAGACAGTACTGGCGTAACTCCAACCTTCCATTGCCCTGAGCAGAGCCCTATGCCTTCTAACGCACTGGCCATGAATTGCCTCTAGACTACGTGGCCTCAGAGAGCAGAGCCTCAGAAACCTCAGAGAGCATAGCCTCAGAAACGCCAGCCCTGACTGTAGCAGTCATCCAAGACCTTCTTTCATTCAACAAACACGGAGTGTTGACAACGAGCAAGGAATTTTTGAGGCGCTGGGATACAGTAATGAATGAGACAGGCAGGCCCCCTGCTACACAGAGTCTACAATCTAGCCAGACCCGCTTGCCTAGCCTCCCATTTCACTGGCCACCATGCCACAGACATTTTGGCTTTGCCTCCTATTTTTGTGTACAACTCTTGGACCTGATGGCATTTACTTTTGATATTAAGCCCTCTCTAAGAAGTTAGATAATCCTTACAGTCTGGATCTTTCTACTCCTGGAAGCTTTGAGTGAAATACCATATCCAGTCTGATTCTAACCATTGGCCAGCTCTCCAGGTGAGCACACCTGATCCTTGGTGAGTGGGGGGATCAGATAGGAAGGGTACAGATTGAAGGAAGTAGTTCCACAGGGGATGCAATGAAACTACTAATTTATGAGAAAGCATGTCAGAAATGGGTGGGAGATCAACCTGGAATTAGATGAGATTAGTCCAACACAAATACAGGGGAAGCAGATTAGATCAGTTGTAGATCTGGATATTCTAAAGTGAAGAAGGGGGTCCCAGAGAGACTCTGCAAGGCAATGAGAAGCCTATGTGATTTATTTGTGATAGCAACTTCTGACACCTTCTCTGGTCCTGCCATACCTGTCTTCAAGGGTCAGGACACCTCTGTTGCTGTCTGATAATTTCTGCCTTTATCATATGTATCCAAGCACCGAAAATTAAGAAAAGTAAATGAGTTCTGGGGACATGGAGAGTAGAATCAGGAAAGTTGCGCAGGGGGTCTGGAAAGAAATATAGACTCAAATAGAAGAAAGATGAGAGACAGATCTTCATATAATGGTCTTGAGCAAAGACATAAAATAAAATGCATGCAGGACCTAGGAAGACAAGCAGGATGAGTGCTGACAATGCTTGTTGGGAAGGGGGCTGCAAGTTGCTTAGGTGAGGTGGAACCAGGTGGAGGTGCGCTTAGGTTAATAGGCTATGGATTCGAACTGCGATCTGAACATCAAAAAACATCCACTATGGCTTTTTGAGTATATAAAAAATGTAAGTAAAACAGAAGACCCAATGATGACGACCAGATGATATAGATTTAAAGTGATAATGGTCTGAACTAGAATGGGCATATGTAGAAATTGAGAGTTCTGTGTGTGACAGAAGCCTCAGCAGGGTTGTCTGCCTAAACGTGGGGGAATAAATAAAATATTTTTATAAAACTATCACACAAGGGCTTTCCAGGTTTTATTTTTCTAGTAATTACCTAAAAATTTTTACCAAATGCCATGATTGTATTATAGTACTAAGCAATAATGTTAACAATGTTTGTTAATATTTGAGTACCTCTGATGTGCCTGGCACTATACTAAACTAGTAAATGTATTATCTCCTTTAACCCTCCCCAAAACACAATGGTATAAGTACTGTCATTATCCCCATTTTACAGATGAAGATACTGAAGCACAAAGAGGTTAATTAACTTGCCCAAAGTCGTGCAGAAAGTGAAACAACCTAAACAGTCAGCTGCAAAGCCCGAGTCTTACTGCCTTGAGAGTACATGATGGGTGCTCAATAAATGTCGTTAGACATTGAATAAATCCCTTCTAGTGTGAAGCTGGTATTGCTGCTATGAAAAGGTCAGTATGACAGCTGTGTCTATATTAATCTTTCCCTCTCTGGACCAGTGCTTTCTGAGAAATTCTGCCTCCAGAAGTGGGGCTGACATTTCCTCAGTTGGAAATAAATTGGAGAAAAAGACCCTCCTCCATTCGTTACCCCTTTTCCTCTCAACATCATTATACTATAATTCTTATTGCCCAGAGATATGTACAGAATCCATACAAAACTCCAGTGCTCTCCCTTGAATCCTAGGAAATTCTGGACATTACATCTTTCTCACCACCATTCACCTGGGACGCACTTTACAGGTTGTTAAAGAATTTCTCAATTTTTCCGTTCCTGTCACCCATAAGTCCAGGGTAGCCTCCTTGATGACTGATTTACCTTGGGTATGTGTTTATTCAGTTTTCCCCCTTTTGGGTGAGGTACGTCTGGGGAAAAGCTATTGGACATCCTATTCAGTTCATTTCCTAATTATTGAGTGTCTGTGAACACACCACGTGATGTGTGATGAGCTCTGTCCTGCCTACTGTCATCTTCCCCCAAAGGAGTCTTACAAATCCTTTCTGGACCAGTAATCCAGCAATACACATTGCCTTTAGTCCTTCAGTGAACACATGTTCCCCAAACTATCTGCCTCCCATGGGAAAACAGTTGTATGTAGAAATTAAGATTTCACACCACACATCTCCTTTATGTTGACCTGAGGATCAATATCCACCTTATCCTGACATTGGGGGTTGATGAGGCTGACTTGGATGTGTTTAGATGTATTTGCTGACCTATATTCTTTTAAGTGCAATTTTCCAGTCAGTGCCATTGTAGGTTTAAAGCCTCTTTGTGCTGCAGGTGAATTACTGGAGTACAATTACGCACTTGTCAAGGAGACTGGGTAGTTATGTCGATAAATGCTATGTCAATAGAATGGAAGGTCAAGTGAAAATATTACTATTTGAGAAAATAAGTTAAATTTTCATGTTTAATTTTACATAAGAATAGGCAAAGTCTTAGACAACTGAGCTTGATGAACTCGATCACTATGACAGCAGCAGCGTGAACTTACAAATAAATTTTACCTCTGCTTTTAGTTGAATAAATTAACTGAACTGGGTAGATTAGAAAAAAATAATTTTCTTTTGCTCCATCATTTCCTGTCCAAATGAGCTCTGTTGAATTTCTACCTAGCCTCTGAAAGAAATTTTAGGTAATTTTTTTCCTTGGCTTTTTTGGTGATTTTCATATAATAAATATTATCTGGTCCCTTTCAGCCACAAGAACAGATTTGTGTCAATAATTTAAAAAGCTTGTCAATGTAATGTCAAAATTTGCAAAAGTTCAGAACTTCTCTCCCTCCTTCCCACCAAGTGTGGGTCTACCTCACCTGTGGAAGCCTGGGATGTGAGATTGTGTCTTTTATGTCTGGGGGGGTGGGTAAGGGACAGACATGGGAGATGTCTTTGAGATTTCCTGGCTCCATCCTGTTCTCCACTCCTAGTTGTTGGCTTGACTCTCTCTTTGGAGATCATGAAATGGGGAAAAAAGAGGAGGGGTAGGTAAGGAAAGACCTTCCTTGTCAGGCTGACCGTAATCTGACTTAGGTGCCCTAAGGCTTGGGAAAATTAAAATTGCCATCTTGACCTCATGGGGGCACTTGGGCAGATTTCAGAAATCTGTGACTGACCTGTGGATGCTGTCCCCTTGATGGGCCATGCTTCTCTTTCGGTCTTCTGCGTTCCTCCCCTCCCTGCCTGTTAGCTTCTGGGGGTTTGTCAGCTTGGGAGCTTTTTTGTTCCTCTTAGTATTTTTTCCTGGGTGAGATTGCTTTTTGTGGCATTCTATTTTGTCTGGGAAAACATGTACCTTGGTCTCCTGTTTGGGGAAGTGCTCCTTTTCCCCAGTATCGCCATATCTCTCTTCTCTATGCCCATTTAGCACTGCTACTTAAGCATAGGCTCCCAGTGTAGGCTCTTTAGCCTGAGTAGGGCACTAGTCCCCTTTGTCCCAAACTCCAGGACACGCAGGTCAAGAGCTCTGAGTGGTCTCTTGAACCCACACTTCACTTGGACTAAGCTAAGGGAGCATATTCTTCTTTCCCTCCTCCATGAAAAGGGACTTGACTCACAACACCCCAACTCTCTCCAAAGAAATCCTCACCAGGGCTGCTTTCATCCCCTTACACAGCCTTGAGGTGGATGATGGACCAGGACTGATGAACCCATTCTACTCTATCTTCACATGTCTTTCATAGGTGGTCTAAAACTCTACTTTAGAAGTGAGGATGACTTGCCCTGTAATATCATTCTTAGCCTTTGGGACCTCACCTAAAATGGAGGTACAAAGAGTCCCATTTGAAAATTCCGTTCTGCATTTTCCGTTAAAATTAAAAGAAATTCAGTGACACCAGCAACAACAAAAAAGAAATTAAGAAACAACCTCATTCACAATAGCATCAAAAAAGAGTAAAATACTTAGGAATAAATCTGAGCAAGAAAGTGAAATATCTGTACACTGAAAAATATAAAACGTTAATGAAAGAAATTGTAAGACATGCAAACATGTGAAAAGACATCCGATGTTCATGGATTGGAATAATTAATATTGTTAAATTGTCCACACTACTCAAAGCAATATACAGGTTCAATTCAGTCAGTCTCTATCAAAATTCCAATGGCATTTTTCACAGAAATAGAAAAATCAACCCTAAAATTCATATTCACAAAAGACACCAAATAGCCAAACCAATGTTGAGAAAGAAGAACAGAGTTGGAGGTATCACACTTCCTGATTTCTCACTATACTACAAAGATGTAGTAATCAAAATAGTATGGTACATGCGTAAACAGACATGTAGGCCAACGGAATAGAATAGAGAACCCAGAAATAAACCCAAGCAAATATGGTCAACTAATTTTCAACAAAGGCACCAAGAATACACACTGAGAAAGGATAGTCTCTTCAATAAATGGTGCTTAGGAAACTGGATATCCACATGCAAAAGAATGAAATTGAACCCTTTTCTTATACCATACACAAAAATCCCCTCAAAATAGATTAAAAATTTAAATATAAGACCTGAAACTGTAAAACTCCTAGAAGAAAACATAGGGAAAAAGCTCCTTGACATCAACTGGCCTCAGCAATGACTTTTTTGATATGACACCAAAAGTTCAGGCAACAAAAGCAAAAATAAACGAGTGTACTACATCAAACTAAAAAAATTTTCTGCACAGCAAAAGAAACAATCAACAAAATACAAAACAATCTATGGATTGGGAGAAAATATTTGCAAATCATATATCTGATAAGGGGTTAATATCCAAAATATATAAGGAATTTATTCAATTCAATAGCAAAACAAGAAACCACCTG
Organism: Eschrichtius robustus; assembly: GCF_028021215.1. NCBI lineage: Eukaryota > Metazoa > Chordata > Mammalia > Artiodactyla > Eschrichtiidae > Eschrichtius > Eschrichtius robustus. The sequence continues at coordinate 88,394,739 of NC_090829.1, read as the reverse complement.
CTAAAAAATGAACAAAAGACCTGAACAGACATTTTTCCAAAGAAGACATACAAATGGCCAAAAGGTATATGTAAAGGTGCTCAACATCACTAATCATTAGGGAAATGCAAATCAAAACCACAATGAAATATCACCTCACACCTGTTAGAATGGCTGTCACCCAAAAAATTAAAGATAAGTGTTGGCAAGGATATGGAGAAAAGAGAACCCTTGTACACTGTTGATGGGAGTGTAAATTGATGTAGCCTTTAATAGAAAATAGAATGAAAAACATGGAAAACGGCTTTCGAAGTTCCTCAAAAATTTAAATGTAGAACTATGATTTGATCCAGCAATCTCTCTTTTTGGTATTTACAGAAAGGAAATGAAAGCCACCTCTAAGGGATATCTGTGCTCCCATATTCACTGCACTATTCACAGTAGCCAAGATATGGAAACAGCCTAAGTTCCCATTGATAAAAAATATATATTTATGTGTGTGTGTGTATATATATATGTATGTTATTCGCCCTTAAAAAAGGAGATCCTATGATATGCAACAACATGGATGAACATGGCGGACATTATGCTAAGTGAAATAAGGTAGACACAGAAAAAGAACTACATGATCTCACTTATATGTGAAATCTAAAAAGAGTCAACTACATGGAAGCAAAGAGTAGAACGGTAGTTAGCAAGGGTAGGGAGGTAGGGGAAATATTTGTCAAAGTGTACAAAGTTGGAGTTAAGTAGGATTAGCAAGTCTAGAGATCAAATGTATAGCATGATGACTATAGTTAATAATACTGTATTGAATACTGGGAATTTGCTAAGAGTAGATTTCACATGCTCTCATCACACACACACACAAAAGTAACTATGTGAAAAGAGACATGTTAACGGGCTGAGTATGGTAATCACTTCACTATGTATATGTATATCAAATCATCATGTGTACACATATACAGTTTTATTTAAAAGATTTAAAAATTTGTAAGTAAAATAAAATAAATTCATTGAAAATGAAGCAAACCTGATGAGGTGATGGTTTACCCACTGAGATAGTCCACAGAAAGCTGTAGTTCTTGGCAATGGTGTGATGGATTGACAAGTAATAAACAGAGTTCTAAAAACATGGCCAAGGTGAGGATGCTTGAAGAAAATGGGGAAAGACAAGAGAAAGAAGAAAAGGAAGAGTGTTAGCATGGGTAGTGCCTTCCTTAATGGGTTATTAAAAGCAACAGAGGAGACTCGGCATGTAAAACACCAGGTAATATAGTACCTGGTTCATAGTGTCAAAATGTTACGTTTTATTATTAGTTCTGTTAAATCCCTTTGGGAACATGGTAGGGAACCCAAGGTAGGAAATAAAGTGGTTGAGTAATTAACCAGTCTGTCTTTGTCTAAATTGTTTGGTGTGTGTGTGTGTGTTTTAATAAAAACAAAAAAACCTAGAATTATGTGTCTACTTCTACTTGAGATGGATTCAGATGTAAATGAAACCCACCATGATCATGGTCTTATGAGTGGAGGAGGAGAGTGGGCAGTGAGAAGAAGCAGATATCTATAAAGTTGGCTTGAAAGGTCACATGTTATATCCAATTTATTATATTCCCACTACTCTACTCTCCCCCTCGCTCACTGGGCTTCACCCAAATCGGCCTCTTTGCTGTTCCTCCAACATGACCCGGGTGCTCCCACCTCAGGGCCTTTTCACTCATTCCCTCTGCCTGGAAATTCTTCCCCCCAAAATCCACATGGCTCACACCTCATCTTCTCCCAATCTTTGTTCAAATGTCACCTTCTCAATGTGGGGCTTTCCATGACCAACTCATTTTAAACTGTAACACCCTCTATCTCACTTCCTGTCCTCTTTCTCTGTTTTATTTTTCTCCTTAGTGTCTTTTAACATCTTGTATAATTTACTCATCTGGCTTTTCCCCACAAGAAAGTAAATCCCACGAGGGCAGGATTTTTTGGTCTGATTTGTCTACTGATGTCTCTCCATTGCCTAGAACAGTGATAACACATGGTTCTCAATAAGTATTGATAACTCCATAAACATTTGGGGCTGGGGTAAGGATATTTTCTAAAGTACAAAGAAGAAAGTGATTAACAAGGGAAGGGTTTTAGAAAGAGCAGAATAAGGCTCCCTAAAGAAAAAGGCACCTGGTCACGGCCCAAAGACTGGGTAGTCTCATGACAGGAAACTAAGAGGTGATGATGGAAGAGAGGAGAGAGGAGAAAAGCAGAGGATATAAAGGCCTTCTGTTTTGAGTGGTTGTGTGTTAGGGACCATGACTGAGCTCTTCCACGGCTAAACCTTGGTTCTCAAAGATTTCCCCCCAATTAATCTGCCTGGGGCTCTCTAGCGTTTCCCTCCATGCTGTTAACAAGGCTAACTATACTTTTTTTTTTAATTAAAAAAAATTTTTAATTTATTGAAGCATAGTTGTTTTACAATGTTGTGTTAATTTCTACTATACAGCAAAGTGATTCATTTATACATAAATATACATTCTTTTTCATATTCTTTTTCCATTATGGTGTATCACAGGATATTGAATACAAATGAACTTATCTACAAAACAGAAACAGACTCACAGGCATAGAGAATAGACTTGTGGGTGCCAATGGGGAGGGGGAGTGGGGGAGGGGTGGATTGGGCGTTTGGGACCAGCAGAGGCAAACTATTATGTATAATGGATAGACAACAAGGTCCTACGATATAGCACAATGAACTATATTCAGTAGCCTGTGATAAACCATAAAGCCTAACTACACTTTAAGGCTACCAGAGTGGATTGAATATAATCTTTGGTGTCAGACAGGCTTGGGTTCAATTCTTATCTCTGCCACCTACTAGCTCTGTTACCCAGGGCAAGTTATTTCACTTCTCTAATCCTGTTTTCTTATATTAAAAAAAACAGAAGTAATATTTTCTAGTTCACATGGTTATTAAGAGTATGAAATGTAAAAATGCATAAAGAGCAACTCTAAAGCTAAGGCTCACACAGTCCAGTCCAAGAAGTAGGCCGGGATCAAAAGAAGAGTCCAGTGAGCAAAATTAACCTTGAAATAAATCAATACTTTTACTTGTATTTTTTAATTCCTTGAAGGAGGAAGCAATGACCAAATCAATATTTCTTTTTTGTTGTTGTCATTACCATTTTATCCTTTATTCTCCACTTATATCGCAACTGCTCACCTGTCTTTTTTATTTGGCACATAGTAGTCGATGTTAAATAATTAAATTGTTTGGAAAGTATTTCAATATTTTCCCCAAATTAATCCACATGGGGTCTCTAGCATTTCCCTGCCTTTCCCTCTCCGGCAGTGAGAGGGATGGTCACTGGGAAGATGGCAAGAGTCCAGGTTAAGAGATTGGGTTTTGCTTCCTAATGTCACAAGGAGCCAACCAGAATTAGCTCTTATAGAATATGTCTCTGTCTCCTCCATCCAACTCAGAACTGTCTTCTGAGTTGATTGGAGCTGTCTTCTGACTTCATTGAATTTCTAGTGATAACATAAAGGGGTAATTTTTAACGTTAGTGAAAAAGCATTTTAAGTTTTAATAGAAATGGGTTTCAAAAGGTTTCAAATCTCATCTAACCTCATGGCAGTTTATGAATTAATATAGCAAGCCATTTTGTACTAAGCAGTGTTTTCCTCTAAACCCCTTCTTCTTTCCTGGAAACCAAGGATCATTATTTTGTACCTCTGGACATGTACAAGGTTAAATAACAATAAACATTCAAACTTTGTACCTCTGGACATGTACAAGGTTAAATAACAATAAACATTCAAACTGAAGAAGAAATAAACAACCAGCAAACAAAGCAAGCAACTGTCTGTCACTGGGTTTGGCATATTACTTGCCTACGTAGTATTTCATAATATAAAACCAACTATTGAATGCTGAAGAGGTTTTGCCATATTGTGAGTGTAAACATAACCTTAAAACAGAAAAGACAAAAAGCAAGTATGGCTTATTCGCATGCTGAAATATGTAATACAAATCTTTTAAAGACTTGACCGAAAGGAATATGAAGGCAAGTCTTTTAAAATGCTGTACTTGCTGTCAAGAGATTGGCAGATACATATGTCCTCTTATAGTTACAGAATCTCTAGGTCAGGCTCTAGGAAGGGATTGCTTTCAGAAACAGAAGTAAAACAAAAGAAAACAGCTCAGAGAACAAGCAGCATTGGCTGCCACCAGCGTGCCACAGTTGTTGTTGTTTTTTTTTTTAATTAATTTTGTAAGTGAAATAGAGAACATTTTCTTTTTTCTTTTTTGTAATTTTATTTATTTATTTTATTTTTGGCTGTGTTGGGTCTTCGTTTCTCTGCGAGGGCTTTCTCTAGTTGTGGCAAGCGGGGGCCACTCTTCATCGCGGTGCGCGGGCCTCTCACTATCGCGGCCTCTCTTGTTGCGGAGCACAGGCTCCAGACGCGCAGGCTCGGTAATTGTGGCTCAGGGGCCCAGTTGCTCCGCGGCATGTGGGATCTTCCCAGACCAGGGCTCGAACCGGTGTCCCCTGCATTGGCAGGCAGACTCTCAACCACTGCGCCACCAGGGAAGCCCTGAGTGTGCCACAGTTTGATCACTGTTCTGCTGCTGCTGAGGCCATGGATTTGTGCACTGTGGCAACACTCTTGTTCAGTTCAACACACAGAACAAACACTTCTGAGGGCTTGTAAAGGCCCAGCCCTGGAATAGACAAGTACCACACATTGCTAATACTAAACCACAGTGTGTAGACCACCCCAGGGCCTTTGCACTTGCTGTGTCCTCTACCTTAAAGCTCCCACAGCCCCTCCCCTGCCGCCATTCTCCCTCTACATTCCTCAGGGAAGCCTTCCTGGGACTCTGACTAGGCCTTCTCTCCTTCAAATGTTCTCCTGTTTGGATTGGTTTATGTGATTCTCTGGTTAATGTCCATATCCTCCGTGAACTTAAACTCCAGGGAAGCTAATCATTGTATCCCCAGTGCCAAGTACAATGCCTGGAAGATAGAGGCTCCCAAACGCTTGGTGAATGAAAGAATGTAAGCAGGGAGTAGCAAGAGATAACAACGTTGAGATTGTTAGAGGTTGTGTCATGTAACGCCAAGAGACCTTAACCTTGAACCATCGGTGTAAAGCTATCTCTAGCTGGCTTCAGCTCTGACTTCTGCATGATGGGCAAAATCCCAGATTAAAGGGATCATTCTTTCAATAACCTATGCAACTTGGCACAGACCCTTAGGCCAAGACCAAAAGAAAATTCAGCTGGAGACGAATAAGACTGAAATGACCTTGGGCTCCCTCAAGATAGTGATAGCTGTCATTGATCCTTTTGTTCCCAGAAGCTATGGCACTGATTCAGCCCACAACAAACTCCACAGGCCTGCCTGTGAGAGGAAGTGTAGGGCTGTTATCTAAACCAGGCAAGAGACACAGTGAGGCAAATATCAAGGCAGCATGCATGCCCGAGGCAGTGTTCCTCTTCCCATAGTCCAGGAACAACACTTGCTAGATGGAATCAAACGAATGAATTCTCCCCCTGCAGTAAATCTGCAGTAAGTAAGGATTTATGTCACATTATTTTCTAACCTCTAGAAGAGAACATTTAATCAGTCCTTTTAATACAAATAAAATTCCCAGTTATCGTACTTCATCAGGATTCCAGTGAATCCTGCCAGAATCAAATCATATGTTACTAATCAGTGCTAGCACCCAGTGTGGGTAATCAGAAAACGTCTGTTCCTTCTAAGTAAAAAGTACTTTCAAAGGTGGCTGGCAGTTGCATATTAGACTGAGATTTCTAGGTGATGGTGGTAGCTCACAAATAAATACAAAGTTCTTGATTTTTGCTTCCTCGCTCTTTTTCTTCATCATCATCATCACCATTGTTATGATGTATCACCACTGTAAAACCATTCCTTTCTGCTTTCACTTACTAAGTCACTTGGTGAATACTGTGAAGGTCAGTTCTCCCAGTGAGAGGAAGAGAGTGGGGGAGGGAGGAAGAATGAATGATGCTGGCCCATGGGAAGGGAGATAAGAGATGAGACTATGACTGACAATGAAAGCCACACTTTCTCCTATACAAGGAACAGAGTTCCAGAGTAAAGGGATCATTCTTTCTTTCATCCTTCTGAGAATTGTTTAAAACGTGGATAGTCTTTCTTCTTTTTCCCTTCCCCTCCTCACTTTCTCTTTCACCTTTTCTTCCTGTATTAATTAGGAGAAGCACATCATATCTCTCAGTATCCCACAGTATCCAATGATTACTTATGGCTAGTTTTCTTCTACGCATTTTTTACTTTGTCTTGTACGGTTACGAGGTAAACTTACAAAATTTTAAAAACAGATAACTGAAGAAATTACTGCAAAGAGGGACAAAGATAAAGCCATCTCGATGAGAGAAAGAAATTCAAATTCACTCTGTGATCCATAGGTTCATAAAATCGTAATGAGCCAGTTGCAGAGGAGAAGCATAGCTGCTCTTGATGCAGAGACTTCCTGGGCCTTCCTCTAGAGGGCGTGGTGGAGCACAGCCAGCCAAATGCTCACAGGGAGTGAACAGCGGCTGACCTCCTTGCTATTCGACTGCCGGCCAGGGTGGGCCAGTGGGAGAACGCCAGGGCTCAATTCCCTCAGAGCAGTTCTGGGGTGTCCAGGAATGTGATCCCAATACTCAGTTTGAGACAATCTGAGCTTGCCCTACAGCTACTTCGTGTCTCCTGCCGCCAGTCTTTTGGTGCATTTTTCCTGCCATTTGTCTTGATGAGCAGTAGGAGGCAGTGAGCTGGAAGTTACAGTGACTGCACGAGAATCTGAGCCACGGGGGCTCAGTGAGGTGGAAGAGGAGAGCTGCAGGTGACTCTGCCAGCAGGCATCACTACGCCATCAGAGAGCTAATGCCCAGCATGCTGCCGTTCTCTTCACCCCAGACAGCCCTTTTCTGGTGCAGCCTTTTGGAATGTAGTTCTTGACTTGGGCCAGCCTGGGGAGGAGGGATTGGTTACCTGGAATCAGAGTCCTTCTAGAAAGACCAAGGAAAGTGGGGCAATGGTAGAACTCATCAGGAGATTCGTCTATTGCTATGATATGCTTGTGTCTTCAGCACCTGAACTAAACTGCAGATGACCTGTTGTATAGCTTCTAAAATTACTTTTTAGTGTTTACCTCATGCCAGGCATTCTTCTACAAGAATTCATACGAGTGATGATTTCTCAATCATCACAGTCACCCTAGAGAAAAGTACTGTTATTTTAGATGTGAGGAATACAAGAAAGAGAGACAGGTCAGTAGACTTTACCAAGATCATACATTTAACTTAGAACTAAGCGAGGCTTCCGCTCACGGTATGTGGCTCTGGAATTCATGCTTTTAATAGCTAAGCTACACTGCTTTTGCACATCTCCAAGTGGTTTGCAAATCTGTCTCTTAGGCTTTGTATGCAAGTCTAATGCAATGGCTTCCTAGCAGTTAAGAGCTAGAAGGGAATCTGTCTTCTTGGCAGCATTTGACTGCACTGACCCAGCGTCTGGCACACAGCGCTCACTCACAAATATTTGCGGAATTGGACTGACTGGCCCTGCGTCTGGAAACCCTCCATCACCTTGGCTTCTCTAAGCCATAGCCCCTGGCTTTCCTCCTGCCTCCCCGGGGTCCTCGTTTTCAATCTCCATTTTTCCTGCCAGTACCTTACATGGAAGTGGTCCTCATTGTTCCATGCTAGGCCCTCTTCTCTTCCTCCAGGACCCACCTTCTTTGGCACTCTCAGTTACTCCAATTACTGTCTACATGCTGATGTCTCACAAATACTCATTTGCAGCCTAATTTTACTCCTAAGATTCAGACTCACATGCTCAACCCTCTGGAATTGAATGTCTCATATGCACTCAGAATCAATCTGTCCAAAATTTATTTCATCTTCGTGCCTCTTGCCCTTCCAAAGCTATTTTTTCTGTTTATTTTCTCAGATAATGATGCCTTGATCCAAAAATCTGCCCAAGCTGGAAAACTGGAAGTTATTTTGACTTCTCTCTCTTCCTAATTTCCTACATTCGGCCATTTACCAAGCCTGTAGAGCCCACACTTGAAACCTGTCCACTTCTCTTCTTCCCCACAGCCTTCATGCTATAGTACAGGCCACCCTTCACTTACCCTGGGGTCAGAGCATCTGTTAAGGACTAGTTGGATATTATTCCTCCGTGGAATCTTAAGGATGTAGCTTCTTCTTACTTCTCCATCCTCATCCCTTTTCTTCTCACGGAGTGCCTTCAACATTCTGATCGGGCTTCAGTTCTCTCCCACCTTTTCTGTCCACACTGCTTGGAATATTCTGCTCCTTGCTTGCCCTCTTTCTCCAACTTGTCTGGCTAATTCCTGTCACCCTTCAAGCCTAGCTGATATGTCACTTCCTCCAGAAAGCCTTCGCTGAGCTCACATGTCTTGGTTATGTGTTCCTCCTCTGGAATCCCACAGCACAGTGCATTTTCTCTACCATAGTACTTATCTTCTACTGCAATTCTATTTATACTATTTGTGAGGGAAAGAAAACAAACTACAGTAACAACAAATTCCAACATTTCATTTTGTTCATTTATACTTGATATAATACAAATGTATTTATCCTAACAGAAAGAACCAATAAAAGGCCAAGCAAGTAGCTGAGTGCTCTGTCCTATAACCCATGCTGTGGCAGCTCTATCACATTTAAGTTGTGACTTGGAAGTCACTCTATGTCATAATACCTGGATGGTACATGAGGAAAGGTCATGGGGGATCGTATGTGGGATATTTTATAGGACAAGCCTTGAGGTGACAACCGTCACTCCCACTCACAGTCCATTGCCTGGGACTTGGTACGTGGCCACTGCACCTAACTGCACAGGACGCTAGGAAGTGTAGTTTCTCTGTGCCGGAAAGAAGAGGACTGGGTTTGGTGGTCGACCAGTAATCTGCCATATTGACCTTTATTCTCACTAAATTGTATACTCCATAAGGGCAGGGGCAAAAACTCTCATTCTCTGCACTTTGTCTCCAATACTAGTACATAGTGGGAACTCGATAAGTATTCGTTGGATAAATGAAGCTGTGCATATCCTGTCTTTAAAATACTTTTTTCTGCCCATCCTGCTGCTGGCTGCCCATTTTCGTTCCTCATACAGCATCACGTGAGGCAGTCTATAACACATCTCCCCGTATCTAACTGTATTCATGGAGCTGGTGTGTAGTATGTCTTTGGTGTTCATTGGTAGGCTGCATTGCAAAACGATTGTGGTTGGTCATCTCTTATGTGAGCTTCTTATGAACCACAATGCCATTTATTTATTTATCTTATATATACTTCTATCAGAGATTTGATTACCCATGTTTTCTATTTAAGGCATGCCCTTTCCCAGAATTGAGGTACCTGGGAAGTTGCCAGGCTATTCACTACTAACTAGAGCTTGAGGGTGAATGAGCATATTGGCTGCCATACTGTAAGGATATTGTTGAGAATATTGTACACATTTTACAGTATCTTTTTTATAAAGACTGGGGAGAAAATTTTTTAATCACAATAAAAAGAATAGCTGTGTCTCTCTTAAAAATTGACTGTATTTATCTTACAATGTTCATCAATGAGATATCATACACTTTTATATATATATATTTATAGATATTTGATTTTTTTTAAATTTTATTTATTTTTGGCTGCGTTGGGTCTTTGTTTCTGTGTGCGGGTTTTTTCTAGTTGTGGCGAGCAAGGGCTACTCTTCGTTGCGGTGCGCGGGCTTCTCATTGCGGAGGCTTCTCTTTTTGCAGAGCACGGGCTCTAGGCGTGCAGGCTTCAGTAGTTGCAGCGCGTGGGCTCAGTGGTTGTGGCTCATGGACTCTAGAGCACAGGTTCAGTAGTTGTGGCACACGGGCTTAGTTGCTCCACGGCATGTGGGATCTTCCCGAACCAGGGGTCGAACCCGTGTCCCCTTCATTGGCAGGCAGATTCTAAACCACTGTGCCACCAGGGAAGTCCAATGGCATAACATATACTTTTTATTTCTTAGCATTGTTGCTAGAAAGTTCTGACCAAATGTGCAGTCCATATCTACTAAGAGAACACTACATCAAGATATGCCTTTTATGTAATATCCCCAGTCAGGTTTCAATAAAACTCAACATTCTTTTTCTAACTTTATTTTTCCTTGCCCTTTTTTTCTCTTTCTATCCACTTCTTTTATCTTCTTGCACTTGCATATTTATGTAAGCCACCATGAACATGTTTTGGAACAAAGGAGAAATACATATAAATAAAAAATCTATTAAAGATTTGTCTTCCCTAGAGACATAAACATGTTTCAGTGTGATGTGGTAGGGTATTTTTCTTCTTCAATCTACCTTGCTTTATATCCAGAGATATTTTCAAATGAATATGAATTAGTCTTTCATTTTGGGGGGAAGGGAGGGAGAAGGAGAATGGGAAATATGATGGCTTATAAAGATGGAGATGATTTTGAAAGCTAAGAATTGAAGTAAATATGAAACCATATTTAGTATGTGAAAATATTATATACAATTGTGAAGATTCACTACAAGATAAGTCCCATGAGGGTGAGGACCTTGTCTTCATTGTTCATTGCCATGTCGAATAGTCTTGCACACAGTAGACGCTAAAACAATATATTTTGAAAGTGTGAATATTGGGTGTGTAACCACAAGCATAGAACTTTTGAACTCAGTTTCATAATTTATAAAATGAAGCCATTAGTATGTATTCACTAAGATTCTTTCCAACTCTAACACTCCATGCTCTACGTGCCACCCTTGTTAAGCATAGTGGCATATTTAAACATGTGAAAGTAAATACCTATGACAATTTGGGAATTTTTTTGCAAAGTAGGTTATCCAGCTCCATCTTCAACAGCCCTTGTAGACGTGACTACATCGACTCCAAACGTCACCCCTCCAAGTGCTCAAAGTGAGTATAGCAAGGCTTTCCTCATGTGACTCAGAAGAGACAACACAACACTACAGCTATGATAATATTGAGGTTTGGGCAAAATGCTATATTTTTTCATTTGATGTTGATATTTTGGTTTTGAGTTACTCTGTGGCAAGTTATAATCTGGTGACTCTATATTGATATGCCAATCACTGTAATCTTAAAAATATGGGTTGGTGATTTGTTATTATATTGTATTTTTCATTTGTCCTGGGATTTTCAAGGTAATATTAAGGTAATCTTGACAATACTCCCAGTGATCTGAGTTGGTGACAAGAACAGAAAAAGAAAGAAAGCAGTGACAAGTTGGCATTAAACATAAACTACAGACTTTTGCTTATTATGCCAGCTAGTGTTCCTGTGTAGCAAAGCATATTTTCAATTTCAGATTTCCCCAAAGTCATATAGTTTAAAAATTCAGCACATCAAAGTAAAATTAAATTACAGCCTTATAAGAAAGTGGAATTCTGAAAATTTTGTCTTTCAGCCAGCAATTACGACCTGACTACCCGAGGCTTCAGCTACTCCTGGACCTCCAGTGGGAAAGATACCAAATACTGTAAGTGTAACTGTGAGTCCCTTGGAGTACTCTGGGCCTCATTCATTTACCCAACACATATATTGAACAGCTACTGTGTGCTTTGTTTAAAATCATATTAACAAATATTTACAAGGCATTGACAATGTTTAAAGCATTGTTGAAGTTGCTAAGGATATATCTGTAAACAAAACAGACCTAAGTTCCAAAATCTGGTGGAAGAGAGACAGACAAACAGTGATAAGTGATACAGAAAAAATAAAGCAGAGAAGGGAGACAGTGAGAATCAAGGGTGAGGGGGCACTGCCCTTCTAAATAGGGTGGTCTTGAAAGGCCTTGCTGAGGAAGGCAACATCTGAGTAAAGTGGAGATAAAAAAGCAAACTATCAGTAGATCTGGGGAAAGAGGGAACTAGCTAGAATATGCATATCACTAAAAAAAAAAAGGAAAAGAGAGAGCCCAGTGTGAGGCACAGAAATGGTTTGTTACTTGTCATCTGACCAAGTAGCAGCAGGGTCTGCTGATGCTGCTTTAGCAGGTATTGACAGGATTGGAAAAGGAAATATACTGCCTCTTAGTGGTACAAGACAAAGATCAGCATGGTGGGAAGCAGCAAAGGATGTGGCTAAAGCGAAGAGAAACCTGGATGCCACAGGTGCAGGACTTCTGAATTTAACTCCCGGGCCCTTTGCCACAGAGTAAATGTGTATGTCCCTTTTAAAAAGCATTTAAGTTGTACATTGAAAACCTCTAAAAGTCTTTTATACCCACTGGCTCAGTCAGTCATCTCACTGCTGGGAACTTGTCCTTAGGAAATAAATCAAAGAGAGAAAAGGAACCTGTGTAATATCGCTCTTTGAGCATAATTTATTTACTTTATCTCTTTTATGGACCTCAGGTTCACAGATTTAGATTAATCACAATCTTTAATTCATGACACAGTTTCATTCTTAGTCTGGGCATGGCGCTCTATAATTTAATGTAACACATTTCTCTCAACAAATACGTTGATAATATAATAGACACCAATGAACTCAGTACCCAAATACAGGAATGAAAAGGCAGTATCAGAAGAGACAGCACACAAAGAGATCCATAAGGCAGTGTAACCTAGATGTATGTCAAAGGTGGCATGCAGAGTACTGTAAAAAGAAGAGACTGTTCAGCAAGTGGACCCAGGAACATTGATTTTTTATAATAAAAACATGTTAAAATGCACTCCCACCATGCACAGTACACAAAAATAAACTCCATGTAGTTTAAGATATTTGTGTCAAAAAGCTAAATATTAAAACATGTAATAAAATTAGGGTGAACTTCTTCCTGGCTTTGGGGTAAGAAAGGGCTTAAAAAAGAGACCTAAGGCACTAACCATAAAAACAATTGAAAAATTAGAATACAATAATATTAAGAAAATTTTTTTCATCAAAAGACTCCTTAAAGACAGTTTAAAAAAAGGCAAACTATAATCTGGGAGAAGATATTTGCCACACATATTTGAAAAAGGATCAAGAATATATAGTTAGCAAAGGATCAAAACTTTATATCAAGAATATATAAAGAATGCCTACAAACCAAGTTTTAAAAAGACAAAAAGCAGTAGGAAATGAACAAATAGGCACATCACAAAAGATGAAACACAAGTAGCTAGAAAACATCTAGAGATTCTCAGCCTATCTAACAATCAGGACATGCCAGTGAAGACTAAATTCAGGAAGTCATTTAACACATAATCAACTTGCAAAAATTAACAAGTCTGGAATTGCCAAGTGTTATATAGGATGTAGATCAATATAATTTGTTATATGTTGCTGGTGAGGGTATTAATTGGTACCATCTCTTTCCACCACTTAGGCATTATGTTTTATAGCTGAAGAGTTTCATAGCAGACAATTCAACACTTCTACTCCTAGATAAATATCCCCCCAAAAACAAATTATTACATGTGTCCAGGAGATATGCACACAAATGTTGGGGGGAAAACACTACTCATAATAACAAATAAAACTGTAAATTATCTAAATGGTCATAGTTAGGAGGGTGGATAAATAAACTGTAATATAGTCATATAAAATACTATGGAGCAATGAAAAATGAGTGAATGGCAGCCACGTATGACAGCATGAATGAATCTTAATAACACTGTATTGAGTCAAAAAAGTAAATGCCAAGTGACAATATATGGAATGATATTTTAAAGTAAATTTTATTTTTTAAAATTTTAAAATTTTTTAAAATTTTTATTGAAATAAAGTTGATTTATAATGTTGTGTTAGCTTCAGGTGTACAGCAAAGTGATTCAGTTATACGTATATATAAATATATATTCTTTTTTTACATTCATATTTTTTATGAGATATTGAGTATAGTTCCCTGTGCTATTCAGTAGGTTCTTGTTGGTTATCTATTTTATATATAGTAGTGTGTATATTTTAATCCCAAACACTTAATTTATCCCTCCCCTCTCCTCCCCTTTGGTAACCATGAGTTTATTTTCTATGTCTGTAAGTCTATTTCTGTTTTGTAAATAAGTTCACTAGTATCATTTTTTTTAGATTCCACATATAAGTTATATCATATGATGTTTGTCTTTCTCTGATGTTTGGCTGGCTTACTTCACTTAGTATGATAATCTCTAGGATTAAAAGCAAGTACAACCAAACACTATATGGCTTAGGCATAATAAGTGATGAAAATTTAAAATATATATAAGTAAGTGAATAATAGACAACATTCAGAACAGCATTTGCTTTTGAATGGGCATACAAGGGATGGGATGGGGAGTAAATATTTATAGTGTTATTTATAATAATTCCAAAATCTGTGTCTATGAGTTGAGGGTAGGATGAGATAATAACTCAATGGATATTATGAAGCCAAACAAAACAATAGCCAAAATGTACTAAGCTACATAGAAAAGGGTAGAAGCTGGGAATTTTTTTACCAATCAGATATTAATTGATAATAAAAAGCATTAGACTGGGGATGAAAGTTCATACTTAATAGATTAACATTTATCCTATGTTAAACATAAAATTGATGTTAACATAAAATTGAGTTGTTTATAATAAACTATGCTGAAACTCTACCTACACTAGTTGTCACCCTTCATTCTTGATACTATAATACAAGAAAGTTCCATGAGAGTGTTTTTTTGTTTGTTTACCTGTATCCACAGTGCCTGAGATAGTGCATGGTATTGAGTTGGTGCTCAACAAATATTGTTGAATCAATAAATGAATTAATACTTCTTGGTTACAGGGAAGGTAGATCATGTAACAATGGGGATAAAAATTTATTGGACAATGTTATAGGAAAAAGCTGAACTCCAACTTAAATTTATGCTATGATTGCATATAAATTATCCCATATTTTAATTAGCATCTGATGTTTTCCTTTGTTTATTTGAATTATTTGATTGTCTATTGAAATTATACTAAAATGTAAGATACACAAGAACAGGGACCTAAACCTTTTTCTGTTGTTCACTGTAGTATTCTAACATCTGTACTAGTGGCAGGTAACAGTAGGTGCTCAGCAAATATTTGTCGAATGATTGATTGAAAAGGTATGTGTACATTTGGGCAAGGAAGAAAACACACACACACAGTGAAAAGAAATGATCTGTTTAATTGAAAGTTTTGAGCTTTTTATTTATTTGTTTTATTTAAATTGTTATTACAATAGCATGTGTGCTCAGAATAAAATCCTTTTTATCCCATGCATCACATCAATATGAAGCATAGAGGCCACCCAAGGTACTTTTTGCCCCAGAAACTAGAAAATTGAAAGTGTCTTGCTTGAAAGTGTTTCCTAATTTACACAAGTATATTCTTGGTCTTTTCGATAGATTTCATAATGAAATGAACTATTGTAATCCTTCACATTTTCTGTCCTTCCCCACTTGAAAACTTCATCTATCCTCAGACATCTCTTTATCATTCTTACCATAAAAATAGCCTTAGAAATTGTGAAATCTAGGAAGGGACTCTAAAACCCAACAAACAATTCTTTTTCCTGGCAGTGAAAACCCACATTTTTATTTATGCAAGAAGATCTTGTTAACCATTTGCCATTTTTCATCCATAAGCTTAGAGAAAAAATTCCCCACAGTGAGTTGCTCTATTTATAATCATTCACAAAAACACATTAGGATCCAACAAGTTAATATTGATTGCTCAGTCCCAAACTGTTTTTGAAACATGTTTCTACTCATTGGATTGGACTGCAATATGACATCCAACATTAGATGATGCATTTGGCAAGATTCGTGTCAGGCATTGGTAATGGGATTTTTTTCTTCCAATATGTTTATTTCAATAGATTTACGAAATGTTCAGAGGGAAAAAAAGAATGATAATGGATGGGTTTCTAGTGAAATAAACCCACTAGCAGTGTTTCTAGGGCCCTTGCTATTTATGAACACATTCTATGGGATATTTGCTTATACACGCATTTTGTATAGCTCATATATATTTGGATGTCACAAGAAGGTTCTGAGTACATTGCATTTACAATAAATTGATTAGTATATGTTTTAATATATTCTTTTGTTGTTATTTCGTTATTTATTAACTTGAAGAGGTCTTGGCTGCGATTCAAGAATGTTGGAATCTAATCCTAGTTCAGCTTCCATATTTCCTACAGTCTAGAACAGTAATGCATATTTTACTGTAACCATCTATGAAATGGAGATACCAAATCTGAACTTCTAAATACCCAAAATGTATGAGCTTAATAACATCCTGGGACACATTTTCATCCTGACACAGGTGATCAGGCCATGGAGCAGAAAATCGAAGCTTAATTACTTTTTTCTTTCTGGTTTTTCCTGCCATCCATCTGGCCCAATGGAGCCTAAAGCCACATTGAAATCAGTTTTTCTGTCTAAGTTAGGCAAGCAGAAAAATGATATGAGTCTCCATGGGTCCCTAAGCCTCCAATTTATCCCATTACCAAAATCATCAAGTTCACTGTCACCACATATGCGCACAAACACACATACACACACACACACGCCTCAGAGTACCTCTTATCGATCTCACATGAGGTCTTTATTCTGTTCTTTGACCTTGCATCCCATATTCTTCAGAATTTACATATTCTTCCTAAATCTTACAAGTGCATTTCTTATCCTGTCCCTGGTCCTGGCTGTTTCTCCTCAAGTTCCTGGTAGTTGTGCCTAATAATTTCATAACAACCCCTTCTACTTTCCACAGGCAGAGGGTGATGGAGAAGCTAGAGTTGAGGAGTTGAGGGTCAATGGCAGGGACACAGCAATGCCAGGACCTACAACGATGCTGGGCCCTGTGTCAGGCTGCACCATAATCTCTTCAGTCCCTCCGTTCCCTGTTGGCCAGGATGCTGATTCTCTAAACTCACCATTCTTATCTTCAAATTCTAAAATCTTATATGTCTCAGATCACATCTCTTTCCATTTTCCTTTTATCTAAAACACTGTTCTGCTCCCATTCTGTCACCTAATTCCTCATTAGGTCAGCCTCAAATTAAAGATTTATTCCTCTGATTTAAAATTCTATCCTCTGTTAAAATACCAGTTTCTGGGGGCTCCATGTTCTTCACAGTTAGTACACAAGCCCCACACTTCCAAAGCTTGTAAATGTCATCTTTGTTAGGAAGACCATAAGGGGGTCCCATTTATGGACTAAGTGATCATGGCAAGAGTGGACACAGTAGCTGGTGCCAGTATTTGCATCGTGATGGAAGAGGTGATGCTGACCCAGTATATATTCCCCTTGAAGAAAAAGTTGGGGCAGAAGACCAAGATCAGTGAGATCTCTGTGTCCAAGCCCCGCATCTATGATTATTGCTTGCCACCCTATGCCTTTGTTCTAGGACAAAATTAAGGGCAGAACTCAGAGTGTCTTAAGGAAGATTGGTTACTCAATATAAAGTCTGTACATGTAAAAATCATGCCAGAATTTTAGAAAAGCTCAATTTGCCTCAAGAACCCTATAAGAGTACCAGAAATTATCTGTGATGTTGTCAAAAGAGGAGCTGCCAAACCAGATAATCATGGACTCTTATATGACAGTAAGTAGATTTTCCTACAAAGGGAAAGATGCCTAACATGTCATAACATTATTGAGAACTGTAAGCTGGTTACAAATGAATGTCAAAAAATGTTATTGCAACTCAAGGAAAAAGACAATGCTATCGAAGTTGATCTTGTTTTTACCATAGAAGTACCCTTTTATGGTAGAATGGTATGCTAAGTCACAGAGTCTCCTTGTCGAATAACCTTTATCAAAAGCTAAATTTAAAAGAATTGTGGAAGAAACTGATTATGCTAAAGGAGGGATATAAGAATTTATTTGAGAAACTCTAACCACACCATATCCCTATGTTCATATTTTCGACCAATAATGATGATGTACTTAAGGACGTTATCCATCAAGCTGGTGTTTATCATCCAAATGTCAAAGTAGTGCTCATTCATGGATTTTGATGAAAATGTGTTCTCAAAGAATTTAAAGGAGAATTAACCTATATATTTAAAAAACATGATGATACCTTGAAGAACACAGAATATTTCAATCAATTAAAGGACAATAATAATTTAACTCTGCTGAGAGACTCCCAAGGAGACTTAAGAATGGCAGATGGAGTAGCCAGTGTTTAACACATCCTAAAAATTGGATATCTAAATGATGGACTGGATGAGCTTTTAGAAAAAGTATTGTTTTAGTGAAAGATAAATCACTGGAGATAGCCAGCTCTATCTTACTGAGGATTCTGTAAACTGGTATTCTTCAGGAAGACCTCTCTCCTATGGGAACAGTTAATACAAGAACTGCCCATCTCTTAATCTTGCTGACACGCTCTTAATTGTAATATATTCTTGCTCTTGAAGTTTTTCCTTTACATTACTGAAATATTTTCAGACATGTTAAGTCTATCAACTGGAAGCTTCTTTTTCTTCACCTCTCTCAACACACTTTCCTCTTTATTTCTTTTTTAACAGATTTTGAAAAATCTTAAAGCCAAAATCAGGAAAATAACTCCCTAGTTTTCCAAAGTGGATTTTGTAATTCAATTTTATAACACATATTTTGAGATCTTTTTATACTTGAAAAGTTTTCAGAAGGCCAACAAGAAGTTTTATGAAATGGTCAAATAATTTACATGATTTTAAGTTAAGTATTGCCATTTTTGCAATTTGGATGGATCATGCTGATGGTATTACCATCTCCTGAAATTGTATTATGTTTGGTTTTCTTGTTTGGAGAAAATCAAAATTGACCAGAAAAGACTGGTGCTCTGTATTTAATGAAAAAACTGCTGGTATCCACATGTAACTGATCATTACAAGTGTTCTATATTGACTCGCTGATAATAAACATAAAATAGACAATCTTTTTTTAAATACCCATTTCTCTCAAAGTGATAGCACTTGTTAAACCATTCATATCTTAGCATAAATTAATTTATCATATCCTTTCTTGCAAACAGACTTTGAAGAGATAAGAAATAAAGGCTTCAGGCCCTAAAAGTAGGAAGTAAAGGAGACACCATATTGGGCAAAAAATCTGTAAGGTTATCCAGAACAAACTGCCTTCTTCATAATTTTACCTAAATCCAGGCCTGGTTCCAATTTCTTTTTAGTTGATTTTGCTCTTTGTCAATCAAACTCCTGGCTTAATGGCTTAAACATTAAAAATTGGCGTTAAAAATGTACCCTGTCCATAGTCATCTATAGACCTTGGCATTCTGTCTAGAACAGGAAGTATCAAGATCACATGTACAGGGTCATAGAACTATATTGAAGATAAGAACATCTCCCTGACCTAGACAAACTCAAAATAGCTATATACAAAATCACCCTAACCTGGTGGGTGACCCCAAGTGGAGCAGCTATCACAGACTGTCCTGTGAGCAATCCCCAGAAATCAGTGACTTTCAGCTCTTCCAAAGGGCCTGGTAACATACCTTTGTCTGCAGCTGTAACTGCCACTGGCATCTAGAGAGAAACCAAGAAAGGGTCAGGCTAAGGGGGGTTTTAATGTTTTATTTTATTTTGGTTTTGCTTATTGTTTTGGTCTTGACACAAAAGAAAGCATTCAGCTGGGAAAATCATGTATACTAATGTTTTAAATAAATGAGTGTAATGTTTTTCTACTGACTATAACCATATACTACTGTAGTTATTTTACTTTACATTACATTATAGGCATGTTATCAGGTACAGATATGTGGAGTCTGCCAAGAAGTGTTACTTTCTTGCCAGAGTTGGAGAGCTAAACAAAATGAGTTGATATATCTGTTTCAAAGGCCATATGTGCTGCTGGAATTTGCTGCCATCCACTCAAGGGGAAGGTTTGCCTCTGAATGTATCAAAAGGACTCACCCAGCAGCTAACAAGTCCTGTAGCCACAGGGGTCTGATTATTCGCTGTTGACACTTCAGTTTTCATGGTCAAACAATAATGTCAGCTTACCCTTCAGGCTATACTACAAAGCTACAGTAATCAAGACAGTATGGTACTGGCACAAAAACAGAAATATAGATCAATGGAACAGGATAGAAAGCCCAGAGATAAACCCACGCACATATGGTCATCTTATCTTTGATAAAGGAGGCAAGAATATACAGTGGAGAAAAGACAGCCTGTTCAATAAGTGGTGCTGGGAAAACTGGACGGCTACATGTAAAAGAATGAAATTAGAACACTCCCTAACACCATACACAAAAATAAACTCAAAATGGATTAAAGATCTACATGTAAGGCCAGACACTATTAAACTCTTAGAGGAAAACATAGGCAGAACACCCCATGACATAAATCATAGCAAGATCCTTTTTGACCCACCTCCTAGAGAAATGGAAATAAAAACAAAAATAAACAAATGGGACCCAATGAAACTTAAAAGCTTTTGCACAGCAAAGGAAACCATAAACAAGACGAAAAGACAACCCTCAGAATGGGAGAAAATATTTACAAATGAAGCAACTGACAAAGGATTAATCTCCAAAATTTACAAGCAGCTCATGCAGCTCAATATCAAAAAAACAAACAACCCAATCCAAAAATGGGCAGAAGACCTAAATAGACATTTCTCCAAAGAAGATATACAGATTGCCAACAAACACAAGAAAGAATGCTCAACATCATTAATCATTAGAGAAATGCAAATCAAAACTACAATGAGATATCATCTCACACCGATCAGAATGGCCATCATCAAAAAATCTACAAACAATAAATGCTGGAGAGGGTGTGAACCCTCATGCACTGTTGGTGGGAATGTAAATTGATACAGCCACTATGGAGAACAGAATGCAGGTTCCTTAAAAAACTAAAAATAGAACTACCATACAACCCAGCAATCCCACTACTGGGCATATACCCTGAGAAAACCATAATTCAAAAAGAGTCATGTACCACAATATTCATTGCAGCTCTATTTACAATAGCCAGGACATGGAAGCAACCTAAGTGTCCATCAGCAGATGAATGGATAAAGAAGATGTGGCACATGTATACAATGGAATATTACTCAGCCATAAAAAGAAACAAAATTGAGCTATTTGTAGTGAGGTGGATGGACCCAGAGTCTGTCATACAGAGTGAAGTAAGTCAGAAAGAGAAAAACAAATACCGTATGCTAACACATATATATGGAATCTAAAAAAAAAGTGGTTCTGAAGGACCTAGGGGCAGGACAGGAATAAAGATGCAGACGTAGAGAATGGACCTGAGGACATGGGGAGGGGGAAGGGTAAGCTGGGTCAAAGTGAGAGTGGCATGGACATATATACACTACCAAATGTAAAATAGATAGCTAGTGGGAAGCAGCCGCATAGCACAGGGAGATCAGCTCGGTGCTCTGTGACCCACCTAGAGGGGTGGGATAGGGAGGGTGGGAGGGAGGGAGACACAAGAGGGAAGAGATATGGGGATATATGTATATGTATAACCGATTCACTTTGTTATAAGGCAGAAACTAACACACCATTGTAAAACAATTATACTCCAATAAAGATGTTAAAAATAAAAAAGTCCTATTGGCATCTTTTCTTTACTGAAGACCACTGTAACACACCTGGGCTTTCATTCTTTTAGCTCATCTGTGGGATAGACATGAGAAGAGTCACAACACTCTGGGGCTGGAAAAACCTCTCCTAGTGTTTTCTTCCATTTCTTCTTCCTGCTTTAAATGGCTGTGATCAAAACCTTCCCTATTAGAAACATCTGGACCACAAGCATTCCCTCAACTCCCACTTTATTTTGGGACATTCTAATGTGTGCTGAATTTTTAGGTTCAATTAAAGGTCAAGACGAGACAATAAAATAATTAGTCTTATACAGATTAACTTTTCCATTATCTTCTTCCTTTAGCAGCTTCATGGATGCCCAGTGAAACGTACAGTTCATCCCCCTCAAGGGCAGGTTCGACACTTCATGGTGAGCACTTAGGGAAAATTTAGTGTCAGGGAAGGTTGTGGTCTGCTTTATTTGATCAGAGGTGGAAAAATGAGAACGAAGCCAATCTCAGGTATTTAAAAGTGCATCTTGATGAAAATGACAGTGATGATAGAAATGACAATGGATGGAACCAAAATTCTTCCCAGTCACTCAAAAAAGATAGTCAGAGACCAAGTCTTAGATTTGTCTCTATTTTATTTCAAAATGAAATCTACATAATAGCATTTGGGGGCCAAATAAATCCATTAAAGTGCATTTTAAGTTTTAATTTTCCATTAGAAAATGGAATGATTTGTTGACATGGATTTGTCTACTCAGATGTTGCAAAGGAATTTTTTTTTAAATTTATTTATTTATGTTTGGCTGTGTTGGGTCTTCATTTCTGTGTGAGGGCTTTCTCTAGTTGTGGCAAGCGGGGGCCACTCTTCATCACGGTGCGCGGGCCTCTCACTATCGTGGCCTCTCTTGTTGCGGAGCACAGGCTCCAGACACGCAGGCTCAGTAGTTGCGGCTCACGGGCCTAGTTGCTCCGCGGCATGTGGGATCTTCCCAGACCAGGGCTCGAACCCATGCCCCCTGCATTAGCAGGCAGATTCTCAACCACTGCGCCACCAGGGAAGCCCGCAAAGGAATTTTTATTGATCTTATCAAACATATTAGAGTGGTAAGAATCAGTATTTTGATTCATTGGACCTCTGATAACCTGGGCCACTATGGATAAGCCTCATCTTTCCATGACACCAACTTCAGACATTTTGCCATAACCACTTCTCATGGAGATTCTTTAGCAGATATTATTTTGTTGTATGTGCTGTATTGTTTCTCTTTTTTTTCTTTAAACTAATAGGAAGTTTCACTCTTTGGTAACTGTTAGATCCTAGGATACCAGTCCTGCGTAAATTGGTCCTTAGTAAACTTTACACATAATATTTTAGGAGCATTTAGACCATTCAAATTGAGCCCTTTCTAATAGCAAGTGAAGTTCAATCACAATTTTACACTTCTTGACCAGGTGGAGATGGTCATTAGGATCAATTCAGATATCCCCTTTATATCCCTAGGTGACACCTTCAGCAGCACAGGCAGAGCATTTTCAGAAGTTCCCACAACTGCCAATGGATCTACTAAAAATAATCATATCCATATCACTGGTGAGTCATTTACCATTTTTAAAAATTTTATGTTTTATTCACTCAACAAGTATTTACTGAGTACCTACCATTTGTCAGGTACTGTGCCAGTTGTTGGGTATACATTGAAAACACTTGCCTCCTGAAGATTATAATCTATTATAGATGATATTTAGTAAATAAATAATCATGCAATTAAATTTACTTGTGACACATCTTATGGTATAGTACAAGGTGTTGCCAGAGTCTAACAGAAAGCTCTGATTTTAATTGGGGAACAAGAAAGGATTCTCTGAGGTTATATTTAAAATTAAAATCTGAAAAATGAATAAGAATTAGCCAGGTAAAAAGTAGTGAGAAACATTTCAGTTCTGTGAAAGTATAGTCTGATTTTTGGAACAAAGAGTATTCCTATAATTCAACTGATAAAATTTTGTCAATGCTAAATACAATCCCTTGTTTTATATCATAAGAGGTCATGGTATTCAATAAAGTTAGGACCCTCCCAACACAGATCTTGATTGTAAATTCAGAGGCATAATCAACTCTTTCCCTTCAGAAGGTATTCACTTAACTGGTGAACGCTCCACTTGGGGACTCAGTTTATTTCATATCAAGGGTCGTACAGTCCTCAGTCACCGGAGCATTGTCCATCCTGCACACCACATAGCAGTAGAGCTGCAAACCGACATCCTACTAACATCTTTAACTATTGGTGCCTTAAAGAACTAGCTAATTGAGAGACAGGGCAAGATCGGAGCTCTGCTTCTCCACTAAGACATTCCTGAAGTCAATGGTCTCATTTTCTATATTTGGTTGGGAGAAAATTAGTAAGCATTGATGGAAGACCTATTAGAAGACCTATTTAAAACCTTTTGTTCTTTCATTTCTCTAAAACTTTGGAGGTAAAATGTTATATTCCACCATATTACCAGTGTAGAGCTTAGTAAGTCTTGACTTTACTAAAACAGAACTTTGTGGAGTCCTAAATTGACCTCTTGTGAGATTATTTCTTTTGTGATCATGATATTCCAGTGGTTTGAACTACTGTGAGCTCTCTAGCCACCTGTGCGTACAATGAGCCACGTGGTTACGTATTTTGGGACTGTGTGAGCTTCCAGGGTACCCTCAGTGTCTGCTTTGACAGGGCTAGAGTAGCGTGAGCATCAGGAGGACCTTGAATCCCTGGATACGTGTTGTAAGAGGAAAAATCTTCAGCACTGATACCCAGTGTTAACATGACATCATGTGGCTGCCATCCAAACTACGTAAGACATAGAAGAGATTTGGTAACTAATATTTTAAATCCAGTTTTTTGGCCTGTAGCTTTTGAAACTTTGCTTTATGAAAAGCAGTGTAATAAATCTGAGGCAATCAAAAAAATTAAAAAACTAGTCTCCACCTACAATCAGTTTATAATCTAGTTAAAATGAAAAAAAAAAAACAATCCAGGTAATTCTGATACAAAAATGCACTTTTTGCCCAAATAATTTATGTAATCTGAAGAGCTAATGATCTACCTATAATGTATTAGGAATTTCACTGGAGTGTTGTTATAAATAAGGAAAGCCTGGAAACAATTTAACCGTCTAACATTAAGAGGCCAATTAAATAAACTATGGTAGATCCATACATTGGGGAACTAGCCAGTAATTTAATATTGTAGAATGAGGAAAACCTCTATGCACTTCTGTGAAAAGTATTCCAAGAATGTTTTTTAAGAGAAAGAAATCAGGAACAGAACAGTATGTACAGTATGCCCCCATTTGTAATAAGAAGGGATATATATTCATGGTACATATATTTGCTTATATATGCGTAAAAAATTTCTGATAGGATACATAATTAACTATTAAAAGTTATTGCCTCTAGTGTGGGTAGCTGGCATCTGAAGAAGTAAGGATACTTCCTTTTCATTGTAGTTTTGTATTTCTGTACTATTTGAGTCTTTAACATGATCATGAAACACTTTTTAAAAAGGAAAAAATTAAGCAACTATATAATTATAAACATTCCCTTTTATTCTCTGCCAGGCAGAACCAGACAATCTTATTTCCTAAGAGGGTTTGTTTTCTTAATTTTTCCTTCATGTTAGAGAAAAAGTAAAACAGTCCAGAATATTATATTTATATTGCCTCTGGCCTTTTTGGCTTTGGACTTTCAGGCCTTTGAATTGTTACAATGCTTTTTACTCTTTCCTCCTCCTCCTAACACACTAATATTCCATAAAGCATTTAATGACTCCTTAAAGAATAAGAAGATCCAAAGCTAGACCAATATTTCTACATATAAAGTTTTCTTTACTGAAGTGAATTTGGAAAACAAATTTACAGATGATCAGTTTTATTTATTCATTCTTACAAATACCATTTCACTGGGCACCATGTGCCAGGAATTGTCCAGGGTCTTACGGAAATGAAAAAAAGAAAAGATCGGTTCTGGAACATTCTAACAAGAAAGACATTCATGTAAAATAAGCAATTGTATAAATGCAAAAACAGATATGAGAACAAGGCATAGACATGGTCCCAGAGCATGACTGTGATCAATGAACACCCCATGGCCTTTGGAGAAAACGTGTTTCAGGCAAGCAAATTAATTCAGTTCATCCTGTTTTCCAGTTGCCAAACTTTGGCATTAAAGTTCGTCTCTCTTTATGCCCTTTTCAGGTATCGTGGTTAATCAACCCAAAGATGGAATGTCCTGGCCAGTGACTGTGGCAGCTTTGCTCTTTTTCTGCCTTGTATTGTTTGGTCTTGGAGTGAGAAAATTGTGTCAGTACCAAAAAGAAATGTGAGTCCAATACTAAGATATGCAGGAACAGATACTTTTTTCAGTACAAAATATTCACTCAGCACTTTAAATATCATTCCTCGATAGCATTTATCTCATATTTAACTGAGGAAATAAGGCTCAGAGAAGCTCAGAGAGGCTACCTCGCTTCCCCAGCACCACACAGTTGGGATTAGATGCACAACTTCTGACTTCGTCCCACCTCTCCCTGTTCAGGCTGGAGCACTCACTGGATGGAACAAGTCAGTGGGCATGAAATGAGAACTGAAACTGATTTTTCTTTTAATCTTCATTATTTTTTTCATTTTCATGCATCTATGAACTGCCTGGGCCCAGCTGAGCCTAGATGCTCAAGTATGAAATTGAGTGAGAAAGGTAATTTTAAGAAATTTCCAGCTGCTTTTCAGCAGAATGGGCTTTTACTGCCCTTTTCCTTTTTCCCCACGGAGAAAAGCAAGCAAGCAATGAGTTACCCCTTTTCTGTCTTATTGAAATATTTTCCAAAACTCTCCTCCCTCCACTCATCTTTCTGAAATGACATGGAAGGTTAAGCCTCACTTTTCTGACTCGGCTGTTTTGGATCAGTCTGGATTAGGCCATGCCTAGAGGAGACCCTCAGAATACATAGAGCTGATCTTCCACGTATCTTACTACTACCATCTCAGATAACATTGACCACGTGCTCTACCTTCTACTTAGAGTACCCTCGAAGACTCTATAGCCATGTGCAAGGCGTGTTTTGTGGTGAATAAAACACCAAACAGAGTCAGAAATTCTGGATTCTTGTCCAAGTACTACACTTTGGCCACCACGTGACCTTGAGAAATTCTTAATTTCCCATAAAAGATAGAAGTGCAAATTTCTTAGAATTTTGTCCACCTTTTGATATATATTGTCTCCATTAAAGCATCAGAGAACCAGGTAATAGGCGTTGGGATTTTTATATTAAAATGAGAAAATGGGAATCTGAAACTATGAATTGATTTTTTTTTATTGTTCTGTATTCAAATGTCTGTGTTATATAGAGATGAAAAACAATCTCTCCCTCTCTCTGGAGAAATTAAGGTACTAGGGATTGATAGACAAAGGGTAGAAGTATTTGAGTCATGGACATAAATCTGCTCACAGATATACCTCTATTTCTTGATATCAAGAGAGCCTGGAGCATTTGTACAGCTAAATGCCACACCCACCTTTATGCTTGAGGCACTTCAGAGAGAGAGGTGAATTGTGCTAACATAGAACAGTACTTTATACAAAGACAACTTTAAGAATATTCACTAAAACAAACAGAAGGGATTTGGGCATCATCTATCCAGTACCAATCAACTCAGAGACTCAGGAGAGTTTACTTCCCGCTTCCATCCTTCCCCACAGCATACACACAGTGAGTATGAGTGTGAAGGCTGGGGGTAAGGTTGGCAAAGGGACTATTAGAAAAGCTGCCATCTTTGGTCCCAGAATTTTAAAATTTTGTCCCTGAAAGAATGTTTTAACCCACGTAAGAGAAACACTTCTTCTATTAGGAGGCAGTTGCCATGGAGAGTGTAGGTTCTGGTTAAAAGGCTTGAATTGCTGGTCAGGTTCCTTTGAACAAGTTGCTTAAAACCTCTGAGCCTCAGTTTTATCTATGGACTGGTGACAATAATATTCAATTCCTAAATACAAATTATATAATGCTGTGATCAAAATGATTTACAAATTATAAAATATCACATAAATATTAATTAATGCTACTATCATAACAGGACTAAAAAGCAGGTTATGCCAGGAAAAAAATCTGAGAGAACCAGGGAAGCATGTCTCTTTCACTTTCTCTGTTTCCTACTTTAAACAATATATTATACATACATACATCACCCCCTGATATTCTCAGCATTGAAGGAGCGATGTTTTGTTCCTAGCATGGAAAGACCTCCGCCTTTCAAGCCGCCTCACCTCCCATCAAGTACACCTACATTCAAGAGTCCATTGGAGGTGGGCTTCCCTGGTGGCGCAGTGGTTGAGAATCTGCCTGCTAATGCAGGGGACACGGGTTCGAGCCCTGGTCTGGGAAGATCCCACATGCCGTGGAGCAACTGGGCCCGTGAGCCACAACTGCTGAGCCTGCGCGTCTGGAGCCTGTGCCCCGCAACGGGAGGGGCCGTGATAGTGAGAGGCCCGCGCACCGCGATGAAGAGTGGCCCCCGCTTGCCGCAACTAGGGAAAGCCCTCGCACGAAACGAAGACCCAACACACCCAAAAATAAATAAATAAATAAATAAACAGAGTAGCTATTAATTAAAAAAACAAAAACAAAAAGAGTCCATTGGAGGTGATCTGCCTTGTCATGAGCTGGAGACACTCTAGTCCTCTGAGACTTTGCCACACAACAAAACTCTGCTAGAATCCTATCGAAAAGATAGATATCGTGCTTTATTAATATAATCACCCTCTAGCCAAGTCTCTACTGCAGTTGAAATGGGTGTCAGAATTGAATGACCTGTTTGTTTTCCCAGCAATTCACCCTTTTTCACCTGCACATGCTGGAAATTTAAACAAGAGTGAGAGGCTATGTGAAGCTGACACCTAATGCTATCTGCAGGGATTTTCTTGCTTATTTAAGAAGTGCAAATTAGGCTGCTGTCATTAAAAAATACTTGCAGTGTTTTTATTTTTCACTTTAATTCTCTGAGGGGATGACAAGGGTTTCAAGCTTATGTCCATACGAGATCCTCTTCTCTTTGGGGCATCTGCTAACATTCTAAGCTATTTGCCAAAATTATGATAATCTCTGAGGTTTGTTGCATTCCCTAGGAAAATTACAAGAAGAAGAAAATACGGAAGTTCTAACGAGAGTTCCAAATAATGGGAAAGTGCAATTAGTCTTTGTACTGAAATTCAGTTGTTTATTTTCACTGGAGGAAAACTGAATACCTTGCGTAAGAACCCCAGTTCCAGTCTTTCTTCACTCTTCCTCCCGTCATGCTCAGCCCGGGCTCCTGCACATGGGATGAGTAAAAGGATAATCATTTGGTTTTATTTTACTGTTTCATTAGAAGACATAAATATGTGTAGAAGTATTGGGTAAAAAGTGGCTGAGTTGGAGGATGTTTAGATTGTTTCAGTAAAGGGATAGACAGTTGTACAGTACAACATAAGTCATGTAATTGTTCAGTCTATCATATGGCAAGTGTCTCATGGTGTTTTAGTCTTAGCCATCTCTTTGAAGTGGCCTCTTCTGGTTTTATAAGTAAGTTCTGGTCAACATTTGCAAATTCATCTCCAACTTGAATAGAGTGAACAGTTGCTCATTCATGGATGGATACTCATTCCATGATTCAGAGGAATTTTCTGCAAAATAGAAGGACTCTAGATGATTTCCAGGCAGTGTTATGATCTTGACCTCTCTCATTTGACTAAAATGACACTTTCACCTGCACCTTAAAATTGTGTGCAAGTAAGTTCATAGAGTCTGTCTCAAACCAGCAACTCTGAACTCTAATCCCTAAGGTTTCTGCATGTCTTCATCATAGGCTTCATTTTCACTGAGAAGAAGCCATATATAAGCATCTTCATCACTCATTTCCAAAGCACAGTGTGTTATATAACATTGTTGTTCAGAGATATTCACCTCTTTACCCACCTGCCTCATGAGCACCCTTGACTTTGGGCTTGGCCATATGATTTGCTTTGGACAATGGAATATCATGGGCATGACTAATACAAGACTTGAAAGTATTTGTATGATTGGACTCACTCTCTTGTTCTCTGCCATTACCGTAAGAAGAACATTTTAGGCTAGACTGCTGGCTCCAAGAAGAGGATGAGACTCATGGATTAGAGCAGAACCACCCAAGCCAGGCCCAGTTTAGACCAACCAACCTCCAGCCTAACCAAATGTGCATTATTAAATGGTGTGACAGTTACACAGCATTGCTGTAGCAAAAGTTAACCTATACGCATAAGTCAAGAGGTAGGCATATTTAGGTCTTATGCAAGTGCCTAGGGTGAGAGATAAAATCAAACTTAATTCAATCCAAATAGTCTTTCCCTTGATTAAGCTTAAGTTTTGTTTTAACTGATGAACATACGGTCGGCTTGACCAAATTAACTTTGCAGTGTAAGTCTTTAAAATCATAAAATATTTGATTATGATGGGCATTAGAGGTCGTATTACAAATAAAGAGCTGGAGACTCTGTGAGATTGACTTTCCAAGGTTACATAATTAGAAGTGATAGAGTCAAAATGATGACCCAGCTCTCTGACTTCCAGTCCAGAGTGTGATCAGTCTCCATTATATCATGATATTTAACTGCTTTGGTATCTCCTTTTACTATATACAAGAGCTGTTGTGTGTGCACTTAGGTAAATATTGATTTTTTTAAAATGCCCAGGTAGTATATTCCAAAAATTGTTGACAGAAAACAAAGAAAAGCAGAAATAATTGGCCCCTGGGGTGGGATGGCCAGGAAAGTATGCAAAAAAAGACTAGGAAATGAAAAGAGAAAAGAAACTAATCAAGATGAGAAGCTGGAAAGAAAGTTTAAAGAAACTAACCAAGGCCAGAGATAGTGGAAAAGACATTGTCTCAGAGGCTCTGAGCAAGGGGAGAGGTTTTCGAAGGCAGCCCCCTTGGCACCCTGATTTAGGAGAATGGCTTTGGCTTGAACTTGAAGGTTGAATCTGCAGAAACACAGAAACTTTGTTCTTTGAGGGATGACGGACATAGCCTGAGTTTTTGACAACAGCAGTCATGGCTATGTCAACCAGCTGAAGCTTGAGTGTCCAGCAGAGACAGCTGAAATGGTGAGTGAAAGTTACCCTCTTGAGAGAAAAAGACATTAATTGGCAGAAATGAGCTGAAGTTCCAGCCAGAAACACATGGTGAAATGGTGGGAACAGAGCATTTTATTTCTCAGCTCTGACAAAGGGTTTTTTTTTTTTCCTGGATTCTGTGACTACTAGCAAGGCTGCATGCTCCAGCCAGGAAGATGTAACCAGAGAGCAAGAAAATATGAACTAGGGCTTCCCTGGTGGCTCAGTGGTTGAGAATCTGCCTGTTGATGCAGGGGACACGGGTTCGAGCCCTGGTCTGGGAAGATCCCACATGCTGCAGAGCAGCTGGGCCCGTGAGCCACAATTACTGAGCCTGCGCGTCTGGAGCCTGTGCTCCGCAACAAGAGAGGCCGCGACAGTGAGAGGCCCGCGCACCGCGATGAAGAGTGGCCCCCACTTGCCGCAACTAGAGAAGGCCCTCGCACAGAAACGAAGACCCAACACAGCCATAAATAAATAAATTTTTTTAAAAAAACAAAGAAACATATTTTTTTAAAAAAAAAGAAAGAAAATATGGACTTAGGCAAGGTCAGGGCCAAGGAACACTTTTGAAATTACTCTTAAACCCTGTCTAGTGCTTCTGTGATGGGTCTAGACATTAGCTGGGTGCAAATTAACAAAGGAATGAGAACAATAGAATCTAAATTTTTCTCCCCAACCGACATCTTTGTACCCTCCTAACCTCGGTTACATTCTTTATCTGGTTTGCTCACTCAGATCCCTCATGTTAGCTCAAAGGCTCTGTGAGATTGTGATTATAAGGAGGGACACTGAGGAAAACAAGGGGGAAGAGTAACAAACCCAAGATCACAACGTAAAGAAGAGAACATGGAGGGGGCCGCATCCAGCTACCCTTGGTAAATGACAGGAATGTGCCTGCATTTGCCCTGAGTTCTGTCAGACGACTCCCCATTTACTGTCCAAAAAAGTCATACCACCAAACTAAACTGATCACAGTGTTAAAGCCATTCAGCTATTGCTAGAAAATACTCAGAGGTGCTGGGAAGGCAGGGTGGAGTGGACGGAAAAACAGTTACATGAATTGTGAAGAGAAATTTGATGGTGGACCTGAGAACGACGTAGAGAGTTAACATTTCTTAGACATGTGAAACTACTGATTATACCATAATGGCAGATTCATGCCATTATACATTTGTCAAAACCCATGGAAGGTACATCTAGGGTGAAACTTAATATAAAGTTTGGACTTCGGGTAATAATATGTCTGTGTAGGTTCCTTGATTGTAACAAACATACTACTCTGGCACAGGATGTTGATAGTGAGGGAGACTGTGTGGGCAGGGGGAATATGGGAATTCTGTATTTTCCACTCAATTTTGCTGTGAACCTAAAAGTTATCTTAAAAAATAAAATCTATTTTTAAAACAATGTTAACCTCTCTATTCTGCACTTTCTCTTGTGAAGACATAAATACATGACAATGCTGAATGGGAAGAGAAGTGGGGATTTGAGAATTTTATCTGTGGTAGAACGGTTTTTGTACCACTGGTTTGGGATCAGCATAATTCCACTCTCATAAGTAATTGGGTTGCATTGGATTTTTCTTGTACATAAAGCTGTTGCCCTGATTCAAACGGACATGCTTTAATGCCTAATAGATCTGAACCTGACATAATTATAAATAGGAATTTATTTTAATTTCTGCTGCTAGTTAATTGAAAAGTGTGACAAACACTGCTCCTGAGTACCTGTTTTTTTTTTTTTTTTTGGCTGCATTGGGTCTTCGTTGCTGCGCGTGGGCTTTCTCCAGTTGCGGCGAGCAGGGGCTACTCTTCGTTGCCGTGCGAGGGCTTCTGATTGCGATGGCTTCTCTTGTTGCGGAGCACCGGCTCTAGGCGCGCGGGCTTCAGTAGTTGTGGTGCACGGGCTTAGTTGCTCTGCGGCATGTGGGATCTTCCCAGACCAGGTATCGAACCCGTGTCCCCTGTATTGGCAGGCAGATTCTTAACCACTGCACCACCAGGGAAGTCCCCTGAGTACCTCTTTTGAATGGCCAGTTTAGAGTCTGTAGAGTTCACACTCAAGAAACTGATATAAAAATGTTCTTAGAACCACTCCATGCCTTCAGTGAGTGTAGAGTTTAATGGGAGAAACAGATTCTAAACAAATAAATACAGTACAGAGTGATATGTCTGAAAATAAAAGTATGTACAAAGAAGTGAAAAGAATAAAGAAGAGGGTATCATTTCGGGGACAGAGTGTGAGAAATATTTTTAAAAGGCTTCAGAGAGAGGGCGTCAATAGAGCAAAGGCACTTCAGTAGAGACCTTGACATCTAAAACATAGTGATGGAACTTGAAACCTTACCTAAGGATTATACCGGGAATGCAAGGAGGGCTTACTAACAGAAAAATCTCTTAAATTAATTTACCATATAAATAGAGTTTAGGAGGAAAGATATAGGATTAATCTCCGTAAGTGCTTTAAAAGCCATTGCCAAAATTCAACACCCATTTCTAATAAAAACTCTTGAGAAAATGGGATATTTCCCTAGCTCCATATATACATAATATGTGTGTGCATATCTATCTATTTATATATAGCTATATCTATATTTATGTACATGTATACACTATTGTTATAGTGTATAGATATTATAACTCTATAGTTATATATATACACACATACTATAGAATATATACATAAAGACATGTGCCATAATATATACTATACTATAGTTATATACATACAATGGCAATTACTACAACTATAACTATACAAATATATATATATATCCAGACGTAATGAAAGGGAAGATGGATAAATCTGACTACTTAAAAATAAAAACAATTTGCATGGAAAAAAAAAAGCAAAGTGAAAAGGCAAATGATAAACTAGGTGAAAGTATTCACAACATATACGACGAATAAAGGGTGATAAAGAATTTACAAATTGATAAAGAACTTAACAAATATTGAGGATAAAAAAGCTGAAAAATTCTTTGAAAAAATGGGCCAAAGATATGATACCAATGATTCACAAAAAAGATCTGAAAATAACACTTAAACACGTGAAAAAATTTCAAATTCATTCATATTAAAAGAAATGCAAATTAAAAATTCATTGAGACATTATTTCTTCCCCAATCACTTGTCAAGAATTTGAAAAGTTTGACAACATGCTCTGTTGTCAAGGCTATGGGGAAACAGGCACTTTCCTATGTTGCTGAAGGGAATGCAAAATGGTACAACCACTGTGGAAAGGAACTGACAATATCAAACAAAACTACATATTAATTTATCCTTTGATTTAGCAATTCCTCTTCAGGACTTTGCCCTGAAGCTCACTTCCAACAATATCAAAGTGTATATGCACAAGGTTCTTCTTTGCAGCATTATTTGTAATTCCCAAGTACTAAAAACTAAAGTCCAAACATAGGAAATTGATTGAATAAACTATACTAAATACACAAAATGGAAACTGTACAGCAGTAAAAACAAGAAAGAAGAAAATCTCTATTGACTAATATGGAGTGATTTCCAGGAGATAGTGTTAAGGGAAAAAAGCAAAGTGCAAAGAGTATATAATATGCTACCTTTGTGTAAGAAAGAAGGAAAGATAAGGAAAAAATTATATTTATATAAATATAATTTATATAATATGATATCCATCTGTCCCTATTGGTGGTGGTAATTTCAATTGTGTGTGTGTGTGTGTGTGTGCATGTGTGTGTGTTGTATGTATTTATACATACCTATTTTTCCCAGATCTGTCTTTTGGATGGACCAAGAAGCAAAGATATTCCAGTAGCAATAAGCACAACGGGCACTAGTATCTTGTTCACTAATATAATTTCATACTGAACGGAATCAGAACTTTCCAGAGAAATGTCTGATGTTGGAATATCTTGTTATGTCAGAAAATAAGAACATATTCCAAAAAATGCTGGGGGTATGTCAGAAAGATGCAGGAATCAGCTTGAAGTCTCCTACTGGCTAAATCTAGGGCAGTTTAAGCAGTAATGTAATGAAGTATACTAATGAATTAGAAGCCATTGAAAAAAAGTAAGAATTCATAAATCTGTACCGATAATAGACGACAGATACATAGGAAGAGAGAGAGAGATTGACAGAAAGAGAAAGAGAGAGAGAAGGGAGGAAGGGAGGGAGGGAGGGAGGAAAAAGAGAGAGCTCTTGCGTACAGTAGAATGTTGGGAGCTGACTGGTAAATACAGAACTGCTGGAGTTGGAAAGTCATCATTCTGTAATCATTATAGTAAAGATTGAATTAGGCTAGATTCATCAACAAATACTAAAAAAGGAGGAAACTTTGATGACAGTCAGGATATTTGCATGGTCTCTAATGGTCTCCCTGAAGTACGCTTATTAGTTACAAGGGGGGAAAAAACAGCAGTAATTATATAGTGCAGAAATTAGACAACAACTCGACCAAGTGGTCAAAATTAACATCTGTGAGGGACAAATGGACATCCTGCTCTGTCAGATGTGATACCCTCGGAAGGACACAATATTCCTTTTGCAGTATTAAGGCAGAGAACGAATAAACTGAATCCAGTCACAAAGCAACATCAAATAGACAAAATAAGGAATGTCTAAAGGCAAAAAAAAAAAAACAAACATTAAAAATCTTCCAGATTAAAGAAAGCTAAAAAGACATGGCAGTTAATTGCACTATCTTGCTCTAGACTGGATCCTTTACTGGAGGGGGATTAAAGGTACAAAGGAAATCTGGCAAATCAGATCTGACATTTGTCAGATGAGCTGACAAAACTAGAATAGGGGCAGAAGACTAGATAAAAAAGTATCGATAGCTCTGCTGTGGTTATGTAAGAGAATATTCCTATTCTTAGGAAATGCACACTGAAGTATTTAAGGTAAATGGCCATGATGTATACATAACTTACTCCTAGTGGGTATGTGCACATGTATATGTAATACACATACACACATAGATACATGCATGCATATGTACATATACATGCAGAGAGTGAGAAAAGCAGATGATAAAAATGTTAACAATAGATGAATCTAGGTAAAGGGAATATGTGGAGGTGTTTTTTACTTTTTCTTTTTGCAAACTTCTTCAAAGTTTGAAATTATTTCCAAATAGAAAGCTTAAGGGGAAAAAAGTACTTAAGTAAGACCCTAGTAAATATTACTTAATTTACTCAAAACCAGCCTATTTTCTTAAACATTGCAGCCCTTAGTGTAACAAGATGCAAAGATCTATTTATTTGGAAGAGTTTTCTTTCTCAATCCCTGAGTGTTATTTAATCTCAAAGTTCAGGCGAAAATAAATGAGGATTAATCCTGCAAGTTCACTGTTTTTGTTTCATTTCTGGGTCTCACTTATTCTGCCTTAGGTACTGGCTAGGACCCACCAAAACTTCGATCAATTTTTCCTTCTTAAGGAAATGAAGAGAGTCCTTAGATTTCCCCAAAACTCCAGGGCAAATTTGTCCCCTCACCATTAAACTATTTTATATCAAAGGAGACTAAGCTGTCTCTCTAGAATTCACCCAAGAAAGAAACTGCAGCTCCTACTCAAACCCTTCGGCAGTGTTTTCTGTTGACACCTTAGTAGAAATTGTGGAAACAGTTCACAGTTAAAGCAGTCCCTGCGGCAAGATCCCGCACACAGGGCAGTGGTGGATGCAAGCTCCGGGTCAGCCTTCCTACTGGGGTCTCCCCAGGCAGAGTGGGGGGCAGAAGACTCAGCAATCACTTCCCCTTCTTCTCCTAGAGAACTTTATTCATCTCTCCAAATTTTTAGTAAACAGCTTGAGCAATGTGTGTTTATTCAATAAATACTTAATCTGAAGATATTCTATATTACAGAGACCAAACTTTTAGTCTGTTGTGTTGCTTTGGTGTAATCATCAAACAAAACTTGCAGTTAAGGAAATGCAGGCTGTGAACTCCTCTGTTGACTGGAATGCCCTCAACCACAAGTCTGTTCTCTATGTCTGAGTCTGTTTCTGTTTCATAAATAAGTTCATCTCTATCATATTTTAGATTCCATATATAAGTGATATCAAGTGGTATTTGTCATTCTCTTTCTGACTTACTTCACTTAGTATAATAATCTCTAGGTCCATCCATGTTGCTGCAAATGGCATTATTTCACTCATTTTTATGGCTGAGTAGTAGTCCACTGTATATGTGTACCACATCTTCTTTATCCATTCATCTGTCAGTGGCATTTATATGTACCACATCTTTATCCATTCATCTGTCAGTGGCATTTAGGTTGCTTCCATGTCTTGGCTATTGTAAATAGTGCTGCAGTGAACACTGGGGTGCATGTATCTTTTCAAATTGTGGTTTTTTTCCAGATATATGCCCAGGAGTGGGATTGCTGGATCATGTGACAACTCTATTTTTAGCTTTTTGAGGAACCTCCATACTGTTTTTCCACAGTGGCTGCACCAACTTACATTCCCCCCAACAGTGTAGGAGGGTTCCCTTTCCTCCACACCCTCTCTAGCATTAGTTATTTGTAGACTTTTTTTTTTTTTGATGACCATTTTGATCAGTGTGTGGTGGTACCTCACTGTAGTTTTGATTTGCATTTCTCTAGTAATTAGCAATGTTGAGCATCTTTTCATGTGCCTATTGGCCGTCTTTATGTCTTTTTTTGGATGAATGTCTTCTTAGGTCTTCTGCCCACCTTTTGATTGGGTTGTTTGTTTTTTTGTTATTGAGTTGTATGAGCTGTCTGTATATACAACAAAATTTAAATGAATTTGTAAAAAAAAAAAAAAAATGCAACTTGAAAGAAATGCCAGGATAAGTGCTTGCCATATGGGGCTCCGGGCAGTGTGAATTTACCCTTCTCCAGGGTTAGGGCATCTCAGGTGGAGATTTAGGGAGTTCTGCCCTAGGACCACACACACACCAGTCCTACCACCGTGGAGGTGTTGGAGGCACCAAAGTGACTCCCATCTTGGCCATTCACGCTCCCCATGCTGAGAGCTTCACTAAGTGTTTTCTGAGACTGGCTTCCTGAGGTCGGAGCATCTCATCCTGGGTGCTAACGTGGGGAGGGGGGTAGAGAAAATTTTGAGCTGTCCCAGAGGCTACAGTGTATAACCAATATAAAGGCTTTATTAGAAAACTACTCCTGAAACCAAAACTCAAGTTTTTGCTGGTAGCAGCATGATTTTAGAATATCAGTTCTGTATTTATAGAAAAGATGTTCCAGTAATCCCAGGCCCAGCAAAAGAAGTCAAAGATTTGAGTAAATCAGTGTAATAAAGAGGAGAGGAAGGAATGGCTTCAGTGTGTAAAGATACAGTTTTACAGCTGGTGGAGGGAAAAAACAGAATATGGCTGGAAAGACCGTAAAGCTACGTAGTTCAGTCTTCCATCGAAGCTTCTACCACCTTACTGTCTTATTGTTACCAAACTCAGCTTGGATGCTTCCAGTCATAGGGACTCATTTCCTCCCTACTTCATTATTATGCCTAACTCTGACTTCTAGAACATTCTTCCTTATACTTGGCTGAAACAGAAGGACGTGTGGAATAAACTTTACTTTCTTTACTTTTGCTACTAAAAGGAAGCAGGAGCTGTGGGCATAGTTTAGGAAGGGTGCAGCAAGACATGTGGCTGAGGTGGGGACTTAGCTGCAGAGACTTAAGCAGGTCAGAACTCTTTGAAACCAAATCCTCGAAAGTCCAAGAAACATGCTAAGGGTTTTGACTATAACCTAACATTGAGAGAGTGGATAAGGGAAAAACACGATTCATTCTTTTTATTTACTTTGAAACTTACTTACTTTGTTTTTTAAAAAAGAATTATTTGTGTTGGTGGAAGTTGTTTTTGCAAACTTGTAATTTTAATAATAAAGTTGGGAAAGAATGATAATATCTGCTCTCAATTAACGTGCTATTTACCGCTTGGGTGATGTGGCAGCATGGTATTTCCAACTGGTTTCAGCAACCCAAAATGCAGAATCAGGGCATTATTTGCCAAATGAATAACAAATGTACAGAGGTCATTCTAATTGTGATGGAAGGTCAAGTAATTATGAAGATATATGCTAGTACATACACGTTCTCCTAACAGCTGATATCACTCTCATAATTCCAAGAACCTTGGGGTGGGGTAAGAGAGCAGTTCATGTTCCTGCCAGTTAAAAGGAAATATTTTTCTCTGATTGCTTAAACTTATACACAACATGGATAAGAATTGCCATTCTACCTATTCTTTTTTTTTTTTTAAGAGAAATTGATTGACATTTCAAGGTCTTGATCTAAAGCATGCGGGACATAAAAATCCCTCGGGGAGCTTTCTTTTAAAAGACAGAAAGGCTTCCCTGGTGGCGCAGTGGTTGAGAGTCCGCCTGCCAATGCAGGGGACACGGGTTCGAGCCCTGGTCTGGGAAGATCCCACATGCCGCGGAGTAACTAGGCCCGTGAGCCACAATTACTGAGCCTGCGCGTCTGGAGCCTGTGCTCCGCAACAAGAGAGGCCGCGATAGTGAGAGGTCCGCGCACCGCGATGAACAGTGGCCCCCACTTGCCGCAACTAGAGAAAGCCCTCGCACAGAAACGAAGACCCAACACAGCCATAAAATAAAATAAATAAATAAATTTTTAAAAAAAAAACAAAAAAAACTTTAAAAGACAGAAAAAAGATGCCACCCCCAGGGGATCTGATTCAGTAGGGTTGGAGTGTGACCCAGGAGTCTGTGTATCCACATAAGCTCCCAGCTGTTCCTATTGGTGCTGGTGATCTGGAAACTTATTTTTTTAGGGTAACAGATGGGAAACTTACTGTGTGTGTGAAGTGTGCCTTTACTACCAGAAGGTGGCTCCATAACATATTAAATCAGGCACTTTGCAGCTGACTAGGTGGAAAAATAAAGGCCTGGAGCTTCTCTCAGTTATCTTTTTTGGTGAAAGGGGTGGGTGGGAAGGGGAAATAGAAGAGGGTGCAGGAATATGGTGTGCTGGGAGGAATAAATGTACATTAAACTAATTTTACAATCATCAATTGTTATTAGCTTCTCTCAAAAGTATTATAGCAACACTGTGTTGCTAAAGGAAATCTTTAAATATGCTAGAAACACTTGATGTCTAATAGCTATAAAAGGCAGAGAAGCTCCAAGGATCTTCCTGATCACCAAGCTTTCACATCTGGAGGAACAATCTTAGGGCTGTTACTGCTACATTCACTCTTGTCTCATGGCAGAATCCCGGTTGTGGGCCACAAATACTGGGTGGGCATGAGGTGATGCCACACATGACGACTTCCTGTTTAAGCTGCTGCTGCTCTCTTACTCAGGTTCTTAAAGACGCTCACCTGGGTATGATCAGGGTCTGGGTCACAACCACGTGGTCTCTGGCTCTAGCCCTAATCAACAAAATAACTCACCCCCAGCTCCTGACTCATTCCTGATGTCAGGAATGTCTGAGGTGTATCATATGTGCTCACAAGGCATTATGCTTGGTGATCTCTCCCTTTCCATGGAGGCTCCTGAACAGCCCGAGCTGCTACAATGATGTCACTCTTCCGCAGGGTAGTTCTTGCTGCTGTCATTGTGTTTCTCAGCACCACCCATATTGGTGACATTTCCTCATTCTACTCTGATCCTTATCACATAGTTTCGGGGACTTGAATTGGGGAAAGGAGGTTGGGAATGACTAGAGATAAACTCTGCTGTTATGAGGCACAAAACAAAGCAGGCTTACACTCCCATCTCATCTTTCATTTATCTGGCTCCTCATTGCAGTTCCTCACCCTCCCGACACCCTCCAGCCAGGAAAAAAAATGTGAATGAGACATCGCTATGGAACTCAAAACATCGAACAGACTCTCTCATCTCCAGGCAATGTCCCTGGAACAAACACGTGACTGGTTCTAATGCTATTCAAGGTCTGTTCCTTTCCCATCTAGCACACAGACTGGGAAGTAAGGCAGCACAGGGTTCTAGATGTGGAGCCAGAGACAGCCCAGCCACAGTCTCATTAAGTCAGTGCGTTTCCGCTGAAGCTTTTAGGGTGCCTTCAGTCAAGCGAAATCCAGGCCATCTTGCCCTGCCAACCAGACATGTCCAAATGGCAACCTGTTCAGGGACTTGCTCCGGGACCATCAGTACTCACTTATGAAATGATTCCAAAGAAAATGAACCGTCTTAAAAATTTCCAGCGTATAATGTAGCCTCCAAGAAAGGGTAAAGCCTGCAGTCACCTCTTCAGGAATTCAGTAGGGTCCTTGATCAAGTAATGGAAAAAAACATTTCCAGAAAGGAAAACAAAATTTGTAGATGTACTCATAGAAACAGGTTTGGTTGCATATAATAAAAATGGATGAACAATTTGGTGAGACTTTCAAGTGATGAAAATAATTCCAGAGACAGTCAGGCTGTCCACTTGGGCCCTAGAGTCATAGATCCTTGGAGATAAGAAGTGGGAATGAAGAGGCAAGCCCCATAGTTTAGAAGGCCATGCATTTAGTCTCTGTGTGCCAGAGCTTCTGCATGCTTTCTCACTTTTTTCCTGCTTAGATAACCGATTTCAATGATCTACCTGAAAGACTGTATTTCTCCAACAATTCTTCATTATGCCGGAGTTGTCTTCCTAAAATACAATGTCAATCGTTTTACTCCCCTTCTCAAAAATCTGCAATGGCCCCTTTTATCCACAGGAAAAAAAAGGTCCAAACTCTTTAATGTACTTTGGTCATAAACATCCTTTACCAGGTTTACAAAAATAACGGGTAACATATAATGAGAAGCCACTGGCACAATGATCAAGAGACTGGAGTCACAGCTCTGCCACTAACTAGCTATGAGCTCTTGGGCAGAGTTATGTAGCCTCTAAGCTTCAGTGTCCTTTGTAAAATGGGGATAGGAATAGTAGCTAACTCATTGGGCTCTTGTGATGGTTCAGTGAGAGTAAATGAGTTGTATTTCCCACATATCCCACGTGCTGCCACTCTTGTGTGTTTTCTGTTTCTCACATCTCCCATTCATTGTCATAGCTTTGCTTACATTTTCTCAGCTCCACAATCTCTTTCCCACGCCAAAACCCTCCACCCATTTTCCACTTGCAGGAACTTTTCTCAGAATTCCGGACCTGGCTTGAATGTCGCCTCCTCTAATAATGCATCCTGTGGCCCTTCCCCCATCAAATGTATACTTCTTTATTGTCCTCCACATGTACGTCTATTATCCCTTCATTCAGCCTCACGTTACATTTTGTAATTTACATATTTGATTCTCTTTTCTCCTGGATTATATATCATCTGAGGTTCATCAGGTACCAACTTTTATTTAACTTTTCTTCCATTCCTAGCACCTATCAAAATGATTTGTACACGATAAACACTCCCTTGGTGGTAATTGCTAATTAAAATGGACTTGCTTTAAAATCTCAGTCCTTCTATTCATTTAGTTTCCTCTCTGATAAATTTCATAAGACGGTATGTAAGAAAATATTAACTATCCAAATTGTAAATATTAATTTTTATTTTAAAATTATATGGTTTTCCCAAAGCAGTTGTGGCATAGTATAAGCATCCCGTTCATAATTTGGTTTCCATTACATTATGTGACAGAAGAATTATTCTCTAATACTTAGAAATTCTTAGCTGGGATTTTTAATGCAAATTTATTTTTTCATTATAAAAGTGATATAAAAATATTATAAAACCTTGGAAAAGAGAGGGAAAACGCAATACACATTCCCACCTAGCAGACATGAGCTGTTTCCTAAGGCCTTGCTACTCAAGGTGTGGTCTGAACCAGAAACATCAGCATCAGCTAGAATCCTGTTAGAAATGCAGAATCTCAGGCCCATCTCAGACCAACTCGATCAGAATATGGTTGCTTTGCACATTAAAGGTTAGAAAGCACTGCTCTAAGGTACTACCTAGAACCCAGCAGAGCACGTTTTACCAAGCATCTCCCTCCTTCTAACAAATATTTATAGAACACCTGCTATACGCCAAGTACTGCACTAGAGGCTGTGTTTTCACCTGAAAAATTTCTTCCAGGACTGACTCAAGAATATATGGAGAGCGTGCTGCCTTCTTTTGAAATGTTTTCTTAGACAAACCAAGTAGTTTTGAGTGAAAGCTGTCAGGCATGCAAAACGTCTCATTGTGATCTCGTTCCCCTTCTCTTGTTTTCAAGTTCTCCCACAATGATGTCTCTAAGTCTAATGTTTAATGCTTTCTTATTCTGTGCCTTCCTTCCATTAAGAGCTGAAAAATAAGAAAAAAAAAAGTCACTGAAATTAACATTCCACAGTAAAGCTTAAAGAACACTTTTTGTTTGCCTTAGGCGGCTTTCATAAAATTTTACGTTGAGATTTTTAAAAAAATTTTTTTTAAGTTCAAGGGAAGCCCAGAAAGGTGACATTTCAAAAGTAAATCTTGGGATATTCCTTCATAGTGTGATTTGGGGAGGGGGGGGCGCATTTCATTGACTAAAACAGCTAGGTGACATATTCCCAATATGTACAGCACTGCACTGTAGTGCCCTTTAAGAATCAGAAGCTATATGATAAATAGTGTAGACGTTCTTTTTATTAACGAAGGCATACTCCTCCAGGAAACAAACAAACACAACTTTTGGTAATATTACACAGCTCAAAAGGCTGAAAAAGCAGGCTTAAATGAATGTGAATAATAGCCCAGAAGAGGAAATTTAATAAGGTGTCAAAAGAGGGCACTATGCAACAGGAGTTATGTGTATAGAAAAGTAGCTGCATTGCTGCTGTGTACTTACCTTGGAGATGAGGCGGGGGCCATTCGGTGATAGTATCAGCGGACCTGCGGGTCTGTCTGTACATGAGCCGTCAGTCTTCTCTTGGCACACAGGCTGCTCCTTCCTTTTCCCATAAGCCCTCCTAAGTCACTGAGGCGCTGCCTGGCCTGAAGCCCTCCAGAGCCCCACCGTCAAGGTCAGGGTGTTTTTCTTGATTTGCCTGTTTGCCAAGGTGATCCTGTGATTATCCATGTGCAAAGTTCTCTTATCATTAAAGACCCTATAGTTTACACCGTGGAAAGGGACCATTTGAAAGCGCAGGGAACACTGCAGAAAGCAGAGAAATGGGTTTCTATGCCTACAAGCCTCAGGGCTCGAGGATCTCATTCCAAAATGGGATTTCCAAATAGTGCCACCACATGAACTGCTCCCACAAGGCCGCCGAACTTTGATCTCGTCTATGAAAAGGGGGTCATACCACCAACCCCCCCTGCCTTATAGGGATACTCTGAAGAGCAAATGGGACAAAGAATCTGGAAGAAGGTTCCAAACAACAGGCAATAAAAATGCAAAGTATCATTATTTCCTTCTCTGTAAAATGGGAATAAGTGGTGTGTACGTGAATCTTAATTAGGTAATGGTTGAAACACAAAACGTCCTTGATGTGGTCGTCCAAATATGATATACTGCACCTTTCTCAGCCTCTCAGCCTCTTTACCTCTCATATTTCTGCTGCCTATGTGGTTATTGAAAATGTAATACTCTCTGTGTAATTGTCATTGTGTGTGTGTGTGTGTGTGTGTGTGTGTGTGTGT
Organism: Eschrichtius robustus; assembly: GCF_028021215.1. Taxonomy (NCBI): domain Eukaryota; kingdom Metazoa; phylum Chordata; class Mammalia; order Artiodactyla; family Eschrichtiidae; genus Eschrichtius; species Eschrichtius robustus. The sequence goes on along the minus strand of NC_090829.1, from coordinate 88,350,541 downwards.
GTGTGTAGGGGAAAGAAGGAAGGAAACGTATGGTTGCATTTAACCTCAGTGCTGACAGCGTGAAAGGCCAGTGGAAAGACCTGTCCCATCCAAGACCTGACTGGTCCAAGCGTGCAGGCTGCAGCGGCGGCCGTCTGCACATTTGAAGGCCGAAGTAACAGAGCGAGGGAGGCGGGGCAGCGGAGGGGTGGCCGCCGCTCAGAGGGCGCGGGCCAATCGGAGCGCTCTCCGCCAGCGGCCAATCACGAGCCGCGTCTCCCGGCAAATCTGCCCGGCAGTGTGGGGCGGGGCCGCCGGGAGTCCGGGTGCTGCAGGTTACACTTCTGAGCGCCTTCTGGAAGCCACAGGGCAGTGGAACCTGTGCCGAGGAGCCGGTGGAGGGAGAGCAGGCAGGCCCAGCTTATGTGCCAGCCCAGTGACAGACATAAAACGTAAATCAGGCTGAGGATGGTGCGTCCGGGCGCTCACGTGTACATAGACCCGCCGGCGTGTCTATCTGCCGTGCGGGTACCTGTCGTGTGAGTGGCTCTGGGCGTGGCTGCTGGTAGGACGTTCAGTTTCTGTAAGATTTATCTCGAGGGGCCTACCTTTCCCTGGCTCCAGAGGGGGAACGTAAGAAGTTTAACGGAGCCGAGTCTAAGCAGATTAAGGGAACAGCGGCTGGGCCGGAGAGGGTGCGGACGGCAGGTGCTGGGGGCTAGGGAACCACGTCTTTGCCCCGTCTCCCCCGGCAGAAAGTCCTTTTGGCAAGATTGGTGTGACAAAGGTGGCCCTGAAGTGCTAGAGAGCCCGGGCAATTATGATCGCTGAGTGAGTGGCACTGGGCTGAGCCTGAGCAGTTGACTGATAGAAAGGGATGCTAGCAGTTAGGAAGGTAAGGAGGAAACTCAGGATGGGGACCATCTGCTCCCCCAATCCCAGCGGGACAAAGACTTTGGAGGTCTGCAATGCTGACTGGATGGCCTCGCTCCCTCCTCTCCTCCACAACGTCCCCCTTTCCAATCTGGCAATCCCAGGTATTCTTCTATTCTTACTTTTCCCACTGTGTTTGCTTCTGCCATTTTAGTGTTGTTAATGGGTTGGGCTGCTTTTCTATTGTGCTGAGAAAATAATTGTCAGTGACCTTAACTAAACCTCTTTTTTATTTCTAACTAAAAACTTAACACTGAAGCAGCTGCTGTAAAGAAATTTAAGCACGCTGCATCATTGGCAAAAGGGTCTCGAGAATGGAAGCGCCATTTTTTGTTTGTTTGGGTCTTTTTGTTTTGTTTTGTTTTTACTTACAGACTGCTTCTAAGAACATTACCTTCTTAATGTTGGGGCCAGGGTATGTGAGGGGTGCGTTCTCTTGAATCACTCAAAATAAAAAGGAAAGATCTAGGGTAATGAGTAAAAAGTCATTAACAATTGTAGATCTGGATCAACATTAACACTGTAAAGTATTTCCTTTCTCATTTATTTGACCTTGCATAGCAGAGAAACAAAAAACAGATTAGCATTTAAGAAGAGGTTCAGAACTAGGACTGAGTATAAAGAGACATATTATTGTTGTTGGAAAAGACAGAAATTGAGAATGCAGGTGCTCAGCACAAGCAGTCATTAGGTGCGATGAGATGGTGGTGTTTGAAGCTTTGTCTATATATATATATATATATACATACAGGTGTCTGCCTGGCTGATCTAGAACCGAAGCCTTGAAAAGCACTTCTGCACCAGCCACTCTCTCTCCTGGGGCTTTTGTACTGTGACATCACTCTCATTAGATTTGTTAAGTGTGTCCTCTTCCTTCCATTCAAAAGCTGGTTAAAGCTTGGTTTCTAGGCAAGGAGGTTTGGACTACAGTGATCTTGGTCTCATGTGCTGGGCAAGGTCCTAGATCCTGATACTTGGAAAGCACTCCCAGGAGCAGGGGAATGGACCACGGCCAGTCCTTTCTCTCACCTGTAGACATAATAATTGACTTCACCCCTAGTCTACCAGAAAAACTCCCAGCCATCCCTGGGAGCAGTCTGCTTTTTTGGTGGCAGACAAGATGACCTCATGCAACCCCAGGTCTTTGCTTTCTATGCATGAGGAAGAGCCATGCTGGCTTCAGATGCAGCCTTTCCTTAGTCGCCTCTTCTTTTGGAGGTCCTCCAGGTTCATTGTCCTCATGGGCTCTTGTTGCTTTTGAGCAAGGAGAGGGTTGCTAAATCTCTTTATAGGTGTGATCACTTGTGTTTTATCAGCCATTGACTACAGCTCCTTGGGAAATGCCATATGGTCATGCTTCAGAACAGGTCTTTTCCATGTTTAATTGACGCCTGTGAAGTCATCACTGAAATGACGCACAGGCGTCTTTTAACGTGAGTCATTTGTCTTTCTGATGGAATTGTTTTGTCAGGTGCTACAGCAAATAGTATGTGTTTGCAAACAGAATGGCATCTTAGGCAGGCGCTAAATGGCTCTATCATTGGGGCATGTCTGGGTAGGCTGGGACTTCCTCCTTCCTGTTGTACTTTGGACAGTTCAGACCACAGCAGCAGCTCTGCCCATGGTGTGGCTGTGCACTCTGACCCCATGACTCCAGAAAGGAGCTGGGCATTCGTTCTGCAATCTAGAGGGTGTCTCCCGGTTACTAGAATTGCCAGAGTTTGTAGATAGTGGGGCCTGCTGGAAATTCTGTGGTTAGCCACCGTGGGAACACAGGAATTTCTTCACCCTGCTTTGTGAAGTCCAGTCCTTCTAAGCAAAAAAAAAAAAAAAAAAAAAAGTCCTTGACTCCTCAAAAGATATGGAACTCATTGCTATGAATCCCTTTTTCCCAGCAGCGGAAGGAACATGAGTGTATGTGTATATATATATATATATAGCTCAAGACAGGAAAATCACATATTAAGTGCCAGCCATTCCCCCTCCTCCCCCACCCCTGCACCCCTGCCTCACCACTGGCTCTCTTCCCTACTTCAAGCTGAATATTCCCCGGCTAAAGACTAGCAGTCGAGTTCTGCCAAGACTTACTGAGAGGTTCTGAGATACAGACAGCATTCAGGAAGTGGAGGCCACCATCTTCCTCCCTCTTCCTCTCTTCCTCTTCCCCATCCTCATCACCTTCATCACAATAGCTATTATTTACTGAGCAGTCCCATGCAGCACCCACTGGCATACACTACCTCAAATCCTTACACCTCCAAGATGGGTAGTAACACCCTCATTTTAGAAATAAGAAAATTATTGTCCAGAGAGGTTAAGTAATTTTCTCAAGATCACACAAGTAGTAAACAGCAGAACTAATATTTAAGCCCCCATGTAGCTGGCTCCAAAACCCATGCACTGTCCCTGTGCCCCTAAGGAGGCCTTGGGAAGTGCAGAGCAGCTGGGGGGAGGGGGGAGAATTCTCTAACTGAAAACCAGTTTTCACAGACTATCCTCTGCAGCAAATGAAAGAATTTTTAAAACTAGGTGGTTTTTGCCTGAGCAATTATAAATCACTATCTAGCTAGATATACACACAGATGTGTGTACATATTATATATCTGTAATATAAATATATAATTTTCATATATGTATATATATATCCCCATATATATATATATATATATATATATATATATATATATATATATATATATATATATATATATATGTATATACTGGAACCCAGTAAGTTATTCCTATTTGGAATTGGAATCCAGTAAGATTTCAATTCAAATTTAGAGCTTAGACCTATTCTGTATGTGCATGTGTGCTTGCGTGTGCCACCCCAGGGCGTCTGTAATATTGGGTCAGCTCTGTCAGGGTGGGAGTAGGGTAGGAGTGATGCGGGAAAGGGCAGGGAAAAGGCAGGGGTTCTGACATTAATAGCAGAACCGGGATGGAGTAAACTATGTCAGATCTGAGTGCATCTGCTGCATTTGCCTAAGTCATGATGGGAGAGAGCAAGTGTGAACTTGCACCTCTCAACAAAGCCTTGATGTATTATTTCACTTCCACAACTGTTAAGAACACCTGTTAATGACCACTGTCACCCAAACATATTGGCATATCTTGGAGAAGAACCTCAGAACAATTCTCCCTGCCAACTGTGTAGAATAATTGGAGACCTTAAGGGTAAAAACATCTGGAAACTGCAAAAGTCAGATTTTTAAATTAAAGCTTTGAACTCTACAAACAATTTTGCTGATGTTAGTGAAAGCATGGTTTTCTTTATGGACAAAGGGACTGATAGGAAAAATTTTTTCAATAATGTATACAGCTTTTCAATGAATTCTTCTCTGTATATTTTAGTGCTATTTCTCTCTTTTTTTTCAACCATGTTTTTCCCTTCTTTTTAACAAAGGTAAACTATTTGGTTTATTGGAAAGAACCTTGAACGTAAGGGTCTGGAAATTTGATATTGTTGATTCTGGCTGTGTGACACTGTAGAAGTATCCGAATTTCTCAGGACATAGTTTCCTCATTTGTAATTAAGATGTTGGATTAAATGAAATGTAGAGTCCTTTCCAAATTAAAAATTCTTTGATTAGTTTGAAGGGTTTTTTTTGGTTTTTGTTTTTTGCCTATTCACCTCTAAACGTAGAAGAATGATTGGGTTATTTTTGTCTGAAGGTCATTTCTTTTATACCTCTTCAGAACAAGAAATTATTTTTGGCATGTGCAATCAAGGAATCACAATTGCCAGAAGGAAACGAGGTCTTCTCACTTTAGCATCCTAAAATCGACTGTAGAGTAGTTGAAATCGAACAGACTCTGAGTACGTTTTAAGAAACCTCCATGCTCAGGCCTGTGGGAGACCCAAAGGTGGATCAAGCTGTCAAATGAGCTTACATCCTAGTGATAGAGAGGTTTACACACACACACATATATGTGTATACATATCTTCACCGTACACGATTTTAAAAAACTAATTGGGGTGAATATTAAAACAGAGGTGTAAATAAAGTGCTACAGATACACACAGAATGGAAAGATTAATTTCAGCTTTTAAGAATAGGAACGACCTTGTTGAAAAAATGCCATTTGACGTGAGATTTGAAAAATGGTCAAAAATTTCAAGGAATGTGGCCTGGGGGTCAGGGTTGGGAAGGGGACTTTCCAGTTGAAATAAGCCAATTAAGCTAAGGGATGGAGATATATTGGGGAAATGGCTGGATGACTCCCTCTGCTGCCCCTCAATAATGCTTTGTTAATATCTTTATCATTGCACTTCTCCACACATTGTTATTTCTAGGTATCTGTCTTCTACATGGTCTGTGAACAACTTGTACACAGAGAACGTGGCTTATTTCCCTTTACAATCCTAAGTCCTAGTACAGGGTAGCAGCTCTGTCATTGGTAACTGCTGAGTGGATCTTTTAGTGCATGGAACAGGAAAGTAAGGATGCTGGAGAAGTGGCTTGCAGCCACCATCATCTTCAATTGTGATCAGAGCTAAACTGAATAGATAGGTTAGGTTCTCCTTCTGGGAATGCCGCATGAAACACTCGGAATATTTTCCAATCCATTTCTTGTTATCTTCTGCATAATTTTCCCGTAGCTCTAGATAAGACTCATCACTGAGCCCCATTAGAAATGGAAATTCTCAGGCAGAGTAAGATGGTCAGAAGGGTCAGAAGCAGATCTCTGTGTCACTTCTGCCCTAGGAACAGTCCTTTCACCCCGCATCCCTTCTGCCTTCCTTCTTCCCTTGTCAAATGTACGCGTCTCATGTTTCCTGTCTGGCTGCAGCCTCAGCCTGCTCTCGTTTCTTGTTCCCCTTCCTTCCCCTGACCTGGCCTGTATCCCGGCCTCTCCCTTTCCAGTGCCAGCCCTTGCTCAGACCTCCTCACTGCTCTCCAATTCCCGGAGCGTTCTCTGCTCTCATCTTGCTGATGACATTCCCTTCTCTCCTTTTTCACCTTTCTGGAATCCTATCCTTTTCCTATGCAGTCCTGCCTTTGACCACTTGGCAATTTCTATAGCTCTTCTCCTGTGGTCCCTCACTCACTCCCCACATGTGTGACAGGGAGACAAAATCATTACGGGGGCAGGACGTAGGAAATCATTACTCAAATCCTGCTTCTGGAAGTTGGATCAGGTGCATCTCACAGAGATGGGGACCCAAAAGGGTGCAAGATACATTCTGGAACAAGAAGTTTAGTTGGGCTCCACTTTGGGGATATCATGAGCCATGAGTTGGCCCTAGAAGAGACTCATTGTCCTACAGAATCTGAGGCTGTGGAAAACCAAGGACCAAGCTAAATCTACCAGGGCTGACCCAATCAAGAAAAAAATCACACGGAACCAAAATGGCCTCTTAAGTGGGAATAGGTTTTTGTTGTTGTTTTTCATTTTTTTTTTCCTCTGGGTGGTCATGGTGAGGAATAAAAAGAGGCCATGATTTAGTGTTTGCATTAGTAGGTTTCTCTTCTAAGGAGGTTCATCACTTCCTGAGATCCTTTCCCTGCCCCAATCACACAAAAGCCACAAGGAACTCAGGAATCACCCATGTCTGTAAGAAGCAGAATCATGGATTGGTTTAGAGTATTAATGCTAAAGCCACACTGTCTGGTTTTGAATCCCAACTCTGCCCCTCACGACTCTGTGACCTTGGGCAAATTACTTAACCTCTCTTTGCCTCAGTGTTCTCTGTAAAACAGAGAGAATAATGGCACTACCTCATTTGGTTAGTGTGAGAATTAAATTAATTCATGTTGCACGCTAAGAACAGTGTCTGTCACAAAATAATGTGTCTTTTAAGAAAATTAATCATGATAGTTATTTATTGAAAGCCTGTGTCTGGAATGGACAACAAAAACAGAGGTGTAAAATGCAGTCTATACCCTCAGGTAATTTGCAGTCTAGTTAAGGAGCTGACCTTCCAATTAAGCCATGTGGCTCAGTGTTCTCTGTCTGATCAGATCAGGATAACTTGAATGGTCATCCCCTCAAGGGGACTTCGAGTTAAGGGAAGGCTACGTGGAGGGTTGCCCAGGATGTGAGTACCAAATGAGTCTTAAATGCAATCTGGGGGCAGCTGATCAAGAGAGCCAGAAAATCCTCTTTAGCTACTTTGTCCTCCCATCCCTAGTTCAGCTGTCAAACTTTGTCATCTCCAGCCATCCAAAGCCTTTGGGAAAAATTTAAGTCTCTGTGACAGGACCATATTGCTAACTTTGCTTCTGCTCTCCTCCTGGCCCCATCACTTACCCTCTTAAACTAGTCATTTTGTTCCCAGATGAAGAGAAGGAATATTACAAAATGCTTTCCTTTAAACAAATCATTTTACGTATATAACTCCTTCCCCAGCCGTGGAATAGCTTCATAGTCCCTCCAGATATAGGCATCACCCACACATACACACAAACACACACATACTACCCATCACCCAACACACACACACACACACACACACACACACACACACAATGCGCACACACTGAGCCATGACCCTAGCCTCACCCTCAAGAGATCCCAAATTCTACTGCCTGCTATTGTTTCGCCTTTATAAAGATCCTGCAAGACATGCCCACTGACGTTTCAGATCCTAGGAGCCTGCCGCTGTCACCTGCATTGCTGCTGTTTCAGACGAGCTTCTGAGGCTGAGGATTTGGTTTCTGACACGTGCTCTGACCTGACCTCTACTCTGTGTGACAGGCTGGCTCCACATCTCTTCCCAGCCTCTAAGAGCTTAATAACTGCAGGCACACTAGAGGGAACGGTGGTGAAATGCTTTAGCTCCTGTAACTTTGCCTTTGGGAAAAGCACAAACCACTTTGTAAATGCTGACTAACCCTAATTGGAGTTTCAAACCAGGCCTGTAGAGGAGGGATTATTTATGGACCTTGTAATAGGTGGGTGTATTTGTGTGTGTGAAAAGAATTTGAACACATGTCAAGAACCAAATTTAGGTGGAGGAGAACTGTGACTAAATCTGAGTATTTACACGCACGTGGGTACGTAGGAGTCCTTCCACTTCCTCACATCTATAGGAATGTGGGTTATATTGCTGAACGCCCGTGAGGCTCAAACAGTACCTGGGAGGATGGCATTAGATCTCTAGGTGGCTCCCAGATCACATGGGTTTGGCCACAGAGGCCTGCACTGCCCTCAGGGGGGTGTCTAGCTTGTATTATCTACGAAAGATCGGCAGTCTTTTTTGGATTCATTGTCTACTAAGCAGTTGACATTTTCTAAGAGAATAACAGGGTTTTAAAAATTAATTTCCAATTATTCTAGAACTGTTGGCTGGAAGGTATTATGTCTTCTCTGGGGATAGTCTGTCAGTATTTTTTTTCTCTATAAGGACCTAATAAAATCTAAATAAAGAAAAAAATAGGAAGCAGTTGTACCTCATAATGCAAATGTCTTGGAGTGTGAAGGCATCTGCATTAATGATGGGACTGAGAAATCCTAGACTCTGGCAGACTGAGAGGAATATTTTATGAACATGTACGCTTTGAAGGCTTATATACTGAAAACAATATTCTTAAAGTACAGTTGAAGCCAGATGAAAAAAACATGCCAAACAGATAAAGGTGAAGACAGCGTCCCTCTCTCCCTCCCTGGGTTTGGGTTTAAGTGATCGTCCTGGCAGGAGGTGTCCGTATAGATCCTCATAAGAATTATATGTGCATGTCGTGTCAGATTGGCTAAAAAAAAATTACTGGTGCTTGTTTGCTTCTTTTGGTTCTCATTGCCTGTACTTTAAAAATGTATTCATTTAAAGGGCAAGTATTTATTCAAAGGATATTTATCAAGTGCCCTTTTGTGTAAGGTGCTGTGTTAAATTAGGTGAATATGGAGATAAATAGGATTCTTCTCTCTGCTTCTCATGAAGTTCTGACCTTAGAGGAAAGCCAAAATTCAAACACCATAGAGAAAAATGCATAGGGTACAATAACACTTAGAAAACCAGTACCTATTCCATTACTGGTAGGAGGAGGAAAGCTTGGTAGATTGGGCTTCCAAGAGGAGATGACCCTTGGGTTGAATCATAAAGAGCAATTAGTAAATATCCAGGTGCTACAGGTAGAGAGAAGAGTGACACAATGCAGAGGTACCAAGGACTGAGAGATAGGGTTTCCTTGAGGAAACCCAAGCATCGATTTCATTTAAAGAAAGTAATGGAGATAAAGCTGGGAAAGTAGGCTAATGAGCCTTATGTATCATGCCAAGATTAAACATTGAATGTTATCCCGAAGGCAAAAAGCAGCCACTGAAAGACTTGGTCAGGAATGGATTAAAAGCCTTAAAACAATTGCATAAGGGTGAGGAGAAACAAAATGACCCATCAGTTATTAGGGATGCTGAGGGATAATATAAGAAATTCAGGGGCTTGGCTTCCCTGGTGGCGCAGTGGTTGAGAATCTGCCTGCCAATGCAGGGGGCACGGGTTCGAGCCCTGGTCTGGGAAGATCCCACATGCCGCGGAGCGATTAGGCCCGTGAGCCACAACTACTGAGCCTGCGCGTCTGGAGCCTGTGCTCCGCAACAAGAGAGGCCGCGATAGTGAGAGGTCCGCGCACCGCGATGAACAGTGGCCCCCACTTGCCGCAACTAGAGAAAGCCCTCTCACAGAAATGAAGACCCAACACAGCCATAAATAAATAAATAAATAAATATTAAAAAAAAAAAAAAGAAATTCATTGTTTCTTTCATTCTGTTGAATATATATATGTTGATTACCTTCCATATGCCAGGCTCTCTCGTGGGCACCGGTGATTCAGTGATGATCAATACAGACATGTTTCCTGCCTTCAAAAAGCTTACAGTCTAGTTGGAGAAATGGACATTTAATCAAACAGTCATAATACAATATGCTATGTAAGATGAGACGTAGAGATTACTGGTGGAAGAAGCCTATAGCAAGGATATCTTAAGAAGACTTGGGAGTCCAGGGAGGCCCCCAGGAGGAAGTGATGAATATACTGCAGTCTGAAGTATACATAGGAACTCGCCCCCAGGATAAGAGCAGCAAGGCCAGGAGTGTCCTAGGAGAGGAAACAATCTGGGTGAAGACCTTGAAGAGAGAAAATGGCCCATTTAACAAACCCAAATGGTTCATTGTAGTTTATTTACCGTAAGCAAGGAGGAGGGGGCAAGGAGTAAAGTGGCAGATACTGACAGGTCTCATAAGCCATGTTAAAGTGATTTAGCTTTACCTTAACAGGTGAGGGAAGGATGTTAAACAGATGAATGACAGAGCAGCTTTGTGTTTTGGAAAGATCACTCTGGCTGCAGACCACAAAAGGTATTTGAGTTGGGAAGTGCTGTAACCAAGGAGACCACTTAGGTTGCTGATGAGGTCATTCAGGTGGGAGATGATACTGACCTGAGGAAGATAGTGACAGTGTAGATGAAGGAAAAGGGACAGACACAGGAGATATATAGGAGGAAGTATCAGCAGGACTTGACGATTCATTGGAGGGTAAAAGAGAAGGTACAACTGTCTTGGGTAACTGGGAGGAGGGGGATGGCATTCCCAGAAATAGGGATACAGGAGAAGGAGCAGTTTTAGGGGTGATGGAAGGAAACAGATATGCTTAGTTTGGAACATGCTGAGTTTGAGGTACCCGTGGGACATTACAGAATTGGGAGAAAGCGTAGTAGCATCCAGTGGAAATGATTTCAGAGCTAAATCTTACAATTTGCCCAACCCCCTACCCTCACTCACAGCTACTATTATATTCAATATAAGATGATTTGAGTTTGAATTTAGTGTCTTCATTTTTTTATATATATATATTTTTTGGATTTCAACTAAAAATTTACTTCTTTCAGGAAATCTGTCTTCAACTTCTGGTCCCAGATAAATGACCCTCCCAAGCTCATTTAACGTTCTGCTTAATCGGCATGAATTCTGTCATTTGTTTTACTCTTTCACCTACCGTATTGGCAGCTTGGGGTTGGAGCCGGGGAGGGGTTAGCTATGTGCAAAACACCACAAACCAGCTGTGAATTGGAAGCTTTTAGCTACATTGCCACATTATCAAATACGATTTATTTTACACATTGACATTCAGGGTTACACCAAGAGGCTTAGTAAAAGCAGGAGAATTTTGTAATAGAATATTTAGTGTAACTTTTTCTTCTACCCTAAACATTTTCCTGTTTTCCCTAAGCCTTCGTATTGTTCTTTCTTTTGTGTTAAAAGGAAAGGTTGTTAAAATATGATTATCCCAGAACTGAGAAGGCTCATCAGGGGATGACCAAGTGCCCTTTGTGAGGTGTTATTTTACCAAAGATGATGCCGTCTGTTCAGAGACACAGCAGGGTGATAATTAGCAAATTAGAGGAAGAATTTCTTATTAATGAATTACCTATACAGTGTCTTATTTGGGTATTAGCATCTATTGGACATTTAAGGAAGAGAAAGTCTTTCAAAGAAAAATAGATACCCAACTATATAAAATGCCTCCCTTACATGGGATTGAAAACCCTTTGACTCACATAAATCATAGGCTATTGGGACTGATTTGGAGACTGTCTAGGGCAATGAATTACCTTGATGCCCTGCAGAGTTCTTGGGAGGCTTGACTCCCCCTTGAGCCCCGCAAGGACACCTCTAGGCCAGATGTGGGACTGTCTAGACAGGTCTTTAACCAGAGAAGCTCTACTTGCACTTGTTTTTATATATAAATACTTCATTTATATATAAAATGAAGACATTCCAGGTCTGAAAGCACCCTGAGAACCTCTGATTTACTTCAGTTTTCTCTAGCTCATCTAGCCAGTTGGGCTAGACCAGGACCAGCTCTCTGGATTCCCAGGCTGATGTCTGTCCTCAGACAGTGGGATGCCCCTTGGCTTCTCAGAACATGAAAAATACGTTGATCAACATCCTCTGCTTCCAAATGTTCTGCCTTGCTTCAAAACACAGTTGCTTTGTTGCACTCTGAATAATTATGAATTAAATAGGCAACTGATTAAAAATTATATTGGCCACATGGCCCTCTCAGATTTTGCTGACAGTATAATGGCTATAATTCATACTCTGCCACATGCCCCATGGAAAATAATCAAGTATGATGGGTCAAGTTTATCCCGTTGGCTTGGCAAGCTTTAAAGATATTATTCTTTGGTTTGGAAAACTGCTAAGCAGTCCCCTGATCTTGAACCTTGGATCCATGTGGGCCATATTTTGTATATCCTAAAGATGCCTCAGCCTTTCCGCACTTGTCCATATGGAGTCAAGTTCTCTACAAATGCTGATTTTTCCCAAGGACCTAATTTAGGTGCATGAGATGGGAAGCCCCAAGGAGATGTTATTAAAAGATCATTTACATGGGCTTAAGTTGCAGGAAATCTACTCTCTAGGACTTTTCCTTTTAAATTGTTCAATGCAGTATTTTATTCTAGTTGCTCCTTTAGTCATCCTTTCTGGTTTATTTTTGTCCTCTGTGTTTTCCAACACATTCCTCTTCATTGACCCAGATAACTCAAGCTAGAAGGACAAATAGAGATAAATGGAACTGGGGGCGTGCAGGTGCTGGGGGAGAGAAGGTGCAGAGAGTGAACTCTGCCTATTTAAAGACGATGAATGGACCAAAGAGAAGTTTGGGAAAGGATCAGGAGACCTAGGTTCATCTGCCCTAAGCAACTCTCTAAACAGCTGTATGTTCAAGTAAGCATGCTTGCACTTATTCTATATACATGTATTCAGTGCATACTGTATGCCAGAAACTTACTAAATATGGAGATATGGACATGAATTAGACATGATCCCACCCTCAAAATCTCACAGTCAGCTGTCAGGGACAGACATGGAGATAATTACCACCAGTGTCCCAAGCAGCACAGGGCAAAGAGCAGTTAAATCTGCTTGAGTCACGTGAGCTCACAGACAAATGATTATGACCTGAGTCACATACAAGTAATTAAAATGGAAAGGCAAGGGACAATGAGATTGTTCCCAAGGACTCTAAGGGGTTTTTATGGGTTTTTTTAAAACAAATCTTTTGCTATATTCAATAACCATCAGGCCCAATTCTCATACATATTTTTACAAATAAGTGTGTTCTTAGCTCAGGCCATAGAGATATTTTAATATGCACAATTGCAATCTGTTGAGATCAAATTTATTGCAATATTCATAGAGATTAAATACCTGAGTCATAATATAATATGCTTTTCTACAAAAGCTGCCCTAAACATCTTCAGCCTTTAAGGACATGTTTGTTTTTATATCTATTCTTAATATTTTTTTATCTTATATCTATCTTTAATTTTTATTCACATTGGAGGCAGTATGAAGAAGTAGTTCCAAATATGGGTTCTGTTTTAGTGGCCCTAGGATCAAATCCTAGGTACTAGTTATGTAACCTCAAATAAAAAGTTTAACCCTCTGTCACACAGTTTTCTCATCTGTAAAATGGAGATAATTATAGTACTTATTTCACAAGTGCAAAGTAAGAGGAAGCACAGTCCACGAGACCACCCTCACTCTGACACCAGTTGCAAGTTTGGGGGTCCTCAAGGTCACTCTTAGGTTTGATAATTTGCTCGAAGGACTGACAGAACTCACTGAAAGCTGCTATACTCAATTGCTATTTATTACGGCTACAATCAGCCACATGAAGAGTCCAGGGAAATCCCAAATGTGGAGCTTCCAGTTGCCCTGTACCCTGGAGTTGTGGACACTGCTGCTGTCCTGGTGTTGATGTGTGATGATATGCACAAAGTAAAGTATTGCTAACCCAGGAAGCTAGCCCGGCCCTTGGTGTCCAGAGTCTTTGTTGAGGGTCCACATGGCTGATCTCAGCATCCAGCCCCCCAGAGGTCAAGCCTGTTCCCACATGACTCAAAGCCCTCGCCATAAATCTCATCCTTAGACTTTTTGATGTGGTCCCAAAGCTCTCAGGTAAACAAAGATACTCTTATCAGGTAGGATATTCCAAGGGTTTAAGAGATTACCTCCCAGAGGCCAAGGACAAAGACCAGACCCCTCTTTGGGCAAGGTTAAATTCTTTACTACACAACCGATGTGTTTAAGAATTAAGTAAGATGATGGTTACAATGGGCTTAGAATATTGCCTAGTACAAAACAAGCATAAACTTTGGATATATATCTATTATTATTAACAATCCTTTTTGATCCTACAGCATCATACTAGATACTATAGGAAATCTTAAAAAAATTAACAAGGTGTAGTTTATAATCTTGGAGGAGAGATACTAAGTTTCAAGTAAAACCAACAAAAGCAGAATGAGGTTGAGTACCACAGTAAAGGAACAAGCAAACTGCTAGGGACCAGTAGAAGGGAAAGGTTACTTCCAGGCAGGGGTTAGGGGACAGCTGCTCTGGGAGGGCACCTGAGCGGCACTGAGGGATGGAGGTTCCGATATGGGGGGAGGGCATTCCAGACAGAGGGAACCACATGAATAAAATCAGAGATGGGAAAGCAAGGGCACCTTCGGGGAACAGAGAAGGGCTGCCATGGCCTACTGTAGAAGCAGCAGGAGGAAGAAATGGGAAAGCACTGGACAGACAGACTGAGAGAGCTTTTCAATGTGCTGTTAAGCACTTTATGCCTTATCTCATAGACTCTGGGGAGCCAGTGACAATACAAGGCCTAAAGAACACCCTGAAAGAGAATATGCTGTCTCTTTTCATATCTCCAGTCTTTGAAACATGCTCCTTCCTCAACCGTATCACTCTCCCTCCCAATACTGCCCACTTCACTTGGCCAATTACAGTTCATCCTGCAAGAAACAGCTCAAGAACTACTTCTGTGCCCACCTCCATAATGAAACACGTTATATGCCATGAGGACCTGTTTTCCACTATACACAACTGTATTTTGTCATCTCTGTATACTCAGTGTCTGTATACTTGTAGAGTGGTTCAAAGGAAAAAAGGGAGAGAGCGAAAGAGGAGAGAGACATGAAATCTTGAAATATCTACAAAGAATTTAAAGAGCAGATATTTCTAGTTAATTTAAAGAGAAACTAGGACATACAGAGAGAGTGAGTAATAGTGCCTAGAGTAAGACAAAATCTTATAACTGCATGGCAGAGTCTTCTCAAGGTATCCCAAGGCTTTAGTAGTAGTAGTAATAATAATGATAACGATAATAGGCAGAAGAGCTTACTTATACAACACTTATAAAGCACTTGCTAGGCGCCGGATATGCTCTACTTGATTTATGTGAACCCAGTTAATCTCTACAACTCAGTGATGTAAGTACTATCATTATCTCCATTTTACAAATGAAGAAATTGAGGGACACAGTAGTTAAGCAAATTGCAACAGAAATCCTGATAACAATCCTAGGATTGTAAAAACTTGGTCTTGCCAAATTCATTTGATTGCATCCGAATAAAAGACATGCGTAGAGTTGGAGATTGACCTAGTGTTGGGCTGTAACTTCAGTTCCTTGTGTTGGTTGGAATAAAGAGCAGTGTTCTTTTCATCCAAGGCATATGTTTCCATGCCAGGCCCCTAATGCCTGAGCGCCCATGAGGATGGTTGTGTTTGAAGGACTGCCTGCTAACCTGTTCCGGCTGAACAAGTCACTTTTTTTTTTTCAAGACCAGACATCTAGGAGGCTTTTTATTACTGAGAACAAAAGCAGCCCAGTGGTTTAAGTGGATTGTGTAGTAATCGCCCAGCAAGGCTCCAGCCGGGAAGACGTCTTTCTGCCTCTCGGCGGTGGCGGAAAGATCGGCAGAGGCTTTTAGCAGGCGTGTGCTTGTTGGGACACTCCACTTCCAGGGTGGGTGTGTTTTCCTCCTCCTTCCCCTGCTGTGCGTAATGTACAAATTTCCTTTAAACCCATCATTTGGTGTAATTTACGCTGCTACTTGTTAGATTTTCCCTCTTCCTTTTCCCTTTCCCCTGTCAGAGCTCCTGGCCTAGTCCTCCATTACCAGGAAAGAGAAAAACCCTTCTTGTTTTGAGGGGATCTAGCTGAGGAGCTTCCCTGGATCTTGGCCATTCAGCAGTTTGTCAAATGAATCTTAAAGTAACCCTTCTCTGTGAAAACTTTCAACCCAAGCTAGGTGATTAGGCAGGGTTTTTTTTCCCCAAAGTCCCCACAATAAATTCCATAGAAATGTCCCACAAAGCAATGAAATGCCAGCCATTCTGGAGCGAGGGGAACTGTCACCTAAATGCTAGACAAGAAATGAGCTACTGGCCAATGTGTTCAGTCAGCACAGTGCGGATTCATCACTGGCCAACCTGAGTCAGTGTGAAGGGAGAGAATTTCTCCAGCAATCTGACAAAATTCTCAGATGAGCCAAAAGTAAATAAATACCACTGTCAGGCTTGGGAATGATTTGCTTTTTGCAAATATGGTGAGTTAACTCTATAAGCACATATTCATCTTAAGTGTAGCAAGTATGAAAGCAACGTATCTCACTTCTTTGCAATGATTAATAATCCTTGTTAAAATAGGGCCATATAACCTAGAGGGGTGGGATAGGGAGGGTGGGAGGGAGGGAGACGCAAGAGGGAAGAGATATGGGAACATATGTATATGTATAATTGATTCACTTTGTTATAAAGCAGAAACTAACACACCATTGTAAAGCAATTATACTCCAATAAAGATGTTAAAATAAATAAATAAATAAATAAATAAATAAATAAATAAATAAATAAATAAATAAATAATAGGGTCATATATTCCTTTAATTAGCTGTTCATGAGATAGAATCCTTCGATTCTTTAGATAGAAGAGACCCTAAAGCTCACTTCACCCCCGTTCCTAAATTTGCAAAGGCAGAAGTTGAGCTGCAGTCTGAACCTAAAAGCTGAAGTTCATACAAGTAATCAGAGCAGAAGCAGCACTGAGATTCAAGGCTCAGAGCTGTGTTAACCACAAAAAAAAAAAAAAAAAAATTGTGTACTCAACTGAAAGAAGGTTAGAGTGCCCTCTTGTGTCCCTACATGGAAATTCTTCATGTCTTCACAAAATTTAAAATCACTTTAATCTCTCCATCAATTTTACTGCATTGGGGTGAAGGTCAGACATGTAGCTCTGAAAACGAATCCTGTGATCATTATGTTATCGGAAGGAAATGCACAACGCATTTGACCTACTTCATCAGTAAAGACAATAACATCATCCCTAGAGTAGTCTTGTGTGGATTCGGGTCTGGCTGACCTAGGTTTCTGTCCCCGGGCAGCCACTGGTAATCTTGGTAACCCTGAACCAGTTGCAAAACCAGTCTGAGGGGCTTCCCTGGTGGCGCAGTCGTTGAGAATCTGCCTGCCAATGCAGGGGACACGGGTTCGAACCCTGGTCTGGGAAGATCCCACATGCCGCGGAGCAACTGGACCCGTGAGCCACAACTACTGAGCCTGCGCGTCTGGAGCCTGTGCTCCGCAACAAGAGAGGCCGCGATAGCGAGAGGCCCGCGCACCGCGATGAAGAGTGGCCCCCGCTCGCCGCAACTAGAGAAAGCCCTCGCACAGAAACGAAGACCCAACACAGCCAAAAATAATGAATAAATAAATAAAAATTTTAAAATAAATAAATAAATAAATACAGGCTGTTGTTAACTGACAAGAGGCTTGTGCTTAAAAAAAAACCAGTCTGAACTTCTGTCCCCTCATCTGTAAAATGCAGATAATCACTGCCCTGCAGGACTGGCAGAGATCAAATGCAATCATGTCAGTCACCCCAGCCTGACATTTGGTAAACAGTAAACAATAAATCGAAATTAGTAGTTATTTTCAGACGTGAGCCGCCACGAGGGATCGCCAGCAAGTTCACGATGAAGGAACTGAAGTGAGAACGCTGGGGAGTGAACAGAATGTCCTTGGGATGCTTTTAGCTCTTGGATGAAGAGGTTTCCATGAGCTCTGGGGGCAGAGGAAGTACATTTTTAAAGAAATAACATGCTAAATATGTGATTCTTCCAAAATAACTTCTTCCTTTAGATGGGGAAGTTTAAACAGAGCTAGGCCTAATGGCTTTCCCACAGATGCAATCTCTTTCAGAGGTAACACCTGGCCTTTGGCACTAAGGGCCCAGCAGTCAAAAAAAAAAAAAAAAATCTGTGCTCTGAAAGAAAAAGTTAGAAAACCAGATCTTATTTAGGGCATTGGTCCAGTTCTTTTAGAAGTCTTTATTTATTGAGAGGGTAACCATATTAAAACAAGTAAAGAACAGAGGTGAAAAACAATAGATGGATGAATTCATCCTTTGATTTTCATTTTCCTTAAAATTCCTTATTTTATGAAACAAGCTACCTCAGCTTAAGTGTTCCGGCAAAATGGCACTGAATCGAGTCCTTTTTCCCCAGTGAACTTTCAAAGGTTCCCTCCTCCCTCCAGTAATTCTCACAGCCGTCCTTTTCACACATGTGGGAGGGAGATATCATTATGTACAATACAAGGAGACTTGACCTTTAAATGTCAGTGGAAGTGTGGAGTCTGGTGATTGTCTGTATCTTTCTTCCACTAGCTCATTGGAGAGTTGAGGAAGACAGTCCAATAGTGTGTAAGCGGGAAGGGGTTAGGGGCGAAAGGAACCCCTCACCTGTGCCTCTCTCTTTGTTTTCACCCAACCAGGGAAAAGGAAAGAAAAGCTCGGATTGGACTCTGTCATCCAAATACTTATCCTAGATACCACAATCGCTGGGAGGTTTATGTGGATTATCGCACCGCAAGAGCAGATAAAAAAAGGCTTCTCAGTTTGCTCGCCTCGCTCATCCTTTTGGGGAATCTGTTACTTCACATAAGACAAATACAGCACGTGAGGCCGGGGAATTTATTATTGATGGAAAGTTCATCCTCGGGCCCTCGCGTGGCTGCGGAGGAGCAGAGCTGGAGCCTCTGGGCGCCGGCATTGTGCCCCTTGCTCAGCGGCGCATGCGCACGCGGCAGTGCCATAGCCGTAGACCGCTGCGGTCCGCGCTGTGCTCCCTTTGTGGACGTCAATCATCAGTCAAAGAGTGAAAGGATATCCCCTGACTCATACTTGGAAGTCTCCTATTTGTGTGGATTAACTGAACAATACATTTTGTAGCTGCTGTAGTTACCTCGATGGCATTTGTGAAACAGTTTCTGATGTTCAACTCATTTTCTACTTTACGCTTTTGTCTTTTTACGCATGGTTTTTCTCCTTAGAGTGCCCCTAAACATCTCTGTGTCTTGTTTTTTTTTTTTTTTTAATGATTTTAAATTTATTTATTTATTTATTTATTTATGGCTGTGTTGGGTCTTCGTATCTGTGCGAGGGCTTTCTCTAGTTGCGGCAAGTGGGGGCCACTCTTCATCGCGGTGCACGGGCCTCTCACTATCGCGGGCTCTCTTTTTGCGGAGGACAGGCTCCAGACGCGCAGGCTCAGTAGTTATGGCTCACGGGCCTAGTTGCTCCGTGGCATGTGGGATCTTCCCAGACCAGGGCTCGAACCCGTGTCCCCTGCATTGGCAGGCAGATTCTCAACCACTGCGCCACCAGGGAAGCCCTCTGTGTCTTGTTTATCGATGCTTATATACTAGCCCTTGTGTTCCAGTTTTGGTTTTTTTTAACATCTTTACTGGAGTATAATTGCTTTACAATGGTGTGTTAGTCTCTGCTTTGTAACAAAGTGAATCAGCTCTACGTACACATATGTCCCCATATCCCCTCCCTCTTGCGTCTCCCTCCCTCCCACCCTCCCTATCCCATCCCTCTAGGTGGTCACAAAGCACCGAGCTGATCTCCCTGTGCTATGCGGCTGCTTCCCACTAGCTATCTATTTTACGTATTTGGTAGTGTATATATGTCCATGCCACTCTCTCACTTCATCCCAACTTACCCTTCCTGTGTTCCAGTTTTAACGCCAGCATACCGTGAAAAAGATTTTTCATGAAGGAAGTCCATCTCAACCAGAGGGAAGCCTCCTCTTGTACGTTTCCACCTTCCCCTCATCTTTATGTGACACCACCCCACTCCCCATCGAGGTCTGCCCCTCTGTGCCAGGCACTGGGCAAGTCAAGGCAAGGAGGGCCGGTCTGGCAGAGGAGAACCTCCTGGTGTGAGGGGGCCTGAAAACTGGGATGGACAGGACGTGTGTTTGCTCTAGACAGGTTAATATCATGGCACCCCTTACACTGTCACTTAAAAAATATGTATTCGTGATTTATAGAGAAATGTTGAGGTGAAATTTTACATCTTTGAAAACTCCGCATTAGGTTATCTCCTCTCCCAGTTCTCTCTCCTCAGCCCTGCTGCCCTAGGATTCCCTCCTTCTCTCCCCTTCCCCTCCTGGCCTCTCAAGCTCCCTCCTCTTTCTCGGCAGATCAGTTTAGGTCCTTCCAAGCTTCTGTCTGCAGACTTGCACACCCGCACACACTGCTTAATACTGCTGCAAGTATGTCAAAAGCCATTAATGCCAGAGATGAATATTTCATTTGTGCCGAGCAAACAAAAGATACCACACTTACCAGGATTCTCTCTGAAATGAACTGAAAATGACTTTTTTATCCTTATCACATGTTCATATTTAAGATAAAGAGTTTACTATGTGCCTTAAAGAGAGATCTCTCTCTCTCTCTCTCTCTTTTTTTTTTTTAAACATCCTGCCCATTTTGTAAGGAGTCACTGGTGAAAACCTACATCAACTGGCACCAAATTTGTAGATTATCCCAGTGATACTTTTACATCCCTTGTTGACGGCTCCCTTCCGCCACCACTCTGATACTGTGCCCCTCAACATAGCTCTCCCTGGAAGCCCGAATTGCTGCCAGAGCTGCTGTCACGAGGCAGGAAGATGCCGGGGAGGGAGAGGGGCTGGTGCCAGCCTCCTCGGGAAGTGAGAGCCGAGCAGCAGGGCATTTGGAGTCCAGCTGGACCCATGCTCTCTGAAGGGCCAGAGAGGGGTCCCTGTATATTCCCTGTCACCATTTGAGTCTGAGAGTGGACCCTGGCGCCGAGGGAGTGAGCAGTTCCTAAGTGGCTCTTCTTCGGAAACTCGACCTTGCTGATAAGCTCCATGTGGAACTTGAGATATATGTCCTTAGTCATTGGTAAAATTAAGTAGTGGTCTCTCCAAACCTTAGAAGAATATCCAGACTTCTTGATCAAATGATCTTGAATGGGAATGTTTCGATTGCCTTCGTTTTTTTAAAATTTCTTTAAAATCACAGGTTCATTAAAATGCAAACACTATTAGTGAGACAGTGGGTTTGAGGGCCCAACCCTCATTTTTAAGCTCATTTTCTAAGAAATACTTCTGAAAGATTTCTTAGAAATTATATGAAGATAGAGTCTTCTGGGCTCTGTGTAAATCAAGGCATAAAATCCTCTTATTTTTTCGGAAAAATTCAACCCTTTAAAATGGATTAATACATCACCAGGCTATCTCCCAGAACTCTCCAAGGTGGGTGGACATTATCAGGAAGAGCTTTTGTTCAGCTAGGCCTCTCAATTTCTGATCCCAACTCCACTTGAGGGCTGTTCTCTCTTCTTTTCCTCCTTTGGAGATGGGAGAACATCACTGTCTTTCTCTGGCTTGAACACTTATCTTTTCTCTCTCTTTATAAAGCCTGATACTGCTCTCTCTTCTGCTGTTGGCACTGACCATCATTTGATCTAGTTGACCCTTTATTCCAGCCCAGACACCTTCTGGTTATCTGAATGACCTAGCTTCATTAAGATAGAGTGTAAGCAAGATTTTTGGTCTTTTGTGTTTGGGCATCTTTAATATCCTCTTGTTGTAGTTTTTGCAGCTAAGATCTTATTCATCTTCCCAGAATAATTTTTTGGTATGTATATTTTACATGAATTTAGAAAAATAAATTGGACATTCGGTACCATTTTATACAGCATCAGCTCCACTGGGTAACTGGCAAAACGGCTGCACCTGTTTTCTTGCAAGCTGCCTGCATTATTCTGGCCTCACCTGGTATGGTATAGGCTAATAATCAGAGAAAGAATATGAAATTACAAATCATATGACCTAAAGTTCAAACTGAGATAAAATAAACAAGCCCTAACTGAACACTCTTGACTATTCCTAACAGAAAATGCATGCACATTCAGTATATGTTTTAAGACCTAGCCTGCAATGGGCCAGACCATCTTAATTTTGACAGAAGTAGTATGATGAAGTCCGGATAAAAATCTGGAGTTTAGATGGCTCTTTTAAAAATAAGCTCAAAATAATAATTGTCTTTAAAAGAAATTTTGCAGAATGATGATTATGTCTATTAGAAGCTCTTTATTTTTATTAGTAAAAATACTTCTGTGAAATAGTGAATTTTTTTCAATTCTTTTAAATATACTTTTCCAAGTAAATGAAGCATTTTTTTTTCCTGCTGAATATAAGTTTTATCTGGATTTCATTTCAGACGGACCACTCTAGTGTCAACATATACGCATCGACGTGCACATAAATGCTTTGGCAACTGAGAGACATTAGTTCCAAACACCTCTATAGGTATCCCTGCTATGAAGTTTTGCTATTTAAACATTTGCTATAACAACTTATAATAAGATTTGTTTTACCTGGAATTCACTACCTGAATGAAAAAATCTCACTATAGCATATTCACACATGTGGGCTAGCAAAAACATTCAAGTTGCAGGTACATCCAGGCCAGGAGATGGAGAAATGTGTCACATCCATGGCCCAGCAGCTCTCTCAGTAGGCTCAGTTGTACATTAGTGCTCTCAACTTGCCACATTACTGAGTAGAAATGTCTTCTAAGAAAGCGAAAAGCCTTTGAATAAAATCGGTGAACCCAAGAGGCCTGAAAAGCCCATACTTGCAAAGAAAAAACAAAGTGATAAAGCATGTTGAGGGAGATGATCTGACATAAAGAGGTCATGCTCACGTCCTTAAGAACTGTGCACTAGTATTTTAAATGTGCAAGAAATACAGAAAAAAACTTCTGAAAGTATGACTTCAGAATACTGAAGAAAGCTTCAGGAATACTCTGGTGTTTGGTGTTTTAATGCTTTCTATTATAGAAAGATTCTTTGTGGATGGTTGTATAAGTGTTTGAGTGTTTTACTGGTATTTATTAAAACTGATTGGGTTTTTTGAAGAGTTGGGGAAGTATTACTGTTTCTTTCCATTTCAAATAATGGATGATAGGTTTTCCTTCTCCAAAAATCAGCTATCCAACATGCTTTTAGCAATAGATTGGATTTGGTTTTTTTGTGTTTGTTTTTCTATAGAAATCACTTGAGGATGTCTGATTCTATGATGTTAAAAGTAAAAAGTTCAAGAATATCCTTGGAACTTTCTCTCCCATATTTTCAAATTGCGTAGTCACTGAATTTATTTATTCCTGTTATGACACAGGAGCAGACTAGAGATTGTTTATAATTATACTTTTAGTGCCAATTTATACTTAGCCTATATAATACTGTGATTTTAATTTATTCATTTTGACGTTAATTCTGGATGAAACCTAAAATAAATCCCTTAAACTGCAAACTTCCTTTTTCTCAGTCAACTGCCACAGCAAATCCCTGAATATGAATATTTAATGAGGTTTCACAACATTATTTAAAAACTAGAATTATTTGTTTCTCAGGTTGTGTCATTCAAGTAGGAGATAACACAAATTCCTTAATAATGAAAGAATACTAATAATATGTTCGAGCTCATTCTGTTGGCCAAGGACTCTTCTGAATGCTTACCTGAGTTAATCACTTAACGTTCACCACAAACCACTGATGTTGGTACTATTGTTGTCCCCTGTTGACGGGTGAGAAACTGAGGCACAGCATTTCAGTCACTTAGCTAGTAAGCAGTGCAGCCAAGAGTATGTATCTAGGCAGCCTGGCACCAGACTCCATGCTCTTAACCATTGTGAGAACTCTCCATGTAGCTTATCTGGAGCTACAGTGTTTCATCAAGCTAGGGCTCAGGACTTACACCATTGGTAAATCTCTTCTTGCTAAACTGGCATCTTGTTCACTACAACTCTGGGTCCTTCAGGGCTATGTAGGTGGAGAAATGACTTGCTGGGCCTGGAGAGGCCTGGTAGGAATATTTAAGAAATAACTGGCTCTCAACCCATTAGTGTTCCAGGGGCAGGGGATGAGAACAGAACCCTCCAATATCGACTCACCTTATGGATGGTGTCCGGTGGGAAACAGTCACTGGTGGCATTGACAGACATGCCAGTTAAGGATAAAAGAGGTGCAGGGTCAGAGATCCAACCCAGACATGTCAGCTGTCCATTTGGCTACCAGGGAGCTCAGTCTGGAGTGATAGTTCTCAGCCTTTTTTCCTTTACGGCCAAACTAAGGAGCCTTTTTAGCTATTTCTACCCTGCTCCTGCTCACCATCCCCACCCCCTAGCGATGAAATTTTAATACCGCAGATACACTTTACGGTATATCTGTTTAGGTACTCTCTTCTTTTTTTTTTTTTTTTTAAACAAATCCATGTTATGCAGCAGGGTTTTTTTTTGTTTTTTGGGTTTTTAAAAAAAATTATTTATTTATGGCTGTGTTGGGTCTTCGTTTCTGTGCGAGGGCTTTCTCTAGTTGCGGCGAGCAGGGGCCACTCTTCATCGCGGTGCGCGGGCCTCTCACTATCGCGGCCTCTCTTGTTGCGGAGCACAGGCTCCAGACGCGCAGGCTCAGTAATTGTGGCCCACGCGCCCAGTTGCTCTGCGGCACGTGGGATCTTCCCAGACCAGGGCTCGGACCCGTGGGCCCTGCATTGGCAGGCAGACTCTCAACCACTGCGCCACCAGGGAAGCCCAGGTACTCTCTTTCTACTTTGAACATAAAAAGAGTAAGATTTTTTCATTCCCCCAAGAACCAATTTTTCTGTTCCCTTGGGGCGGAGTCACCCAGTTGAGAATATGTGGCCTAGAGGCACCAATACATTGAATGGTGTGAGTAAACACAGGGTGGGAGGGTGGCCTTCAGTGAACAGACTTGGAGGGGTTAATGGGCTTCAAGGTTAAAGGGCCCACCAAGGGCAGGGTGGTACATGAGGGAAGTGAGAAGAAGAGATTTTCTTAAATATATGAGGTCAGGCGTTCTTTTTTTTAAAAAAGAAAGTTTTATTTAATATTAGAGCAGAGTTGATTTACAATGTTGTGTTAGTTTCAGGTGTACAGCAAAGTGATTCAGTTCTACATATACATGTTTCTATTCTTTATCAAATCCTTTTCTCATTTAGGTTATCACAGGATATTGAGCGACTTCGTTTCTTTATGTTCTCTCTCATCCCTGAAACAGAGATACAAATTGACCTTTAAATGAAAGTTTTGAAACTCCTGGATGGAATTAATTGCCCCTACTTTCTGGCATGTATTTCTGTGAAACCACTGGTTGCAGGATGGGGTTTGGGTCTCCTCCGCTAGGCAGCGAGTCCTGAGGAGGATTCCAGCCTCCTCCTGTCTGTAGCGTCGGGCCTAGCACTGTGCCTGTCACACCGTGCTGTCAGTGGACATTTCCAGGGATACAGGGTTTTCCTTGGGAGCCTGTTTCCCTCAAGTCCTGGTTTGACAAGTGGAGGTCAGGCGTTCTTTGACCTGGGTCACCATCCCCACCTCCCCAGATGCCACCCAGAGGTGTGATAAAGAAGATTTTCTCTCTTTCTCATATTCTTCACTTAACTCTTGTCTCATTCTTCCCTCCGTGGCTCTAAGTATAGTCACCTCATAATCTGAAATGCCATTGTGTTGTGATGACGTGTATCATTTCAGGGTGTGTGATTTGAATTCTCTTAGTTTTATTTAGAGACCAGCTTCCCAAGAAGCTTGCTTTAAACTCTTTTTAATTGAGTTCAGAAAAATGGCTACTCTTCCAAATTGCAAGAAATGGGTAATGAAAGTGCTTTAACTAAAAACTGTTGTGTGCTCACTTGAGATCTCCTAACTCCCAAATAGCAAACCTTAGAAAGAGTCAAGCAGCAATTGGTGTTCCAGATAAGGAGCAAACTGGCTGTCCCCTGTCCTCACAAAGCAGCTCATTTTCTCCTACTTGGTCCCTTAGATTATCTTGTAACCTAATGCTGTCTAAGAGGAAATAACCCTATCACTGGATAGACATCCTGCTAACCTTTTCTCATTCAAATATCTCTTTCCTTCAGATTTTGCTGCCTCAGTGACTTTATTCTGAGCTCTGTGACCCAGTGCACGTCTGAAATGCTCTAATTAAACTTAAATATCCTCATCTAATTACTTACTAGAAGGCATGATAAAGAAGCAAGGCGCCCCAATATTTTTCTTCTCTACAAAGAAGTGGTGATTATTCAGCTGGTCAAAGAGCAGGAGGCATTCCTAGAACACAAAGGATGGTAAAGAGAGCTTCTACCCAGATATGGGAAAGGCAATCCACCAGATTATTATTTGAAGATTTGAAAGTACTAGAAGACCAACCAGAGAAATGGATCCCCGGAAGTCAGAGGGCTTGTTGGCAAAGGATAATCTTACGTTTATGGCAGTGAATGTCAAGCCTGGGTGCCTGATAGAATCACCAGGCGAGCGTTTCAAGTTTTTTATTCTCAACTCCCACTCCAGAGAGATTCTGACTCCGTGGGTCTTGGGTGGGATCTTGGGCACTGGTGTTTTTTAAAAGCTCCCCCAGGGGATTCTGATGTGCATTCAAGGTTGAGAATTACTGCTTTAGATTACAAAATGCTTTCACATACATTATCCAGGGTTTTGTATACATAAAGAGAGGAAATAGAGACATTTTAATGCCTTTTGATTGTATAAAGAAACAGGCAGAGACAAGAGTGGTAATTGTGAAAATGAAAGGATTGCAGAAAAATCAGTTTTCAAAAATTGGAGGAAAAAAACCTCACCTTTGTAGGGCTAAAATTAGGGATGATAGCAGTCCATGGAGTGTAGAACGTTAAGGAGAGGCCTGTATGTCCATAGTTCCTGCTCTGTATGGAATATTCTTGAGATGACAACAAAAATTCCCTACCCAGAAAAGTCTGAAAATAGTCATCCAATATTTGATGACTATTATTTTCTAAAACCTTATTTAGTCCACTCTATAAAAGAGAAATATTAGAGAAGTAAAACATTTGTTATTAGACAAAAAGTTTGTTAGAAAATATCACGTTAATATTTCCATGTGCATTCTGGGGTTGTGCACACGATCTGCATGTAGAGACAGACAGAGTGCCTCAACAGTGATCCTTACAGCTTTTGAATGGTTATAATGAATAATTCTGCAGGTAAAAGTGGCAAGTAACAACCTTGGTTGTAGCTAAAGGATGCAGGAGAGCCAACTCTGGGCTCTCAGATTAGGGGGGATAGAAGTCAAGTCACAATGAGGCAGAAGAAATCAGAAGGTAGGATATTGCGTTTTGTGATTTTAGAAGTGGGCGATGACAAAGCTTAGGCTGTGACCAAGAGAGTGAGTGACAGCTACTGTCAACAAAGTAGAGGCTAAGCTATCATCTCCATGTCAACCAATAAGATGGAGATGGAGAGGAACAGTGCTTCAGGTGCAGAAAAGAAAATCTTCCAGACCCTAAGTATTTAAGATAAGGAATTTCAGTTAATCACCCCTTCCTCCCTCTAGTTACCAACTAACAGAGAATGACTTATAATAACAATAACAATAGTTCAGCACTTAGTATGTATCAGCATTGTTCCAGGCACTTTGCATGCATTCCAATGTTCACAACAAGTTTTGTGACAATCGATACTATCATGCCCATTTTACAGATTAAAAAACTGAGACATAGGGTAGGCAGCTTGCCCAATATGGGTTATAAATGCTGGTAGACAGAGTTGGGGTAAGAGAATATTTTATGGAAGCTGTCAGCAAAAGTAAGTGCATAGAGTCCAGGAAGGGGCCTGGTGAGAGATGAGACCGAAATAATACATCGGAGCCGTAGTGAGGAGAGTCCTAAACCCCAGTGTCCAGAGTTTGAACCTGATCTGTATCTTGAGATGACTGACTTTCGAATATGAACAAATTGGAGAGAGGCTGGACTGAAAGGACAAGTTAGGGTTCTTTTGGTCCTGATTAAAGGATTGCTAATGAGGAGGGTGGCAGGTGAAGGTTAAAGGAAGAGACGTGTTTGATGTCTGTTGTAAAAGTCAAATGCAAAGATTTGGTACCTGGTTGGATGAAGGGGGTGAGGGAGAGGGAAGAATTTAATTAGAATCCGAGGTTTCAAGTCTGAGTAACTGAGCAGAACTTCAAGAGAAGCACTTTGTAGGGGTGAGAGGGACAGCATGAGTACTTTGAAAATCTGTAATTTGTTGCGTCAGCAGGCAGGCGTGGATGGAAGACCACAGGAGAAGTCGGAAACATAAATTTGGAACTTAGAAGAGTCTGAGCTAGAAATGAAACTTTTGGTGTTGTCTGCGTAATGGTGCTGTGGTAAAAACTTGGGAAGTGGATGAAATCTCTGAGGGCGGGAGAAGGAAGGAATAAAGACCCTTGGAAAACGTTTAAACTGGGGGACAAGAAGGAGGGAGAGGAGCCAGCAAAGGAGGCCAAAGGAGAGAGGTAACAGGATAGGAACACCCAAAATTGTGCATCGTGGATCACAAGGTAATGGAAGGTTCCAGAAAAGAGCTGACTTAGCAGACCCTCAGAGAAGCTAAGAAGAATAAAGCCACTTGGAGTTGTTGATTCCAAGGTTATAAGGATCAAAAGTAGCAATAGAAGGATAGGAGGTGGCCTCCGACTGGAAGGAGGGAGTAGATCGGGGGAGACAAAGGCCACACGACTGGCCTCTTTTTCAAGAATTCAACAGCTGGGAAGAAAGAGAAGATAGTCACTTGAAGGGGTAAGGCATGTAATGGAAAGTGCTTTGTTTTGTTCTTAAGATAAAGAGGACCACTTAAATCTATTTTAGACAGTGATAAAAGAGCCATGGAGAGGATGAGTGAAGATGCACAGGTGCTGCCAGGTAGTAGCAGCAAAAACACTTCCCGTGGCAGAAATCACAGCAGGGTGAGGCTCTAAACTATTTTCTAACCTTATCATAAAACAAGCCAGAACTCACGGAGCAGAGATCCCTACCAACACCACACGGCAGTTCTCTTCGAGAACAAGGCAAGGACCAATGGAGCAGGGGGTTTTCCACCCCTTCTGGGGGAAATGTGTGAATTTAACCCATACATCCCAGGGCAGAGGGGGAGAAGTAGCCCTAAAGACAATCTTTAAAGAGTGAACTAACTTCTTTCAGGTGTAGGGAGAAGAGGAAACTTTGATAATAAATCTGGAGTGCAAAATATTAGGATTTTCTTTTTATAAGTATTATTTGCACATTGTATAACTTGTAAATATTCTGGTGAGGGTTGGGGCATTTTTATCCAGTTTTTTGAAAAAGAAATAGTTCATGCACTTAAGTACCTGAATGTTATTCTCTCACTCCATGTGAGTTAGGCCAAACACTTCCTGGAAAAAAGTAAGTAGAAAGGCAAAAATATTGATAGTGGTTAACGAGTGAGTGCTGGCTTTGACTGCTGGAGGCCTCGGTAGGACACCTGCTGTACACCAGCCAGCAAACAGCCTGTTCCCTTGTCCTGTCCCTTCCTATCAAGGGGACGGAAGTGGGCAGTGCTGGGCACCCAGAATGGAAAAGGGAGCAAAGAGAGAGAGACTCCCGGTTCCCAGGGAACGTGCACACCCTCCCTCTTCCGTGGGATGGGCTGCGTACCCTGTGTGTCGCTGTGTATTCAGAAATGGTCCCTGGGGCCCCATCGCCGTCACAGTGCCGCAGAATCCTCAGACACAGAGAAAAGCCTCAGAGGTTGTTAGCACATCTCCCTCTGGACATGAAACTGGACTCAGCACCAACAGGAGAATACCAGAGAGGATTTGCTCTCCTCCATGCTTGGATAATGCCTATTCCCTGATACCCAAGGAAGAATTAAGTACAATGCGAAACTCACACTATGTTACACACTCAATCCCGGACAGCTGGGCTGCTGATAAAATCTAAAAAGAAGAGAGAACTGGCTGTTCTCCATCTATGCATAATGTATTCGTAATAAATCTCTTGATGAGGAGGTATGAAGATCTCCTATTTCTGTGCAGCCCAAGGAAGCAGAACATTCGGCAAGTATCCAGTGAGTCTCATTAGCAGAGACAACCAGTATGGAAGCTCCAGGGGAACTTGCCCCACATATCTAAGTAACGGCAATTTTTTTTTTTTACCTTAAATATGCTAGTAATTCTCTTGCTTGCAAAATTCATTTTGCCTAAGGATTGATAACTATGCTTTTTCTTAATAGTTACTGAATACCCTCCATGTTCTAGAGACTGCATAAAAATAAAGCATCGCTTGCCACCTTTTTTTTTTTTTTGCTTTATTTCTGAGAAGATAGAACAGTAAAGCCAATCCCAGAATGATTTATTTTCAAGAAAATGGAAGTAATAAAACATGAAACAGTAGAGTTGTGTAAAATCCTATATTATGTATGAAACGCCTACTCTACAATTTAGTAAAAAGGATAACTGGTGACAGTCAAGAGTATTCTATATGAATATAAGAATTTTGATTCCGGTGTGGGGGTAGTGATTAAGAACAAGGTTGGTAGTGTCAGAACATGACACTTTCCTCCTAGATTTTGCTTGCAAAGTGCAGCCGCCTGTATGGAGCCCCCCAGGGTCAGGGCCAGTCACCAAGCCAACCAAATAATAATGGTTGACGCCAGATAGAAACCAATGACAAAACAAAAGATATTTGTTAAAGATAATTTTTACTTAAGTTACTACTGCAATATTTTCTCACTATAGTTAGAAATGTGTCTCTCGTGGTCACTTAGACTTTGTAACAATAAGATCATCTCAGTGTCTAGGAGGATCCCTACCCTCTTTAAGGAAGAGAAATACAACATGCATTTGATCATTTATAGCAGATTTGGCTTATTCAAAAAGAGGGACGTATAACTAACCTATGCTGAGCTCTTCAGGATGTTTATCTGATCTGTCAAGAAATCATTCCTACTGACTCATTTTTACAATAGGAAAATAGTATATACAAATGTGTAAGAAGGAGGCAGTTTAAAAAAAAAAATTCTGCCTTTCCTAGAATTTAAATGCCTGTCCCAGCATTAGTGAGACCGACACAGAGTTTTCCTATCTTTTCTTTCAATGCCTGCAATGATGCTTATTCAAAGCAGCTGTGCCACCATTAAGCATTCTTCTATGAGGGACACTTAAGCAACCTCTAGTTTGTCTCTATTAGGAATATTCTTCAGCAAACATCTTTGTTTTCCCAAACATTAGTTTAGTTCTTCAGAATAGCTTTCCTATTGAAAATGAATTTTCTGAAATGAAATTGCTAGATCAAATTTTAAATTTTAGAATATTTTAAAGCTCCTCTTTCCAAACATATTTCTAAATAGCTTTACAAAAGGGTATTTATTAATTAATCAATACCTTATACCAGCAATGTATGAAATTATAGTTTTACCCCAGGCTTAACAAGCTGCTAATAAGACTATGTTACTCTTTTTTTTTTTTTTTTTTTTTTATAAATTTATTTATTTATTTATTTTTGGCTGCGTTGGGTCTTTGTTGCTGCACACAGGCTTTCTCTAGTTGCGGCGAGTGGGGGCTACTCTTCGTTGCGGTGTGCAGGCTTCTCATTGTGGTGGCTTCTCTTGTTGTGGAGCACAGGCCTAGGTGTGTGGGCTTCAGTAGTTGTAGCACGCGGGCTCAGTAGTTGTGGCTCGCGGGCTTATTTGCTCCGCAGCATGTGGGATCTTCCCGGACCAGGGCTCGAACCCGCGTCCCCTGCATTAGCAGGCGGGTTCTTAACCACTGCGCCACCAGGGAAGCCCAAGACTATGTTACTCTTATTTGTGTTTATTTCATCCCTAGCAAGCTTGGAAATTTTTGCAAGTATTTGTTCACAATATTCTGCGTGTGTGCTTGGTTCTAAATTTTTGTTGTTGTTTTCTTATCAATTGGATTATCTGTCCCAGCTCCAGTCTCAACCGCTGTCCTCACATTTATTGCTTCGTATAGGCTCCCATGATTCATTCAGTTACTGGGTAGATGAAAAGTCCCCAGTGGGGCCTGACCAAACCCCAGCTATCAAACGCCTCGCCAGGATCTCCTTGGTAAAGAAGCTCATGAAGAAATGGTCTGTGACTCAGAACCTGACGTTCCGAGAACAGCTGGACGCTGGGATCCGCTACTTCGACCTGCGTGTGTCTTCCAAGCCAGGGGATGCCGACCAGGAAATCTACTTCATTCACGGGCTTTTTGGCATCAGGGTCTGGGATGGGCTGATGGAGATTGACTCGTTCCTCACACAGCACCCCCAAGAGATTGTCTTCCTGGATTTCAACCACTTCTATGCCATGGACGAGGCCCATCACAAACGCCTGATTCTCTGGATCCAGGAGGCCTTTGGGAGCAAGCTGTGCTCAGCCTGCAGTGTGGAGAGTATGACGCTGCAGACGCTGTGGGAGAAGAAGTGCCAGGTAGGAGGGAACAGAGATTAGCTTCCAAGGGCCACAACGGAACTCTTTCTGCTTTTTCTGTGTCACCAGCTCTAAGGCAGCTCACTCCAGGGCTCTTGGGCCAGAAGGCGTAGATTGTTTGGGATAATAAAGATCTGCACACCAGTTCCTGGGCTCTAGGACGGCACCAAGGGCTCCCCTGGGCCCAGCTGAACTGGGATTAACTTGTTTGGCAATGGCCCGGCCAGAACCAGCCCAAGGCAGAGTTGTGAAATAGTAGACCAGTTGGCCATTACCATTTTTCTGTCTCCCATTGTATCTGTTTTCACACTCCTAGTTCCCCCTAGGGATCATCTGTCCCATCCTGTCTTCAACTCAATATCAGAGAACCCCTGCCAAATCTTGTTTGATAGCATTAGCTGACAAAGGCACGCGAAGTGATTCATCTCAGAGGTGTTAGTTAACATTCTGAAAGGCCGTCTCCACAGAGTTTGGGTCAGCGGGGAAGACAGTTAAGGAAGGAAGAACCCGTGGGGAAGACAGTTAAGGAAGGAGGAACCCGCGAAGGGATCAAGGCTAGAGGAGCATCCCTAAGTGGAGAAGAGCCCCAAACCCAGACCCCTGAAGGACAGACTCAGGAAAAGGAGCACGGGCCTCAGATATATTCTGTTCTGGTCCCAGAGGATGGTGGAGAGTGAGAGGGGAGAGCTTCAGGAATGGTCAGGCTCCACTTTAGACTCTCTCTAAAAAAGAAAAAGAAAAATAGTACCTTTCACTCACAGTTGCTCCCTTACTCATAGATGCATTAACCCAAGCATCTTAAAGAGGCAGTGATTTTTGAACTGAGGGAAGAGCTTTTAATTAGAAAGCAATTAAAGATTATTCACTTGCAAATGTATGGTGAACACTAAGTGTGTGCCAAGCTCCATTCTAAGCACTTGGGATAAATCAGTAAATAAAACAAAGATCCTTGCCCTAATGGAGATTTCATTCATGTGGAGGGAGATAGATCATAGATAATAAACATGATAAATACGTTATAGAGAATGTTAGAAAGTAATAAGAGCAATGGAAAAAGAAAGCCAAGCACAGTAAGGGGGAACCAGGGATCTATGGGTTGGAGGGTTGGTCACAGTTCTAAATGTGTTGATCAGGGTAGCCCTCATTGAAAAGATGACATTTGAGGGAGTGAATCTATTGGGGGAAGAACTTTCCCAGCAGAGGAACCAGTCAGAGCAGAGCCCCAAAGCAGGAGGGTCCCTGACATGGTTGAGGAAAAGCAGGGGCCACGGGACTGGCGAGCAGAGCAGCGGAGGAGGTCAGAGAGATCATGGTTGATCAGGGGGCCCTTGAAGGCACTTGAAAGGACTTGGCTTTTACTCTGAGTGAGGAAGGTTCTGGGAGGGTTCTGAGCACAGGGTGTTGTGGCCTGACTTAAGTTTTGATGGTATCCCTCTGGTTACTAGGAAGAGCCCTGGAAAGACAGAAGGGAAGTACGGAAACCAGTGAGGAGACTAGTGGGAAGTGGTCAGATTTGGAATCCACCAGAAGTTAGACCTAATAGGGTTTCCTAACTGTTGGGATGTGAGGATTCCAGGATGACTCCCAGGCTCGGCCTGAGTAATGGGAAACACCAGGTTGTTTTGCACACCCGTGAAAGTGCTAAAGGTCTTGGAATCTACGAAGACTCATGAGTTAACTCTTAGTATCTGTTAAGTTTTATCTAAGCTATTTTTCATCACTAAAACTTTTGTAAGTGGTATTTTGCCAAATATTTATCACACCTCTCCCCTAAACCTAAGTTTATATCTATTCAGACTCGCAGGTCAAATTTGGAGAGATTTTTCCCCAGTGGAATCTCTCTCTTACAATGCTAAATAATACTGGTAACAAGAGCAAGAACACAACATTTATTGAGCCTTTACAATGTACTGAGTACAGGGATTAACTCATTTAATCCTCTCAACAACACTATGACATAGGTTGTCATTATTATCCTCACTTTACAGATGAGAAAACTGAGGCAGGGAGCAATTAAGCACCTTGCCCAAGAGAACATTGTCAGTGAGCGACAAGGGCCAGGACTCAGTCACAGGCTGTTGGGCTCTACGGAGTTCCCACAGCCTTCAATGCTCTCCCAGGGCTGTTCACACATCTTGGTGATTTTCACAACTAGTGTCATAGACGATGCTAATAAAAACACTTTCTCCTTATTCAAGAGCCCTTATTATCAGAAGGTCTCAGAGGGTTAGCAGAATGGGAGACAGGGAAGATCTGTGAGAGGGCTTTTGAATACGAGGATTCAGGTAAGGTTAAATTTGAGTCCAGCTAAATTTATAAACAGGTATCTGTGATAGTTTTATAATTTTGTGCACAGATTGTATTCTGGATGGGCTGCCACATTGCATACTAAATCATTTAGAAATTTGCAAGAGAATTTCAGGAATAATGAATCATGTGGACAGTGAATTTCTAGCAGAACAGTAAAGGCTAATCTGTGTCATTCAACAACCAATACCCCTAAAATTATGAAAGAAAGAGACTGTGATGATGTGTCAGAAAAAGGGAGCGTGTCATCAATTTGAATTCCAGGATTTCCCTGTTCCCCTTCCTTTCCCAGAGGTTTCCCTGCTATACCTCTTCTTAAAAGCTAGAGATCTCCAACAGAGCCCTCAATCATCTGCCCCCTGCTGGGGCAGTGCCATACTGGTGGTTAAACTTTAAATATTCATTATGTAATGAGCTGCCTTGCGTGTAACCCCCAGAGTATTTTATTACTACAGTTTAATAGAAAGAAGTGTACTACCATTCAGTCACATTTCATTTACTCAATATGCAGTTATATCACAGCTCACAGGTATGTATTGGTATATTAGTGGTTATGAGTTTTTAGGGTACAGTGAATTCGAAGATTTCATCTACAACTTGGCAGTATTTAGAATCTTAATGAGAAGGTAAGAATATGTGCCACTAGTAAAATATAAGACAACTGATATATACAATTACAAGGCAAAACTGCCTCAAATGTACTGTATGAAAAAAAGGGTTTTGTAATCCATCAATTGAAAAATAGTACATAGTATAAATCTGCATCCCAGGGGCCCCTGTAAAAGAATGATCAAAATAAGAAGACGTCAATTAAAGAATAATTCTTAAAGGAAATGAGATTTTAAATCTGAGTCTCGAGAGAAAACCTGCATATGATTTGCTGAGCTGGAGGGAAGAATATCTCAGACAGAAAATACAGCAGAGCGAGGTCGGGAGTCAGATGCAAAACACAGGCCCTGGGCAAGACTTACTGCCCCCCCAGAATTCTGTAGAATGAGGGCTGGTTTTCTAGGCCAAGCTCCTACTGTAAACAGAAATTCCCCCTATAACCTTTAGGATCAGATTACTTGAGAAGGCTCTTGAGGAAAGCCATAAAGCCCCTTTTGTAGAATGTGTCCTTTTTGCTCTTTCTCCAAGACCGAGTGAAGAACAGCGCTTTCCTTTCATCCCCTGACCCTCTGCCCAGGGGCCAGGCAGCATGGGAAATGGTCTGACAGGCCCTGTCGAAGGATCACACAGCCTCCCGCCTCTCCCACAGTCCATCTCACAGCCCAGCTTTTCACACTTACAGATGCTGGAGACCCCAGCCTTCCAAACTAGCCAGTTACAACGCCAGCGGGAAATCTTCCCCAATCTCCCAGGCAATCTGCTTACGATGAGCCTCTGATTAACCTCATTAACCCATGTGTTTACCACCAACGTCATTAGCAGGCAGTCAGACATTATTACTCAAAGCCATTAAAAGCAACAAGAACAACTGGCCTGTTCAGTGCTTTGAGGCTGGTGCTTCCTAGCTCTAGGCCTTTAGGAGCAGTTAGGCTAAATGCACCCCGGAAACAAGACACACATTCAGAGCTCTTGCCCTTGGGTGCCAGGAGAATTATGCTGTCAGGCCAGCTATCCGAGGATTTCGGTCCAGGGAGTGTAAATACACACAATGGACATTCCTCCAGGGAAGAATCGCTGTTACCCGGGAGAAGAAAAAACATAGTACTTCTGGAAACCTAAGCATCAGAGCTCTGAATTGGGACAATCGAAATAGCAACGCCCTGTCTCTCTGCTGCCTTCAGAAACTAATTAATGCCATGGATGTGGCTTGCTAATCATTTGCAAAATCACCACCATCCTGAGAGGTCCCACTGGAGACCCATCCGGTACTCGAAGTCTTCCCTGCCTCACATAGCTCACTCCCTCCCTCTCCCGGGAAGGGCAGTTTCATTCAGAGTCAGCCTGCACAACTGAAAACCTACATCCTCCCAAATTCAGTTCAGTGTATTGATCTCAACCCAAGGGTCAATTTCGTGAGCATAGGAGTCATAACTTACAGACGGGACTAACCGCTGAGGTTCTCCACCTGGGGTCCAGAGATTCCCAAGGGGAGTGGGTTAGGGTAGAATTTAAGAAGTCTGTGAATTTGGATGGGAAAAGCACTACATGTTGACTTGTAACCTCTGACTGAATATCAGTATAACCACTGATTATGAGCGTGAGCAGTCACCCACGGCAGTGCTGGCAGTGTTGGCACTCCCTGTGACTTTGTCCGCACAGAAACCACAGATATTCATTTAGTGCAGATATCTCGAAATATTGTGTAGAGTCATCATTTACTCAAAATTATGGAACTTATTAGACTTCAAACAAAATATTTTTATTTAATGTGTTTATTATGAAGCACATACATTAATTTATTTATTACAAATTTAATTATTATGTTGATAGCTATATTTCCATCTCATCGATTTTCTTTCTAATCCTATCTATTTTATTTTAGACATTCATTTAAAACAATCTGAGAAGGGGTTCAGGAGTTTACCATACTTCCAAAGGTGTTCATGACCCCCAAAACGTTAAAAACCTTCAAGTCAGGCATATAGCAAGTGCTTAAATCTTTGCGTATTAATTTTTCTAAAAAAATATGTGTATAACAATTTTTGAAGTTCCACGTATGTTTGTATTTGTGCGCCTTTCCTCCTAGCAATCAATCAGTGTAAAGCCGAGGAGTTAACACTCAGCTTGTTCATGAATTGCCCTCCTTTATTTGTTCTGAACGTTTCAGGTTCTCATCTTCTATCACTGTCCCTTCTACAAGCAGTACCCCTTCCTATGGCCTGGAAAGAAGATCCCAGCGCCCTGGGCAAATACCACAAGTGTGCACAAGCTCATACTCTTCCTGGAGACCACGCTGAGTGAGCGCTCTCCCCACGGATCCTTCCACGTGTCGCAAGCGATCCTCACGCCCAGAGTGAAGACCATCGCCCGGGGCCTGGTTGGCGGCCTCAAGAACACGCTGGTCCATAGGTAAGAATTTGCTTCCTTTTCACAAGTGAGGGTTAAAAAAAAATGTTTTTATCTTGATTCTCTTCTGAATAAACAGCAAACAGCAGTAAAACCATATACTTTGAAGATTTAAAATAACAAAACCCAAAAAACCTTATATTTGAAAAAGTTGTGTACTTGAGGTGGCTTGCATTAACCATGGCCAGAGGATCTCTAAACACTCTGTTAAAATGTACGTATTATAACATAAATACCCTCTAAATTTCAATATGGAGGCAAAGCACTTTCAGCCACCACCAGTCCGTTCACCTCTGGCTGGAGGTGCCATCATGTTCCTGCCCCTGCCCTCGAAGCTGGCCCAAGCACTCACTCTCTTAAGAAACATTAAATGAGACGGCTGTGCCAGGCAGTAGGGATTCAGAGATGACCCTCCCAGGATTTAGGGTGTCCTTTCTCCCTTCCTTAGTGACAGTGAGTCCTAAGAAGCAGCTCAGGATGCCACCTACCATGCCATAGCTTCAGATACTTCCTCGGAGCAGAACTGATCCTGACTGTACAATTAGGCAGGAGAAGCTCCAGAAACGTTGTGTTAGATGATGTTCTTTATCCTGGGCACCAATAAATGATAGGTGTTGTCAAGAAAAAGGATGGCTTGTGTATATGTACATGTAGGTGTGTATGCCTATGCCTATGTGTAAAGGGACTGTTATAAATACATTTGGCTAATAGGGCATCCCTGGCAATCCAAGCTGAGGAAACCAGTATGTTTGGATAACAAGGGATATTGACAAGAATCACTTTGGTTCCTGAGTTCCAGGTGCTGAGCACCAGAGTTCAGATAATGAAAGATTCATCAAACAACGTGTCCCTGTCTATTTGGATAGTTTGGATAGCATGACTTCCGATAACAGGAGTTCACCTGGCAGGAGTTTGGATAACGAACTGGGAGCTCCTGATTGTGCTGGCCATGAACAGAACCAGAAACCTCTTTCTGTGTGGCTCTACTAAGTCTTCACTGAATTACCTGTGCTTAACTTGGGAAAGAGAGTTTCATAAACCAAGACCAGAATCATGAACTTTCTTTTTTATAGTATATGCTCATATATCCATACCATTTCCTCATGCCTTTGGTAAATTTGTAGATTAACATTATTTATTTGTTTATTAATTCAGCAACGAATAGGAGCTGGGTCCAAAGACACAAGATGAATAATCTAGTCACTGCCCCCATAGACGTACTTTCTATCGGGAAAAATAAACATGTAAATTTCTATGTAATACTGTGAAAATCACTATAATAAAGTCTGTGCAGAGAGCTGTACTTGTAAGGGAGAGGAAGTCTTTAAAAATAAGGATGTGTTATATCTGTATAGTGTATTCTGAATATAGAGCACCCTCTCGCAGATGATTTCATTAGGTTCTTAAATTAAGCCAGCCTCCGGGAGGGCACGTTGTCTAAAGCATGTTATTGTTCCCACTTCAGATGGGCCCAATGAGGTTAAGTGACCCAGACCCCCACTGCTGGTAAGAGTCAGTATTACATCCCATCCGTGGACTTCTGATTGTTGGACCATTGCCCCTTTCAGCATCCAAGCACTGACTTGTATGTAGCACATTTCAGTGCCCTGTTCCTTTCTGCTCCACTGGTCTGTAATTGTCTCACTAGTACCTGAATCTGGTCAGCTCTTACTGGCTACAATTCTGAACCCACAAAGTCACAATGCTTTTCATACTCGTGAGTTCCTGCATCTTTAATCTGGCTGCAGATGAAGCCCAAGGCTCTTCCACTGAGAGGTAATGATGGCGCACGCGCCCAAAACCCCAGCATCCTAGCACGCCAGAGCCTTAACCTGCTGGCAGCAAGCACACATCTGGGAGATTGGAAGGATACTGGGGCATCTCGCCGCCTGCTGGTCACAAGAATATTACAGAGATGCATTAGGATTCCTAGGCCTCCACATCAGCTGCTTTGGTCAAGTTTGCTCCCAAACACCAGCACGACATGTGGCTGTCATTTCCCCTGGCACAAGCGTGAACAAGCGTGTTGACTTAAAAATATATATATGCACAACGTGAGAGCTGCGAGTTAAGTTTTTTGGGGGGCAGAATGAGGACTGCAGTCCGGGAGAAAGCGTTTCAGGTAACTCTGAGAAGCCACTCCGAGGAGGCGAGTGGGGGAAGCCAGGATACATAGGACTTTTGCAACAAAGGGCAGGTAGTCGGGAACGTCAGAAGATTATTGCTAATTAAAGAAAACCAGATATCTCAAGTTAAGGAATTTAGCGCTTTTCTATGTACGGGAAGAAGCAAGAGTCTTGGCTCACTGAAATCATTCCTTTGATGTGCACCTCAGCTCTCTGGGGCCAATATCCTGACACATCCTGAGTTACTGCAGGGAGTGGCTGCAGTCTGATGGCTGCTAGATGGCAGGTATTCTTTTCAGCCCTGAGTTTCCTCGGCTCACGTTTGAGGGGTATAGTCATTGATGACTGTGACATCCTTTGTTTATTGATATGGCAGGAAATATTTCATTTCTCAAGCGTATGGAAGAAGCAGTTGTCACGGGCCTTCCCCTGAGAGCCAACACCCAGAAGGTCTGTCGTAAGGCACACGGGGTGCTGTCAAACTGGTCCTGGGCACCAGTTATCAGCTTAACCGAGAGGAAAAGACAAGGTATATTTTCCTATAAATGTAGTGGTGGTTTTCTCAGCAGGCAGTTAACCTCCCTTCCCGCTAACTCTTAGGTCAACTTTGGACTTGAGATTTTGTTTGCTTGAAGCCATGAAAAATATATCCATTCTTATCTCCATTTCATTAAGATCTTCTTGTGAGGTTTTGTCTTGGTCTTTCATTTGGAACATATTTCTCTGTCTCCTCTTTTGCCTGACTCTCTGTGCCAACTACCTCCTCAGTCCTGAAGGAGTGACCTTGTGTAGGTGAGGTCCCGAGGGCCCAGAGCTTGGGGCACAGGGGGTGTCCCCTGTGTGGGCTTCATGCGCCTACCTGCTGTGGTGCAGGGGTAAAACATAGCCATTCTGACTGAATTTCTAAGGTAGTTTTCCCTAGATTCTTAGAAACCTTGCACTCCCACTGAAATCAAATGAAAGCAAGTTTTGCCTAAGCCTGAGGGCACAGCAGCATGGGACCGCAGAAGGGGACGCAGACTGAAACCAGAGGCCCAAGATTGAAGGCTGACTTGGTTCCTGTTATGGACTGACTTGTGTTCCCTGGAATTTCATGTGTTGAAGGCCTAATCTCCAGTACCTCAGAACATGGCTGTATTAGGAGATAGGGCCTTTAAAGAGCTGGTTAAGTTAAAATGAGGCCATTCGGGTGGGCCCTAATCCAGTCTGACTGGTGTCCTTATAAGAGGAGGAAATTAGGACACACAGAGACACTGGGGATGGGTGTGCACAGAGAGCAGACCCTGTGAGGACACAGGGAGAAGGTGGCCATGTGCAGGCCAAGGAGAGAGGCCTCAGGAGAAACCAAACCTGCTGACACCTTGATCTTGGACTTCCAGCCTCTAGAGCTGTGAGGAAATAAACTGATGTTGTTTAAGCCACCCAGTCTGTGGCGTTTTCCTTTTTTTTTTTTAAATTAATTAATTAATTTATTTTATTTTTGGCTGCGTTGGGTCTTCGTTGCTGTGTGCAGGCTTCCTCTAGTTGCAGCGAGGGGGGCTACTCTTGGTTGCGGTGCGCGGGCTTCTCATTGCGGTGGCTTCTCTTGTTGCGGAGCACGGGCTCTAGGCCTGCGGGCTTCAGTAGTTGTGGCACGTGGACTCAGTAGTTGTGGCTCCCAAGCTCTAGAGCACAGGCTCAGTAGTTGTGGCACACGGGCTTAGTTGCTCCGTGGCATGTGGGATCTTCCCGGACCAGGGCTCGAACCCATGTCCCCTGCATTGGCAGGCGGATTCTTAACCACTGTGCCACCAGGGAAGTCCCCGTGGCGTTTTCTTACAGCAGCCCTAGAAAATTAACACAGTGCCTTAAAAACAGACTGCCTTTGACAAATTTCCTGAGGTCTCTGAGCTGTGGTTTTTCTTACCAGGTAAGTGGGGTTAATAAAACCGCACAAGATTGTGGAGTCTTGACAGGAAAGCGTCTCCCACAGTGCCTGGCACAAGACAGGCATGCCACGCCCGTCCCCGCACTGGACCAGCCCTGCTCTCAGTGGGCCTCTAAGCCAGGGGGAAGTTTCTGAGCTGCTACTCTGCAGCCCTTGGGATTCGGTGCCTCACGGCCCAACAGCAGTATCTGACTCAGCCGTCTGCACTGATCTCTTGGTAAAGAAATCTTGGTAAAGAGGTCTTGGTAAAGGCCAAGAGTTAAGAGAATAGAGCAGCTCCTGCTCACAGTGGGTTCTGCATTTCCTGGTTATTTGATCCTTGTGCGCAATCCTGGTTATTTGATCCTTGCCCTGGGGAAGGCTGACACGAGAACCCGAAGCTGACACAGAGCTCTTTGTCACGGAGAGGAGACCACAGGTGCTCGCCTTTCCCTCTCCTCCGCCTCCAGGCCTCCAGGGATCCTCCACGGGCTGGCTCTGGCTGGAGTCGGCTGGAGGTGCCTTGACCAAACCTTTAATTCTCATTTCCCTGTGATGACCAGAAGGTGGTGCCAGAATTTCATACTTAAACACGGACAAGCGGATTTTTTAAAAGAAGGCTTAAATGCATCAGGCTCAGGGCTGCTGTGGCCTTCGTGTGGGCCACTCTGTGTTCCAGGTCTCTGTCTCCAAGGGATGACTGCATTTGTGACCCTTCCCTCTCAGGACACATTTTGTCACCTAAGCAGCAGGATGTGACCACTGTAGGAAGTTTTCTTACCCCCACCCCCAAACCTCTACCATTTATGACTCCTTCTCTGGTTCCCAGCACTTACAGAGTACTTATTATATCCCAGGCCCTCTTCTAAGCACTTTACACGTATTACTTTATTTAATTCCCCCAAATCTATATGAAGTTTTATTATTATCCCCATTTTACAGGGGGAGAGACTGAGGCACAGAGAAACTGAATAGGTTATGGTCAAATCAAGGGTACTATTAAGTCGTCAGGAGTCCCAGTTAGAAATGGAAGTACCCCTGTGATATTGGCTTATTAAGTCATAATCAGCTATGAATATAAAAATGCAAATCAATTTGTGAGATGTGTTTTAGCCCATGGCTGATCGTAGAGTCTGCTGAGCGAGGGAAGAGACCCAGGACTGATTACAGTTGTCACGATAAAAGGAAAAGAAAGCGGAGAAGGACAAAATGCTTCAAGGCCTTGACAGGGTTGCCTAGAGGGAGACTGAGAAGTTGAATGTACACTCAGAGGAGGGAAGGCAGCTTCAAAGGAACAAGGCGGGGAGAAGATGACAACCAAGGACAGTGTTACCAAAAGAAGAGAAAGGGGCCATTAAGAAATAAACTTAGCTTATTTTCAGTTTTTACCCAGAGAAAATCCTTCCTAAAAAAAAACTCCAGTCTCTTAACCAAAACATAAGCCCTGGTTTGTGTCTTCCTTATGGCGTCCTCAATGTCGCAAGTATTTAGTGAGCTATTGTTACCATGATGCAAAACTGAGTACTTCATTACTCCCTCCTCTATACCACCCATGGTATTTTACACTTACTACTAATATAGGAACTATCACATTAAACTGTCATCGTTTGTTTACATCTCTGAATTGTGAGCTTCTTTGGATAACATTCTGGCTTTCACATAGAAAGCCCTCAAATTATAACGTGAGACTGACAGACTGCATTTGTAAGACAACTGAGCAAGCGTTGGTCCAATAACAAGCCACACATGCTGCTGG
This sequence comes from Eschrichtius robustus, assembly GCF_028021215.1. Taxonomy (NCBI): domain Eukaryota; kingdom Metazoa; phylum Chordata; class Mammalia; order Artiodactyla; family Eschrichtiidae; genus Eschrichtius; species Eschrichtius robustus. Next base: position 88,307,144 of record NC_090829.1, on the reverse strand, counting down.
AATAACTGTATATCCATATGGCAAAAGTGAACCTTGGCCCCTGCTTCACACCATATATAAAAATTAACTTGAGATGGCTCTTAGATCTAAACATAAAAGCTAAAATTATAAAGCATATATAAAAATTAACTTGAGATGGATCTTAGATCTAAACATAAAAACTAAAATTATAAAGCATATATAAAAATTAACTTGAGATGGATCTTAGATCTAAACATAAAAGCTAAAATTATAAAACAGGAAAGTATCTTGTGACTTGGGAGTAGGCAAAAGTTTCTTAGACAGGTCACAGAAACCATAAAAGAAAAAAAAAGATAAATTAGACTCCATCAAAATTAAGGAATTCAGCTCACCAATATGCCATTGAGAAAATTAATAGGCAAGCTACAGGTGGGGATAAAATATTCAAAAAGCATATCTGACAAAAGGCTAGTATCCAGAATATATAAATAACATCTACAACTCAGCAATTAAAAGAAAAAGAGCAAAAGAGAGAATGGGTAAAAGAACTGAGCAGATGCTTCCCAAAGAAGATACACTAATGGCCAATAAGTACATGACAAACTGCCCAACATCATTAGTGATCAGAAGAATGCAAACTAAAACACTGTGAGATAACTTTACACATCCACTAGAACAGCTAAAATTAAAAAGATTTATAGCACCAAATTTAAGAGAGGATGTGAAGCAAACAGAACTCACGTACTTTGTTCATGGAATGTACGATGGAACGACCTCTTTGGGTAAAGATCTGGAAATTTCTTATAAAACCAAATGTAAACCTAACATATAATAAAACAACTTCACTCTTTGGTATTTACCCAAAAGAAATGAAAATAAATGTCCACAAAAAAGACTTGTATAAGGATGACCATAACAGCTTTATTCATAATATCCAAAAACTGGAAACAGTCCATTTAGCCATCAATAGGAAAATGGATAAATTACAGTATATTCATACAATGGAATACTATCCAGTGACTAAAAAAGAGAACAAATTGCTGATGCATGCAACAACATGGATGAATTTCAAAACCATAATGCTGAGTGAAAGAGCCTCACACACAAGAACGCATATTGCATGGCTTATGTGTAATTCTAGACCAGGCAAATTTAATCTGTGTTTTTTTAAAAACAACAACAACAACAACAGTATAATTATTGCCTCTGGGAGAATGGGGGCAGGGATCGATGGGGAAGGTGAATGCAGAACCTTCTGGCGTGCTGGTAATGTTCTATACCTTGAGATGGGTATGGGTTATATATATACATTTGTCAAAACTCAACCAGTGTTCACTTAAGATTTGTGCATTTTACTGGGTATAAACATTACGTCAAAAGGCAAACAGGTTGAAAACAAATACTGAACCCTAGAACTGCATGCTGAGATATTGAGGGGAATGTGTATAGATGTTTGCAGTTGGAATTTGTCAAAAATATAAGCTGGATTGATGGACAGATATATGGTAAGCAAGTATAGTAAAATGTTAGTGGTAGAATCTAGATGGTGGATATGCTTACTGTAAATTTCTTTCAGTGTTGCGATATGTTTGAAAATTTTCATGATAAAAAAATTTCGTGGTACAAGAAAATTAAAGAACCCACCAATAATTAGGCTCTTGATCTTAGTTTTTCAAGGTCCTGTTGACATGGTATCTCTTTGGTGATTGAGGCGAAGAATTTCTTCTTCCAGCACAGAAACCCTAAAAGTACAGTTCTCTAATGGACTAGACATCACTCTGTCCCTGAAAGAGATTTAAGCTTAAAGGGACAAATTTGGTGGGGGGGTGGAGCTTATGCCTCTATTGACGCGCTTTTGTTACATTAACAGAAATGTTTTCTTTCCGGTTTCTAAACGCTACTCTCTGTTCTCTCTTGCCCCAACACTCTCCTGTGTAGGAATCTTCCTGCCATCCTGGATTGGGTGAAGACTCAGAAGCCTGGAGCCCTGGGTGTCAACATCATCACGTCTGACTTCGTGGACCTGGTGGACTTTGCCACGGCTGTCATTGAATTGAATGACCTCCTACAGGAGGATAGAGCTTTGGCTAAATGCTGATTTAATTTGTTATTTAACTTAATATTGAAGTTGTTGATCCAGGCTAGAGTTCTGAAGGGTTTCTTGTTAAGTTGGCCCCTGGGCAGTGATGGTGAAGGGAGTAAGAGGAGGGGACATTTTTTTTTTTCCCCTCCTCACAGGGCCATTTGGATAAAATTACAGGGCTTTTAATTGCGTTTTTCCCAAATGAGACTTTGTAAAAACTTAAGTCCGAGGGAAGAAAGCATGTTTCATGTGATCAAGGTCAGCATCTCCCCAATGGCATATGATGTTGAATGTAATATGGAAATGGGGTTTCCAGGTTCCATTGGGGTGTTGAGTGTCCCCTAATTGGCCCAGTTCCCTGTTGTCTTCTGGGATGTTGTGTTTGAGCCAGAGAGAAGGCTGAAGCAGAAGGGCATTGCTGATCCAAAGGATGGCTCATGGCAGGTGTGGACTGCCCTGTGGGGTGGCTTTATCACCAGCCTGGGGCTCTGAGGGGAGAAAGGTCAAGCACCAGTTTTCTCTAGGCATGTTAAATGTCACCACTTCTTCCCCAAGAGCAAGACGTATTTATCACCAAGGTATTTCAGCCACAAGCTGTCTTGCAGTGCTTGTGCTGGTAATTGGTCATCTTCATTCTTTAGATAAACCGTGCATACTGTCCTCGGTATCAGAAACAAGTGGGTTTGGAGCTGTCCTGTAACTCCTTGAAAACAAGACTACCTCGGGGACATTTAGGATGATGGTGTGTCATCCAGTGAGAAATACCCAGTGTTGGAACACTTCCAGTTTGTGTCTTGATTGTTCTACTTTCTGCAGGTTGTTTTGAGCCTACTAAGCACCACTGAAGGAGGGCTTTGAAACTCAAGAGGAGATTTTTTTATTATTATTGATAAGAGGTGCTTATCTATAAAGAGCCCTCTTGTGTTTTATTTATTTATTTATTCTTTTATTTATTTATAGATTGAGTATCTTCAGTGCTTCTTACCTCAAGAGCACTCACAAAGGAGCTTCCTGAACTTTTCTTACCCAGGCCAGTTGCTGCCATGGTCCTCTTCCCCTCCACAGGACCACGCATCTCAGGACCATGAGCGACCTCTGACTCTACTATAGATGCTGTAGACTTCCTGCCCCCCACCCCACCCCATCATGCTGGGGACGATGTTCGTGTGTGGATGTGGTCCAGACCCGAGAAGCCACTACCAAGCCGTGCACTGGAACAGAAGATGAAATGGGTCATGAAGAGCTCTCGGTTTTTGAGGAAAACCCTCTAGAAGAGGGATGAAAAGGAAGGTGCTAGAAAGAACACTGGCCACGGGAGTGTGTTTACTTATTGCTCCTCAGAACTCTCTGAGAATGCCTAAGGAAGTGTCTTCTTCTGGATCCTTAAGGCTGAAAGATAACATGGAATCCCGGACGGCTGTTTGCATTTATACAGATGGTTGGACCACCGCCCAGCAGCTTCCCACTCCTGTTCTCTGATGCTCATGGCTGGATTTTGCATATTGCCTGCCGTGGGGGTGTCCTAGCTGAGCTGCTAAGAGCACATGCACACCCCCGACACTTGGTCTTCCAGCCTTTACATTGCTTAAAGTAATTTAAGCCCCAGCGGAGGAGGTCACAACGCAAAGGCCTCTGGTTTAACTGTTCCTTCTCTTGCATTTGAATCCCTCTCCAGAGCTGGTTCTGGGATTTTATTGTTAGTTTTTTAGGGCCTTCTCTGGAAAGGAGTGAGAAAGTGAGTGCCCTCACTTTCTTAATTTTCCTTCGATTCTGATATTAAACTGCAGTGACAAGCTTTGAAATTCCCTAGCCTACCCTCAGGGTTTTATTTGTGTTGTCATTATTTCATTTTGGTCTTGATTTTAATACTTGGTCAATTGCTAGGGACTACATCATTTCCCTTCTTTAAGCCCTTTGTTACTTGGCAAAGAGATACGGAGGCAAGAGGAGAATTATTCTGCTCTGTTTTATTTGAGCCTTAGCTTTGCCCAGGAGCTTGGTGCTATGAGGCCAGGTGTGTTGACAGGTATCTACACAGGATGCCAGTGACACCCAAGGGCTGCTGACTGTTCAGTGAAATGTTTACTTGATTTTCTCCTTTAGTGTTAAAATATATAGTTGCACTTCACTTGGGTTGTAACATTTAAGTGCACCTCGGCGTTCATGACGAAAAAGCACAGAAAACCATACCAAGGTCGCATGCATGGAGTCTTGCTCTTTGTGGAGGGGGCAGGCGCTCACTCCTTCCTGCTGCTTTGGGTTGCCAGCCTGGCCTGCATTCTGAAATTCTGCACAGGAGTTCTGGAAGATAGGAGGAGGATTATTTACGGTTCACCCTTGGTAAACACCCCTGAATTGGCAGAATTTCTGCCCCAAGACCAAGTTGCTTAATATATTGTAAAGGATGTGTGTATTCTGCTCCTTGACCTCAGGCCAAGCAGGAGACTCAGTGATGGGACCGAGGGAAAAGGCACTTTAGGTCTATGACTCATTCTGCAACTGCCAACAATAAAAAATTGTGACCTGATCACATCATTTATTCTCACAAGGTCTTGGGATTTTTCGGATCACACAAGGCTATCCTACTTGCTCAGAATGAACTTCAAGATCAGCGAAAAAGCTACTTGATTGAGCAAAAGAGGACTTTAGTTTCACGGGATTTGGGGCCACGTTCATTCTGAAATGTAGACTGAGTTTTTCTTGGGCTCCCAGGACCACTTCCCACATGGCCACACCTCCATGGCTTCGTGGCAAAGGGGACAGTCACAGGTTGCAGTTAGAGTAGAACAGTGTTTAAAGGCTTGAACTTTGAGCCTTTTAGAGGTACCACCGTGGTTTCATGGGTACAGAAGATATTCTTAGGATTGGAGAAAGAGGTCAAGATGGAATTGATGGAAGGGAATGATAAATTATTGAAGATTAAACTTTAAATTAATGGCAGATCTAAGAGGGTTATGCCAAAAATATTACGTATTTGCTGTATTGGACTCTACAGTAATTAAGTGTCATTACTTTCCTTAGTGCTGAGTGCAGACCCCTGCATTCTTGAGAACAGTTAAGCCACAGCCCAAACCCAGGATTTTATATAAACGCAAACAAAAGCACAAGATCTGAGCCCAGGTAATGATCACCCTTAAGAATCCTACTTCTTCTAACATGACCTTATATTTGCATCAAAAAGTTTATCTTTCTGTTCAAGAAGACAATGTAGTGGAGCATTCTGGAATTAAATGCATTTCGTGGTGGGTCCGGATTTTCTGCTTTCATTTTTTCTGAAGTGCTGCCCACAGAGACATTATTATTACATACAATCCAGCTAGGGGGCTTAGTGCTAAACTAAAGGCGGAGAAACAGAAGAGATTAAGCCTGAGACGAAACTTTTGCTTCCTAGGAAGCAAAAGCACGACACAAGTTTAGGCCATCTTACAGAATTAGTTCGTGCCACAGATGCAGTTTTTGTAATGGCCTTCATTGGCTAATTGCAGATTTTTGCTGTTAGGTTCTGGGAAACGGAACGGGCTAATGATGGGGGCACAACCATGAGACCCTCCTCCCCTTGCAGAGCAGAGAAGCGATACTGGGCTAAATCTGCCTTGGTTCTTTCATCTGGAATAAAAATGCTGTCTGCTGTTTTGCAAACCACAGTCAACTAGCTCCCCCAAAACATCAGGTCCCTAACAATTAGGTTAAATGCCTGTGCGCAGGGCGTGTACAGGGGCAGTAGTCTTCCTTGTGTGAGATGTGTAGAGAAATGCTACTTGGCTCATTTATCAAGAGAGTGGCTTAGGACGACAGACTTGTCCACCAGTGGCACCTTTAGTGACCCGTCAAATGAGATGAGTAGGGCTGAAAGCAATATCTGAGCTAGGGAGGTGAGCTTTCCCAAATACATGCTAAACAGTCACGTTATGCCAAAAGGAAATAAATAGAAACTGAAAACATAAAACGTCCAAACTGACAGGAAGTTTATTTTGTATGGCATAGAACGTGGCTGTCCCCCTAAATTCCGCCAACTTCCCTGTACATCTCGCCCCTCTACCTCAGACGGCTTCCTGTTATCTGCTACCAGAGCTGTGTCAACTCAGATGTTGCCTTGGGACACACAGGAGTGAACTGATGGGGTGATAAGTGAATTAGCTGGAAACTTTACCCTTAATTCCAAATGATAGTGAACAGCTCTTTACTGCTCTGAGAGCTCCACTGTCCCCTTATCCTCTGGCTTCCCCAGAGTCCTACTAGAAATAGTGACACTAATGGCACTGTCATCACTGAATTGGCCCTAAACCAGGGGAATAGTGTACAAAATGCTATTGATGTTGTTGGCACAGTCTTAGACACTAGAAGTATTCTAAGATAACTCTTTCTATCCTGCAGTGGATATAGTGTTCTAGTCTTTTCTCCAACAAAACTTGTTCTTAGGACTTTTCAAACTCGTTTCTAAGCCTCATAGTTTGGATAAAATATTTTCCTTCTCTTCACAGGGAATCCAATCCCACAGTCTACTGAGTACCCCCCGTCAATAGTCTAGAGGCATTTTCCATCTCTTTCCCTCTCATCTCCGTCATAGAATATACCACTGCCTCCTCTTGTCTCCCGGTCATCCTTGATCAGCTGCTGATTACTGTTAATCACAGGATGCTGGCAAAACTTAACAATAAAAAGCACATACATTCAATGATGTGCAAATGCACTCTTACCACAGTGGTTTTCGCACCTTACTCTCCTCAGATGCATTATTCTGCACCCCTACTCGCACCCCATCAATAGAACTTTACCTGATTGGAGCCCAGACCTGGGGCCAGTACTTCATTCAAATAGTTGGGGCTTGCTCACAAACTCTGAGCCCAACGAGAAGCACAGCATTTTGAAAAGTCAAATAAGCCTTCCGTAGCTTTGTACGTTTGCAGTTTTACATTTGTTATTAGGTTAGAGCACTAATAACACTTCAGTCATAAATCTATCGTATCAATATGATAAATCTTAGAACATATTCTAGAAACAGTGGTACCTTACTGCTATTATACTTACTAATTTCCACCCTAATGGTAATAAGTATTACATGCAGATCGTGTATGCATTATTTGTATTGTGTATATGCCAACTGTAATACTTAACCTCACTGATGAGAAGATACAGAGATTGTCAAAGTGAAAATAAATCTTGGTCAATTCAGATGATAATGTGAATCTGATAAATGCTCTGTTAGATATTATATTTTCTTCTTTATGCTTGTTTTATATGACAATGCATGCTGTTTGCGAAGTAAAAAAATAATACATTATACCAATTTTAAGGTTAGAATGAAAATTTTACATATATGCTGCTTGATACTCTGAAATGTATTTTGTGGCATAATTATCTTATTCCTATGCATTTCACATGGCTTTTTTTCCCCCTAGGAAATAACTGTTCAAATATATCTCTCTCCATCTTTCTGGTAACCTGGATTAAACTGCTTAATTCAACCTAAAACATTGTAAAGCCAGATTACCTCATTTTAACTGTGAAAAAAGTTTAATAGATATGATGACATGATATCTTTTCTTGTATTTGATTTGAACTACCTAAATAGGCTTAAACCTAATAATAAATATAAAACTTTGGCAGGCACTTTGCCTTTGTTGGTATGCAAATTTTATTATTGGCCCACTTCTAATTTTGTTTTAAAAAGTTACAGACTCAGCATCAATAAAATACCTGATTAAAGTATATTGGATGAAGACCCTCTCAGCCTTGTCTCGCACATACTGGAATTAGTTGCATAGGCCTGCGATTCCCAAAATGAGCTGTTCATGAAATGTACACAGTCTTGTCACCCATGCTTTTCCAAGCTTCACCCTCAGCACTTCAGCTATTTGTACTAGGCTTAGGCTCGGTCCTACTTACATTCATGTTCTCATTTGACCAACACCTCTGGCCCATGTTACTCTGAGTGGTCACCAAATGCCCAGAAATAGAACAACGCAGAGGTTATGTGTTGTGCATATAAGGAATAAATAAAAGTGGGCCTACAGTTTCTGTTGGCAATGAAGATTTCAATATTTTCCTCATTCCTAATTCTTTATAATAGAGTATCTTAGGCCACTTAGTTTTGGTGAATTTCTCTTTTTGCCCTATCCCCTACAAAAATAATGAGTTGAGGTGAAAGTCCTATTTATGAATTTAGCAGAAATCAAATTAATTCTAAGTAATTATTCATTTCATATAGTTGAATGTTAGAACAGGTAATTAGGGATAATTATATTTCTATTCAAGTTATCATAGCAAGTGAAGAACATAGTCATAGTCAGAATTTTCTGCCTGTGTTTTTAGTTATTGTGTAGTAAATCTACCATACTGTACTTTGGTTGATTTTGATAAGCACCATTTCCAGTCATTTCCATTTGGTTTTAATAAAAAACAACATAATGTAGACAGGGCTGTGTCCAAACATAAGCGAAGCAGGTATAACCTGCCTGGTGAAAGTGCAATGATTCTACCAGTCTGACTCAATTTCTGAATATACACTTGGGCTGAAACGTTGCCCCTATGACAATGGAACTGTTCCATTATATATGAACCCTTTAATATCTAATCACAATTTATCATATTACAGCTGGGTTATAAACATTCTATTTAGCACAGAAACTAAGAACAGGCATTTCAGAGATGCATAGACCTGGGTTTCTATCCCAACTAGAGCATGCCCTGGCCATGTGATCTTAGGCAAACTAATATCTCTAAGTATATAGGATACAGGACTAATAATACCTACTATGAAGGGTTATTGAGAAGTCCAAACAAGAAAATATATGGAAAGCATCTAGCACAGAGCCTGGCACATAGTAAATACTCGAGTAACGATTAGTCTTAATACTAGGGTGGGGACTTTGCACCCACCCCCTCCAAAGAGCACCCAGCACAGCCTCTTGTACACGGTTGACTGCTAACCATTGTGTCTACTGGTAAATGATTTAACAGAAACCAATTAATGAGAGAGAAAGCAGATACATTCAGACAGTGAAAGAGAAAGTTGCACAATCCCTGGACCAAATATATTGATACATTGCTCAGAGAGTGGGATTCATACCACTGGTGGTCTGCAAAATGATGTAAGGTGGAAAGTGGCCACATCCTAATAGCATTAATATCGTTAATCACTTAACCATTCTGATTAGTTGAGGGGAAAGTCTCAGCTTAGTGACAAAAATCCCTTTGACCCTTGTTTGTTCAGCAAAAACAAAAAAGATAATAATGACATTAAATATCATTTTGTATTGTATTTATCTTTTGGTTACCTTCTCTCTGTAGCAAAGTGATACAGGGTTTTTCAAGAGTGATATAAAATTTCCTTTCAAAATAAATTTAAGTTTAAAAAAAAAATACTAGAAATACCCTTAAGGAGCTTACAGAAGAGCAGGGATAGGAAAAATAAGTAAACATGCAATTACAATACAGTGTGATAAGTGATACGAAAAGGTAGAAGAGATGGCATACTGGCTTAAAAAAAGTTTTCCAATGTAAGTAACCTTGACTAATAAGTAGCAGTTAACCTCGTGGGGTGGAGGTGTGGGTGCAACAGTGGGCATTTCTGTGCTAAGGCACAGACACAAAAAAGAGCAAACATGTAGAAATGCAGATAGATAGTTCAGTATGGCTGGAGCACAGACATGCAGGGAACAAAGAGTCAGTTAACAGACTGGAGAGGTAGGCAGGGTCTGATCTCAAGAGATCTTATAACCCATTCTAGGAGATTCGGACTTTACCCTGAGGGCAATGGTGAGCCAATGAACATTTTCAGCACATTTACATTTTAGAAAGATAATACTTGCTGTAATGTTGACATTGGTTTTGAGAGAAGATGAATTAAGCAGAGCTAACCTGATTCCTTTATAGCAGACACCTCAGAGCCTCTGTTAATACATATTGTGAATTTGTGAGAGAATTATAGAGCATAAAGCCCTTTCCAAACCTAAAAAAATTAAAAAATAATAATAAATTTAAGTTTTTTTGAAGAATCCACTGTGAAGAAGCTCTGGGAATGACCTATGTTTACGATCCTTTCCAGGCTGAAAATGATTGCAATTGATTCTACCACACTTTTGCCAAGAATTGGGTTTGGCTGGGCTCTTTTTGAACATCTTTACTAAATAAATAAATACATAAATAAACTACTATCTGAGATAGGGAATCACCTCTTTTTTTCATAAAGGAACTTTCTTCGTGTTTCCTGCAGAAGGTCCACACTCAGACCATCTTCTCTCCATGTTGTCCAGGCAGTAGTTTAAACTCGGGGGAAAGAGGTCCTGGAGTCACTCAGTCCCACAGATGGCTGTACCCGGTTAGCACACAATGCAGAGAGCAAACCCCATTCCTCCAGCTTCGAAAGTGACTCCTTTTCTGTGACTCCCTGAGGCTGGGATGTTTGGATGTCCCGGATTTTTCTTGTGGTTTTTTTTTTTTCCCCCAAAGGAATTCTTCTTGATCAGCAGCATGTTCTTTGTTTACCCCTCTGCTAATCTGCTCAGTATGACTAAAGAAAGGAGTGTTATTATCTTTAAGACTTGAAACCTTTCATTCTCAGAGAGAGTGGAGGGTTACAAGGGAGGGACAGTGGCCAAAGCCCATGTACCTCAAACCTCACCTGGGATGGCCTGGACAAGTGCCAGTAAAACAAAGTGCTGGTCAGCCCAGGGTGTTTGCACAGCTGGGCAGTGTTTGGGGACAGCATGGGTGGGGAAAGGGGACACAGACGTGTCAGCCTCTGTCCAGTAGCATCATGCCATTGAGAGAAGTCTTAGGCAGGCAGATGGATTTAATCTAAGGGGACCGCTGTCTAAAGACTTTCCTGCCTCGATCCCCAGTGGGTGTGTTCTCAGTCAGGGTGCAGAGAGTTTCATTTCTAGATTTCTGTGAAATATAGGACATTAGATTGCCTTTTACAAAAGCGTCCCCCACCAGCAACCTTGCGAGTGTAGAACTAACTTGCCAGACATGGTGGGGAAGCCGCGGCGGGGGTGGTGGAATGCTTTAGTCGAGCCAGAATGCACATGCGCTGAAACAACACACAAAATTTTCGATGTATATGCACTTTTTCCTGGTAGAGGATCCATAGCTTTCATCAAGGAATCGATGATGCTCAAAAATTATATACCATTGCCTTTCAAGTGCCCATGAGAATGAATTATCATTTAAATGTTGTTAAGCAAGCAAAGATGGCTAATTTAGGCTAGCACTAGAAAGCCTTGGTCCTTCTTATGACAAAAAAACTAACTAAATTGAGACTCATGCATTTGTTCACTAGAAGTGCTCTCTTTCAAGACGTAAGATTGGATAGAACAAGATAAAAAGGAACAGGCTAAGCCAAGTCCAAAGGATCCTAAGAGACAGTTAGATGAGCTCTAGCAAGAGAGGAGGGTGGGAAAGCCAGAGCAGCCAGGCCCACTGGCAGACACGGAGAGATGACTGGGCACGAGGCACAGATCGGAGCACAAGTTCAGAGGCAGATGGGTACATCGGAGCCTCCCCAGAGAACGGCAACCAGGAGAGTGAAGAAGCCGGAAGTCACGTCTCATGAGAAAGCAGGAATGTTGGGTTTAGAAAAGATTGAGAGAAACGTGACAGGGATATTGATGACTGAGATTTTAGAATCTTATGACTTTAGATGTGGAAGGGACCAAAGAACATTTGTGCCATTGCTCACGTTACAGGAGAGGAAACAAAACCAGAGAGGACTGCCTGGCCTAAGGCAGAGCTGACACTAGAATTTGGTCTCTGAGTCCCTTTCCATCATTTCCAGCTGCCTCCCTGAGTGCCTGATGTGCAGGAAAGAACTAGAACTCATGAGCTGCCATTTCAGGAAGGTAGATCACGGCTTCATAAAAAGCGTTCGTATGTGGAATGGGACACTGAGTGAGCTCACCATCACAAAGAGTATTTCTGAGAGAGTGTATATTAGCTTCCTATTGCTGTTATAGCAAAGTAACCACAAACAATGGCTTACAACAGCACAGATTTATTATCTTTCCAGTCTGGAGCCAGAAGTCTAAAATGGGCCAGCAGGGCTGTGTTCCTTCAAGAGCCCCTAGAGGAGAATTTATTTCCTTGCCTTTAATTTCTAGAAGCCAACTCCCTGCATCTTCAAAGCCAGCAGTGTAGCATCTTCAATCTCCCCCTGACTCTGGTTCTGTCATCTCATCTTCTTTGATTCTAACCTCTTATGAGGACCCTTGTGATCCATTAGTCCCACCTGGATGATCCAGGATAACTTTCCATCTCAAAATTCTTAACTTGATCACATATGCAAAGTCTTATTTACCATATAAGGTGGCTTATTCACAGACTCTGGGGATGAGGACATGGACATCTCTGGGGGCTCTTATTCAGCCTGCCATACAGTGGATCCTGAAAGGTGCGTTCACACTGGTACTGAGTTTAAAGCAGGCCTGACTTCAAATCCTGGCTTCAGCACCTATTCATTGCCCAACAATTACCCCTTTGAGCCTCTGTCCCCTCATCCACAAAAAAGAATAAAATCTCAAGGTCATCATTATGAGGATTTGTGGCGATATATATAAAACGCCTAACATAGAGTGCACCCTCAGTAAGTGGCAGCCATATTTGTTCAAGGTACTTCCAGATGATTCCCACCAGACAGGAATTCAATAGAAGACATTCCATTATTAAATTCTATAAGATTTGATAAAGTGACCTCCAAATTCTCTTCTGAGATTGCTAAAATAAAAAGGAATGAAGTAAAGGGGATTTTTCTCCCAGATATAATTGTGTTGTCTACTTCACAGATCCAGAGGCCAGGTAATTGCTTTTCTGGCTTGTCAATAGCTAACAGACCCTGCTTTTTGCCCCCTGTGGTACTGCTATCTGATTGTGTCACCTAGATCTCTGGTTGGGTTTGAGCAGGACTGAGAGCCTGACCTGGTGTGTAATGATTGGCCAGACCAGGCAACTGAGACCAGCACGGGCTCCCGCCTTCACATCTGTCAACATACCTGGCTGCAAGCAAATTACTGCCCGTGACCACGGTGTGCAGGAGCCAGAGAGACCGGGAAAGGAAACAGAGGGGAACATCTCAATTTCGTGCTTGGGGGAAAAGTAGAAGCCTGTGTCGATGCTTCTTCCGAACATCCCAGAATCTCCAGCAAGGATTGGAACAGTCTCCCGCCACCCCTGCTGAACCAGGAAGGAAGCTGAGGGAAGAATCCAGATCGAGAAGCAGCAATCAAGGTAGGTGATCTGTCTGGTCACAGGCCCTTCTCTGGAGATCACAAAGCAAGCACTTGACCCAACCTTGCAGCCAGCATGTCTCGGATGATGTTCATCTGAAGGAGGTGTGGTCGATGTGGGCGTATGTCGGGCAAATCAAATCATTTGTCCTGCAACGTGTTCTGAAAGTGGGTTGTATTTTTCTTCCAGCTTCTCTCTCCTTTGAAAATTGCTGCTGTTCTTCTACACATTTCAAAAGTTTTTTAAAAATCTTTCATTATAAAATATCCTATTTGTGATTTGTTGAAATTCTTCCATCGGTCGTGGCTCTGCAAACATGGCTTTGTTCCAGAATTTCGTTTGCATGAATTCTTTTCACTTTCAAGATACACCAAAGAGGACAGTTTGCAATTATTCTGAGGAACGCACAGTTCATGCAGAGGCTGTAAACCTCAGAAGACAGGATATCCCCGGAAGCCATGTGCATTTTTCTGCTTTGGAACCTAGGGAGTTAAAAGTCTTGAAATTGCTGGAGCAGAATCAAGCCTATTTACCTAAGCTTATCACCCCAGGCAGCAGGTCAATCATTTACTGATGCCAGGCTCTTTCCTACCTTTGGTGGAGGACCGCTAAAGCCCTTGCCTGATTCTCTCTAAAGAATGGACACAAGGCAACTTAGAAGATACATTTCTCTGAAGCTATAGCCGGTATTCTCTCCAGACCAGAGTACGTTTTTACCCTGCCCAGAGTAGTAAATGCCACAGGGTCCCTCCCAGCTCGATAATAAATGTGAACAAGACTCACACACAAACTGGATATCTGATACCACCGCAGGCATAAGAGCTCATGACTTTGGAGAAACTTCTCTTGCTGCTGGAAGTCTATAGGGAAGAAATAGACTAGCTCTAGAATAAGTTATTATTCTAGGGGGGGATTGAGGTTGTTACATAGTCCTCAAAAAACATGGAATTTTCCCCGCCAAGTCTACACATTCCAGAAATATGTTATTCTTAGTGAACATGATCCACTCTTCTTTATGCCTGAATGTAACTCCTCTAGAAACATTGTTATATTGTCACAGCATATGTCTGTCAGGTCTGTGCAGTGGTTCCTGTTTTTTATAATTATTAGAAGCCTGGTGGTAGGGAGGCCCTATTTTTCTGAACTCCCTTTAGGGAAGGGGCTGGGCCATGTATTTGATCTGGTAATGTTTGACACTATTTTTGGGGGGCTGTGTTGGGTCTTCGTTTCTGCGCGCGGGCTTTCTCTAGTTGCAGAGAGAGGGGGCTCTTCGTTGCGGTGCATGGGCTTCTCATTGCGGTGGCTTCTCTTGTTGCGGAGCACGGGCTCTAGGCGCATGGGCTTCAGTAGTTGTGGCACGTGGGCTCAGTAGTTGTGGCTTGTGGCCTCTAGACCGCAGGCTCAGTAGTGGCACATGGGCTTAGTTGCTCCGTGGCATGTGCGATCTTCCCGGACCAGGACTCGAACCCATGTCCCCTGCATTGGCAGGCAGATTCTTAACTACTGTGCCACCAGGGAAGTCCCACTATTTTTGTCAATCATTTATGGAACTGAAGTGACTCCCTTCTGATGAGGTTTGTGGCTGGAAGTTTTAAGTGGCTCCGGCAGTTAACTAGAGGCAGGAGTTGAGGCCACTGAGAGTGCAGCCCAGGCACAAACCCCATGTGTGATTTTCGATGAATCTGGGGCTAATTCCCAGGAATGTGGTGAAGAATTATGAGAAACTGATAGATTTCTGTGACGATATTAAGCTCAGTAAAATGGTAAGTGTGTATCTGGCCGGTTGCCAGAGAATTCTTGGAGATAACGATGGAGGTGGTTTTGAAGAGGGGGAAGGGTGTCAGTGCATTCAAATGCATTGGCCAGATTTACCCACAGTCCTGTAGGCTGTCTGTCCCACACTAGGTCTTACCTATCCTTTCTGTGCAGCATCTGGCTCTAGGCCAAAATTCTGGTGGCCCCTTGAACGAGTACCCAGCTTTTCTTCCCTCTTCACGCATATTGGATGTTAGGTGGAGGGAGATTATTCTTGAGATTGACTAGACTAGATAGACAGTATTATTCCTTTTACATGTAAGGAAGTTAGAACTTAGAAGGTAACTAATTTGCCCAAGTTCACTCAGTTAGAGGCTGAGCCAGGATTCTACTCATTTCTGCCTCATTCCCAACCCACTGGTTTTCCCAAGTGGCCATGGAATTAAGCACATGCAGGAGCTTAAATTGGGTCGTGGGTGGGAATGTCACTGAGGAAAGCAAGGCTGACTAACAAAGTCAGTGGTTCTCCACTGGCCCTTGGATGTGCCACGCCCTGGGCCAGTTGGGTACCACTATAACCAAAAGGCCAGCATTGACTAGACTGGACCTTCTTTGAGGGGAGAAAGGGGAGGAGTGGGTGAGGAGCAAAGGGAAGTGTTCCCAGTTGTCGTGGTGGCAGTCACTGCGGTCTTCCCAGTCCTGAATATTTCCTAAGGAAACCCAGGCAATTCTCAGGCTAGATCTCTGCCCCATTCCCTTCCAGAGATTCATGAGCCTCAACTAAAATACAACATCTGCACTATTTCCAGGGAAAAATGACACCATCTTAATCTTTCTCTGAAAACTGAAGAATTTAATTACTGTTTCACTTCACCTCAGCTAATATCCATTCATCTAAATCCAATGGATTTGGACAGAAAGACGCTTGCACTATTTTTCAGATACATCCTAAAAATTCCATTAGCTGTCTGGCAGACATTCCAAAGCAGCCACAATTCCTGAGCATTTACAAGATCAAGATAAAAGAATGCCATCATGAAATGTGGTTGGCTAAACAACTTTGAACAAAGAGTTTCTTCATTTTTACTGACCCACCTCATACATACCTAAGAGTGTGATAGCAAAGGCATTACAAACAAGGATTGCATCACCAAGTCTACTGAGTGCCCTTTTTTATACAGTTGGCCCCGCATGAACTCTACTCAAATGCTATCATTTTTGTTAACTTAGGATAAACAGGATAAAAAAATGTTTTGTTAACATTAGGATAAAGAGAAAAGTTGAAGCTGAAATATAAGGACGAATAACAACATTTCACTTTTATCCAGTGCTTCTTAGGACCAGGAATTGAACTATTGCTTTTTTGTCCTCATTTCTTTTTCATTTAATCCCTATAAGAAATTTACAATACTTGCTCAAGTCACAGAGCTAGTGAGATGAGATGAAATTTGAACTGGAGCCTGACTCCAAAGCCCATGTTCTCTGTACTCTGGGAAAAATACTCACCCAACAGTATCTATACTATTTGTATTTTAAGTGTAAAAGACTAAGGAGTCCTTTCTAAATTATTTGCTTGGATCCTCAGAGTATATATTTATGACACCACCACCCCCATGGTATCCTTGATCCTATACAGGTATAAAAATCTATATCACAGGGCTTCCCTGGTGGCGCAGTGGTTGGGAGTCTGCCTGCCAATGCAGGGGACACGGGTTCGAGCCCTGGTCTGGGAAGATCCCACATGCCGTGGAGAAGCTAGGCCCGTGAGCCACAATTGCTGAGCCTGAGCGTCTGGAGCCTGTGCTCCGCAGCGGGAGAGGCCACGATAATGAGAGGCCCGCGCACTGCAATGAAGAGTGGCCCCCACTTGCCACAACTAGAGAGAAAGCCCTCGCACAGAAACGAAGACCCAACACAGCCATAAATAAATAAATTAATTAAATTAAATTAATATTTAAAAAAGAAAAAAAAAGAAAAATTATCCCTATATTAAAAAAAAAAAAAAATCTATATCACAGTGGTTTTCCTCTCCTCCAGGAAAGTAACCACAAAACACACACACACACACACACACACGCACAAACAATTGCCCACAGGTTAGCACATTTATCCCTTTCTGAAACTGTAAGAGAAAATTGTTTTTCTCTCCTGGTTCACAAACATTGTTTAGTTTGTTTGATTTTAATGTGACATACAAACAAATTTTTTATGCATTATACCAGGATTTTTTTGATGTTTACTTCTGCAAATTTCTGTCTTTGAGAAAGCTAAGTATGTCAAAACTTTCCAGTATGGTTTTATTTAATCTTCATAAGAGCCCTGTAAGAGAAGTGTCATTTTCTGATGATAGCCTTTGAAATAAGGAACCTGAGACTCATTCAAGGTGTGTCCTTCTCAATATCACTCAGCTGGCACGTCCTAGAGGGTTTGGGACTCCAAATTCTTTGCTCTTTTTTTCTAATGCACAAACAGTTCTCTAGATTCCTAACGCTTACAAACGATAAGAATGGGACACACAGCTATTTTCAGAAATTAAAAGTGCCGAATGACTACACAGTCTGTTCTCAGGCTACAGAGACCCACTCAGATAGTGACTGCTTTGGGCTGGGATTCTATCAAGTCAGTATGGTAATGTTGTTACTCTAATTAGATTTTCATTGAGTACTGGAAATGAAGACACATTGTTAATAAAATCTGCCTCAAAGGCAAAAACTTTTAAACCCACGTGTCCACGAGCAAAGTAAGATCTCAAAGAAATTCTTGCTCGGAGAAATCAATGGTGACAAATCACTGTTCCCTAATCTATTCCATGCCTGGGGGACAGTGTATGTGAGTAGGGCTTACAGAGCCCCCGCGGTGTCTCTTGATATACACAAGTCCTCTCTTGGTTAACTCTGTAACCAGATGAATGTCTCACGAGTCAAGCGGTTGCCAAATAGTAGGAAACCGAAGGAGGTTGAGAATCCATCCTAGATGTAGTCCCAATACCTATAGAAGCCAACTAAAGTTACAGGAGGAATTCTTGTGCCCTGTGAATTCCATTTCAGTCCTAAAATGCTATGAGGAGTCAGAAAGCCCTGTATCAGCTGTGAATCTGGATGGGGACTAATCATTTTCTTACTCCTAATGCTTTACTGGGAACTGCACCTGGTTGGTCACCTGAGTCTCCATCCCATGTGGCAGTCTTGTTGTCTGTGTCCTTGCCTTGGGGTTAATACACATCTTCATCACAACTTTTGTCCTCATTTCTGTGACCTCAGAGGCTCTAAGGATATTGGTGCCGGAGAACCTATAAGCTTTGGGCAATGAGAAAACAGAACGAAACTTCTGCCCCTGCCCTGCACCAGCTTGAAAATTATTTCCCTCCTTTCTACAGTTCCAAGGTCAAGTTTCCCTTGGGAGGAGCTAAGAAACTAAAGGTCACAAAAGCTGGCAATTCACCATGCCTTGGAGGGCTTCCCAGAAAGCAAAAGGAAAATGAGATTGTTTTCACATAAGACCTCTGTATTTGGAGGACAGGATTCAAACAGTTTGAATTTGCAGTTTCACTGTGCACTTAGGTAACCCCCATAAAGTCCAGCGTGGTTTTTTTTTTTTCCCCTAAAGCCAAAGCAATATCAAAAACCTTTCCTGCAAAGAACTCTAACTAGGCAGAATTCTTTTTTATCATCGCTGGGCTGATGTTTTCAAGGATTCATTTCTTAAAATAAGCCTTATATGGTGCATTTAGCTGGGGCTCTTGTTTATTTCTGGATAATGATGGCTGTCATCCATGGGACCTGCTCTGTGGTGCTCTGATTAGATTTCACAAGGTAAGCAGCTGGAAACTTGTGGTTAGTATGTGAGCGGGTAGCAAGAAGAGAGAAAACCCAAAGGCCGACCAGAGATGTTGCAGAAAGCAGGCTTCTCTCTGACCAAAGGAAAACCCGTATCTCAATTCAAAGGAGATGCCACCTCAAGTTCAAACATATGTATTCCACAACATTGAGCTCTGCTTCCTAGACAGGAATCCCGAATATAGGCAAGAACCAATGGCTAGACTCCCCCAAACCTGACTGTTCTCTACCAAAATTCGTCTCTTTTTGTTTCTCTTTGGAAAATGGAAGTGCCCCTGAGAAGAGGTATTATTATAGAATGTAGTTGTGTTGGTAACTTGCAATCCAACAAATAGAACATAAAACATAGCCCAGCGTAGGCATCCCGATCCTGACCTCACCAGTGTCTTGCTCTGTGCCTTGGTGCCGATTTCTAAAGTTCTTGCTGGCGACTCAGTTTCAACTCTTTACCATCTGCATCCTTCCTGTGAAGAACCGCAAACATTTGTTAACAGGTCATCTTCACTTCTGCAATAGTCACCCACTCTTTCCCAGAAACATGGTAGGTGCTATTTTTGAAACAGGATTAAATAATCTTAGAGGTCTTAAACTTCTCAAGTGAGCCAAACCACAGCCTCCTTAAAGTCCCCTGTTTGGGTCTCTTTGTGTGTATAAATACACTTCTAATTATTTGTAGAGAACTCTGATGATTACGAGTTCTCAATAAATATTCCTTGGTGATAATAAATAAAGAGGAAAGAATAATGTTGCTCACTGTGACATTGTATGAGAGAAAGCTGCCCAGGGCAGTACTGTTCAAAGGAAACTGCTAATTGCACCAAGCACCAACGCATGACGGGAAGTTCTCATAAAGAAAATGTGTAGCATCCTGGCACACACCAGTTCACTTTGTCGCCACAGACCATGCCCAGGGAGCTCTAAGGCCCTGAAGAACCACTCTCATAGGTAATGGCAAAGAACCTCTGGTCCAACAAGAAAAGCACTCAAAGAAATTGGGCATCAGTGGTCTGATGTTTCAGTAGCAGTCAGAGACTGCATCATCTTGCTGCCCATTTTTGTTCCTTTTTAAAGATGAGAGAGGGAAAGACAACATTAATTATAATCACTAAGGGTTATCTGGCAATTTTCCAGGTGATGAGGGAATGACTTGAATTCAGTCAGAATAGACCAATTTCCTGGCAGCATCTTCAAGTGACTTTCTATTGTTCTCAGCAAAAATCTTACTGAGTTTTCACATTTCTCAGTTTTGATTCTATTCTAATATCTAATTGACTTCTTAGGTAGTCTTTTGGGGAGAGGGGTGTGTAACACAATAAATAATGCTTACCTGATAGTCTACATACTGGCTACACTTACTTTCTAGAAGCCACAAAACAAACCACAGAAAGTCACCCTTGGGTTGCCCACCACATACCTTCAGCTAAGGCAGGTTAGGAAGAGAATAGACTTATGATTCAACCATGAACTACCTTTTAGTGAGGCCAGAGAACCAAAATGGCCTATGGTTCCAACAATCATTATCAGTGTCAAATTTTGGCTCAATGTAGACCTCAATGTACTCCCATCAAGTTAAAAAAATAATAATAAAACAGGCAAGGTGCTGAAATATGGGACAATTTCATATATTCTCTAATGTTAATGACCAAGTGGCCAAACACCAGTTGGCACCTTCATAGCTTTTTTTTACAGGGTCAGTGAGCACACCTTGCTTCTTGAATTGAACTGAATTCCTAATACTGAACTAGATTCTCTAGCCCTGCCAGTTTTCTAGCAGGAGGAAAAGTGTTTCAGAGCATGAGGCACTATGGAACTCTGTTTTCCTACTTTCAAAAAGCCACGTGGCCACATATACACTTACCTCTAGTCCTCATTCTGCCCCATGAGTATCCCATCTGTGCCTGAGAGTCTGCTAGACAGTGAAGGTAAGGAGGGGTGTAGCCAGCAGAGACTTTCCAGAAGATGCAGGAACTGTTCCTGATAATCCTGTTTTTCACTGTGCATTACCTGAAAGGGAAAAGGCAACATTCTGAACAGAGGAGACTTTCATGCCATAAATCATCAGGCATTTGTAGGCACCAAGTGTTTTACTGTAATTGCAGTGGAACAAAAATAATTTACAAGTTGTGTGTGTGTGTGTGTGTGTGTGTGTGTGTACAGTGTATGGAAAGAATTTTAATATGAGAAAGGCATTAGATCAATTTTGTGAAAAGACAAATCTTTTGCCTGGTCTATTTCTGGGTGTGGGTTCCACAAAATGTAGATACTTGCTTAATTTCTGGAATTAATTAGCAAATGTCTGTCCAAATCATGGGCCTTAAAGACTTCCATTGATAGCACACCCCCTTCTTTAAAATTGCTACAACACATTTTGATCATTTTTAGAAAAGGCAAACTACAAGAATTTTTGGCATGTAAAAACTTCTTTTGAGATATCTAAATGAATGTCAGGGTCAGTTAATAATACTGGATTTCAGATGTCTTCAAGTAACTCTTGGCATGCTTAAGTTTATATCCCATTACCATCTTATTTTACATGATCTTATAAGTAAGATTAACTAATGAAATTCAAGTAAACTGATAGATTGATATAGTGGCCTGAGCATTATTTGGCTACATGTATGCTTAGCCCACTCTCCAGACATATTTTTTCTTCTATAGACAGGCACTCTGATTATGTCGTAATCTTTGGCTGTTCTCCAGAGAGGAGGGTCACAATATTTCTCCTTTAAACCACTATCTGATACACCTCCAACTGAGATACTACTATTTTCACATGCACTTATCTCAGAAGCTATGAGTTCCCACTTGACCCAAGCCAAGGTCATAATGGCATGTTGGAATCAAATATTTTCCATTGTTCTACCATAGATCCAATAAAAAGACATTTATGGAGTGCCTAATGTACACTTGACACTGTGCTAAGCACTACAGATACAGAGATGAGTAGCTCACAGTTCTGCCCAGAGAAGACCAGCATCTCGTAGAGCAGATGAACTAGTGAAGGAGCCAAGGCAGCATGGTGTGAAGCTGTAAGGACAGTGGCAACTGAACACAACACAGAAAAGTTCTAGATAGCTGCTCAGGAAGACTTTCAGAGGAGTTGAGGTCCAAGTGGTGTTTTAAAGAAAAGGAATTAGAATTTGCATCCTTCTTTTTTAAGAATTCAGACTTTGAAGAGAAAGCTGCCTCCTTTCCGGAATTTGTCTGAATATCTTAAAGAAGAGAAAGTACAGGAGTGGAGACAGTTGTGGTAGGCATGGCTGAGCAAGTTTTGATTGCACAGAGAAGGAAGGTAAGAGGGTCCAGAGGGAGCCTTCTAATTAAAAGATAAGAACTAGAACTTTACCCTGAATCAGAGCCTGTACCTAATTCTCAGCTCTTGAACCTGGAGCCTTAACTTAGAATCATTCTGTGCGGTCCAGGCCCCATGTGCTCTCGCAAACCCTGGGGACTTTTGCCTGGTGAACAGTAGTGTTGTAAATCTGAGCTCTACTCAGTTATGATTTGAACTTCATTTATCCTGGGAGCAACTTTTAGGAAGAACAAAGAGCCAAGCACTGTAGAAATGGCAGTGAGGGTTCTGACTTCAGCAAGCAGGCACCACTTAGGAAGCTCAGGGTTAAAGAATAGGGATGACCCACCTGGCACCCAGCCCAACAGCCTCCATTAACATCCAAATCCAACTCCGACTTCAATACCACAATTTTAAGCAGGATACAAGCCGGAAGGGCAAGCTTAGTAGCTTTCACCCTAGCGTGGTTGGAAATCCTTCTTAAGTTGGCTTAGGTAAATATTTAGTATGTAAGTGAAAACTTTTACCATCTTAAACAATTGGCCTGTTTCCTGAAGTTGGGCCAAGAGATTATTGAGTTGTCGGATTCTTTTAGAAACTCAGATTATAAATCAAACTTCTGATGGACCGACTTTCATGTTGGTTTCATTCTTTCATCCACTGAAATAAAGAATGTAAGTAAAAGCTAATTAGAGTAGATTTGATTACATAAATACTTAAAACTTCTTTTACAAATATTATATGCAAAGTTAAAAATAGAAACAGTGACCCAGAGAAGTATATTTGCAACATAAATAACAGGCAAAATATGACTATCCTTAAAGAGTATTTGCAGATCCATACCTGCTCTAGGCAATACCGCAGTTGAAAGTTGCGCAGAAAATGAATTGGCAATTCACAAAAGAAGAAAGGCAAATGACCTCTAATCATATGAAGAGCTGTTTAGCCACACCAAAAAAGAAATAAAAGTAAATTTAAACAGTGAGATAACATTTCCATTTTATAAGATTGGCAAAAATTAGGTAACACCGGGTGTCAGAGAGCGTGGTAAACAGGCACATTCACACACTGCTATGGTGGAAGTGTGAATTGTTGCAACCACTTTTTTTTTTTTAATAAATTTTATTTATTTATTTATTTATTTTTGGCTGCGTTGGGTCTTCGTTGCTATGCGCGGGCAGAAATTGAGACACAGATGTAGAGAACAAACGTGTGGACACCAAGCGGGGAAAGCAGCTGGGGGGTGGGGGTGGTGGTGTGATAAATTTGGTGATTGGGATTGACATGTATACACTGATGTGTATAAAATTGATGACTAATAAGAACCTGCTGTATAAAAATAAATAAAATAAAATTCAATAAAAAAATAAATAAATTTTAAAAACTCCTTTGCAGTTTTACAAAAAAAAAAAAAAATCACTGTATGATATTTGAAGATGTTGGAGAAACGCCTTCAAAGTTCTGAGAAGACATGATTTCAACCCGGAATTCTATACCCAACCAAACTATAAATCTGGACACTTTCTGGTAGATAAGGACTCTGAAATGTTAACTTCTATGCACAATTTTTTAAACAAGGGCAAAACGCTAGTTCACTTGATAAACTTTCTGCATCATGTAAGACAATGATGTTTAATCATTTTATTACTATGAGTTTATTTCTGTGAATATTGAAAAGCTGGAGCATAGCAAGCTTTTACATTCATGTATGTTATTTAGAACAAAGGTATTGTAGGTATTTACGTATAAAAATTTTTTAAAAAAATATAATATATGAATAGGGCAAGATTGTGATGATAGCGCATGAATGACTGACATTTTGCTAAAGTAAATGACTTAATGACTTATCTCTTCCAAATATACTTAGATTTTAAAAGAAAAGACTGAAAGAACACTGTAGAGCCAAAAGCAAGAACTCATCAGCCACAGCAATGCCAGGGCAGAGGAGCCTAGGGACCATTATTTGGTGACCCACCCCTGAAGGTGGCTGAGTTTCCATTGCTTAGATTCCATATCCATCGCCCTCCCCACGGAAGCTTCTGAGTCTTTTGGGTCCCCAGGTAACCCCTCCAGCAGGGAAGAGAATGTGAGGACCAGTTGAACTGAGTGTTCTCATTTGCCCACAAGTTCCATTTCTCCGTATAAAGAAATGCATTTAGCAATATGACTTACGTGCCGATATCTTTATTTTTACTTCCTCCTCTTTCCCTCTAATTTTTTAATCTTCTTAGATTGCATCTTTCTGTGTAATCTCAAATCTCATTTGGAGTGAGGAAAACTTTATCTAAATAATACTAGTCACACTAATCTCGGTTTCTTGTGAGATTCACAGCCTCCGGAGCCTGATTACCTACGGGCACATGGACACACTGGAGCTTCTGGTCCTATAGTCAGGGTTCTTGGTGCCACAAACAGACAGTAACTTTGAAGCTCTAAGCAGAAAAGGAATTTATTGGAAGTATGTCAGAGAGTTCACAGAATGGCTAGGAAGCCTGGAGAGAAGCACAGGGAGGAAACAGAGGGGGCAAAACAGAGCCAAGATGGCACCCCAGGACAGTCTGTTCAAGATGCTGATACTGGTGTTGTCACCACACAAGCCCACTACAGTTCCACCAGCCGCACCTGGACTCTACCTTCCATCAGAGGCACCGACCATAATCTCTAAAGGCCCTGGACATTTGCATGCCTCAGTGAAGACTCAAAGTCTTAGGCAGATGTAGCTGATAGCCTGAGCTGCCTGTGATCTAGAGAAGGAAACCTCTGGCCCTTGGGGCCTGGGTCTCCTTACAGAAATTCCCTGACATAGGAAGCAGGGCAGGCAAACATCGGGAAAGTCCAGTTCACTTGGTGACCTTCTGTGGCTCTACCAGAGCAGCCGTCCATGCTCTTCTTTATTGTTACCTCATTGCTCTCATTAAACTGAGCAGTTTGCAAATCAGGCTATTTATGTTGGATTAATTATATTTACATAATATGTACTTCCTACTTCTTTCAAAGTCAGACTTTAAACATAAGTTTCTCATTTAAAATTTTAGTGTCTATTTATTTGTACTTCTAAATAAACCTGGACAAGGCTGAGGAGTCTTCCCTGTTAAATTCTATTGGAACTTAAGTTGCAGATTACCTGTGAGTTTCTTTCATTTTAAAAAATCCATTCTGAGGATAAATTCAGAGAGGCTGAATGGTCTAATGCAATCAACCACAAACAGTGTAAGATGCTTATTTTATGAATTCTTGAAGATTTTAAACTGTGCTAGTACAAATACACTGAACTGCTTAACTTAAGAACCCAATAGATGTTGCTGGTAAATTCTAGTAAAAAACAATCTGTGGGGAAACAAACACATCTGATTTAGTGACGTATGAAAGATGATGTCAGTAAGTATAAAAAATAATTAATGTCAACTGTTGATACTCTTTGTAATAAATTATATTCCTAAGCAAGATTTTTATGTTTTATTGGGTCTGACTTCACACTGCCCTATTACAATAACATTCCCAATGTTTAGTTTAGTCTCCTTTACATTTACAACATCCTGGAGGGTGGTGGTGTTAAATTTAATTTGTCAACCTATGTTAATTTTACAAGGATCCAGATCAAACTGTTGTATAAACAAGAACTGCCTTGCAGAGGATTTTTGGCGATGTGCTGGAGAAGTCACAGCTGAACTAAAAAATATGCCGCTGGGGTATTTTTCATTTTTCCCCCTATGATTTTAATGGCTCAAATGAAAGAGCTGTTTTGCTTTAACAATAGAGTCCTTGTTGAAAGTCCTTTAAAGAGCTGTTCTACCACCCTGAAACAGTCTAATTAAGCCATTAATATAACAAAGATACCAATAGTTGCTAAACCAAAGAATACACTTCCATCTCACAGTAGAAATTAAAGGTGATGTTTTTTCAGCTTGTAGCTTGATTCCCAGTTCAGAGAAAGCCTGTCCATTAGACTTTTTTTTTTTTTGGCAGAGAAACATCATTAATCTGTGAGACTTACTACAATGGGATATTATATTCCTCAACAGAGGCTGTTATTGAAACTGCATATTATCAAGGCAGCTGTCCGATTAAGTTTTTATAAAGGATTAGGGGGTTATATGAGTACCTAACAGCTGCACCAGATAGACTAAAACTAGGGTTCCCGAATCGTATGCTTCTTGGTATATGGAATGAAAAGATATATTCTTTACCAATGCAGTCAGATATTAATATCTAAAGGGAAAATTAAATTAGAAACAAAACCTCATTCCTCTGAGCGCAAAGTATTGTGTGAATACAAATGAAGAATCAACAGAAGTATATAAAATGTAGTCCCTCCTCTTAAGGAATCCACCATAGTCTCAGTAGGCGTGAAAATTTTTGAAACATTAAAATATAATTAAAGGGACTTCCTTAGTGGTGCAGTGGTTAAGAATCTGCCTGCCAATGCAGGGGACATGGGTTCGATCCCTGGTCTGGGAAGATTCCATATGCCGTGGAGCAACTAAGCCTGTGCGCCACAACTACTGAGCCTGCACTCTAGAGCCTGCGAGCCACAACTACTGAGCCCGTATGCCACAACTACTGAAGCCTGCGTGCCTAGAGCCCGTGCTCTTCAACAAGAGAAGCCACCGCAATGAGAAGCCCACGTATCACAACGAAGAGTAGCCCCTGCTTGCTGCAACTAGAGAAAGCCCGCGCGCAGCAACAAAGACCCAATGCAGCCAAAAATAAAATAAATAATAAATAAATTATAAAAAATGTATATAATTAAAGATTTAAGTGAAAGTTTGAGGCATTGAAGAAGTTAGTGCATGAGGAACTGCTGAACGGGTTAAAGAAGGGCCAGAGGTTAAAGAAGAGAGTTGATGGAATTATCAACCGAGACCTCTGAGAAAAGCCATCAGGATTGTCTGAAGAGTAATCTGTTAAAGTTGGAAGAGACCTGGGAGATCACCTCCTATTCCAGTGCTTCCTAGACTTATCTGTTGAAAAGGATCATATGAGAAACCCCCTAAAAGTGAAATTCCTGTTCTTTCCCTCAAGCCTATTGAATCAGATATGCAAGGGAATATATGAGCCCTCTTTTACATATATGTAAATAATTTTAAACTGGCTCAGAGGGCCCAAGAACTGTTTTTTCGTATTTTTGTTTGTTTATTTGTTTTTTAAAAATGCCTCAGGTGATTATTTTCAACTGGGAAGTTTGGGAAAAACTGTTCTAAAAGTCAACCTTGTGATCTCAGAAAGTGAAACATTAAACAAATACCAAACGTAAGAAAAAAAAAAAAGCAGATGGAGACACAGATGTATATGTGAGAGTGTGTGTGTGTGTGTGTGTGTGTGTGTGCGCTTGTGTGTGTAAAACAAATAGTAATCCCCTTGGGATTACACAAGAAGAGAAAACTTGCGCAAGGTCCAGGGCCAAAGAGCCCTGGCCCAGTGTTTTTCACATAATAGACCCTCAAGAAATACTTTGTACTGACTGAATTAAAAATGAAGCAAGGAACAAAGCAAGCTGTAACCCTCAAGCATTTCATGACCTATTTGTTACCACCCTATGTTCAATTCATTTTGTAAAACCTCTGGTTGGAGACACAGACCGTGACTCTTAAAGAGTCTCTTGTGGATTGTGTAGCAAGACTGGGTCGAAACATTCAGTGCCCGGGAAACATTTAAACACCAAGGAGGTAAAGGGATTTTGCTGCAACGAGGTAGAAAGTTGAAATTTAAGGAAAGGAGACTCTGAGCTGCATCTCAGAGAACATATCCAGATGCTTATTAGATTGTGGTAGATTTTGCTAAAGCATGTGATAGAATGAATTGTTCACAAAATAGTTTTAAACTGGCTTAGAGGACCTTGAAGAAAATTACTTAAAACTAACTCAAGCCCTCAGCAAACCACAGAAACATAAACCACCGTATGGGGGATAATCTCACTGTGGCAGGGAGGAATGGATGACCTAATGCTTCTCCACCAGCTCCCACCCTCACCGCCTTCATGCCCTGGTTCTCTCTGCATTCCTCTAGTCGGTGGGAGTTTCTAAAGTTTAGTGCATAGATATGTATGTGCATTTTTTTACCAAAGAAATGCCTGTACTCATATCCTAACATATTCTAAAATTCTACTATCCTCTTTTCCCACAGAATCCCCACTTTTTTAATATTGAATTTGGGAGGCACATTAATAAGAAGTTGATTTACAAAACAAAGAGATAATGTTATGACATTAATAGTTTATTTCTTGACTTTATGAGTATATATATTTTAAATACCAGAATCAGAGTTTACTAGAAACATCAAATTGTCATTAAATTCTTTTCTAACAATATATTCCAAATGCATTTTTTTACTGTGGGTATAGCTTGAATAATCCATGGCTTGACATTTTTCAAAGGATTGAATCCATAGGATGGGTGAGTAAACAATCATGATGAAACCATGAAAATGGTTTTGTAATCTACTAGACACCGGTGAGACAGATGCAACAACCTGTACTTTGCCAATGGGTCTTATCAATGTGGGGCCTGCCCGGGGCATCTTTAGGTTGTAAGAATCATTCATGATGCCAGGAGTAAGTCTGCAGAGTTCACAGTGAAGTTCAAGGAAGAAAGAAAAGGGAAAACTTAACGGCTTTTCAGAGCTGATTGGAGTCAAAATGTAATTTTACATATCTATTTATTATATATTTGTGTCATATATGAGTGTGTGTGTATATATATATATATATATATATATATATATATATATATATATATAATCGGCAGCAGGGAATACTTGTTTTAACATGTAAGTTTACTGTTTGAACCAACTGAGTTTAAGATGGCAAATAATAATAATAACAGCTACTAAATGCCAACATTAAACATTATCCAAACCAGTCTTCATAGCAACTCTATGTGGTGATTGTTTTATCCCTAATTTATAGAGAAGGAAAGTAGTCTCAAAGAGGTTAACTTACTTGTCCAAGGGCACACAGATAGTAAGAAATAAAGTCAGATACTGGACTTGGATTTATCTCTCTCCAAAATTGTTAATCAAAATTTTATGTTGCGATAAAATATTTATTGTTGGTTCACAAGAGCAACAACATGCAATTTGTAACATGAGGATCTTTAGGGGCAGAGAACTTGGTGTATCTGTCAAACAGGCAAGGGTAGAGGAAGTCCCAGTTTTGTCATTCTCCCTTATTGAGTTTATTCTGCAGCCATGACATTCCTGTAAACGCATCTCAGGAAAGGCATTGCTAGGCAGAGTCTCCACTTGCACTAGGTCAGGGTTTAATACCCATAACACATCTTGCCTTCATTTGTGTGTTGCTAACTCATGCTCATGACTTAAATTCTTCAGTAGGTCTGCAGTGAATTAAAATAAGGCCAGATAGCAACACAAAGTGCTGAGCAAAACTCTCTCGAAGCTCAAAAACAGTTTCTGGAAACAGAAACCATGTTCACATTTTTTAAATTCTTATTTTACCTTATTTGGAGATGTAAGATGGACTCCAGAGACCCCTCCAACCAGAACTTAATGTTAGTAAATCTTTGTTGAGATAAAAGAAAATGTCCTTCTACCCCACAGATGCTAAATACAGGTCACGTCAACAACCACTGTTTCCATTTTCTGGCAAAGCTGAATAAAATTTCCCACTATTTTTCAATTAGGAAAAGTAGCATCTCAGATAACAAGAAAGGCTTCTGTAACAAACTAACAAACTCGGAGTAATCTTTATTGAAAGTTATGTTTAAAAGGGGGATTTGTGTTGGACTGGAGACCCATTTTACACCAGTCTCTGGAGAAAGAACTAGAGCGAAGAAAACCTTTCCCATTTTCTTGCTTCTGCGATCTGCGTTCGGTTTTCGTTTTCCCACTGAGAGCCACGTGGGACCCGTGAGCCTGGGAGGCAGACAAAGTCTGAGTCAGAGCTTACACTAACAACTGAAGCAGTGATTTTCCCCATTTTCAGCTTTAGTTGCTTCACCCTCTGTCACGAATTTTAGGTGGGGTGGGGAAGAGAGAGGGGGACAGGGCGTCACTTGCTGGTACATAGCAGCGCTATTCGGAACCCTCAAAACTAAGCACATTTGGAGACCCAGCCCCAATTCTGCAATTGTTCAATTCCACCTGGAACCACGGTTTTATTAAACCCTATTTTGCTCCTCTGGCATAACGGTAACTTGAAGCTAATCATCCAGACTGGAAAATGAGCAAGTGGTGCCAGAAACGGAAGGGGCTATGCATACACATGGGAGGGGATAAAGCTCAAAGCCTCCTCATGCACATCGATTCAGAAAGGAACGGACACTGTTGATGAAATTTATCATACACGATGGGATGCGAGCAAATCCTTCATCCTAAAAAGGACAGAAACCCAGAAGGGAATGACTGGGGAGAGTGAGTCACTAGCAGCTGTTAAGAATCATAGACCTCTATTCCTGATTTAACTCTCTCCTTTATCTACCCCAGAGGCCAGTGGCTCTCAAACTTCAGCTGCGTCAGAATCAGCTTGCCGGCTTGTTAAAATACGGATCGCTGAGCCCCACCCTCATAGTTTCTGATTTCAGCAGATCTGGGCAGGGGCAGAGAATTTACCTTTCTTGCAAGTTTCCTGGTGATGCTGGCACTGCTAGTTGAGGATACGGAGCTATAAGAACCACGGCCGCAGGCAATACCCGTTTCAGAATTGAGCCCAAGGGACCAAGACCAGTTTCCTTACCTGGAAAGCCATCCCAACATTTCTTAAAAATAGGTGCTTCCATGTTAACCTGAAAGGGGCACTGCTAAACAATAGGATGAGGGGGTCAACGGAACACACTGTCAATCAAGTGATGTCCCCTATCCCGCTCACCAGATTCAGCTCAGGACCAGAGCAGTGTGGGCCAAGGCTGTCCTGTCCTTGGGGAGGCAGGATAAGGTATCAGTTCACTGGTGCCAGACTAGACTTAAATTTGAGACCCAAGTTCATCACTTAAGGTTATGAGCTTGTTCAAGTCAGTCCTTTAGCTTTTCTAAACTGTAGTATCCTTGGATACAAAACTGGAAAAATAATACCACTGATCTCATCGAGTGGTGAGAATTAAATGAGATAATGCTTAGAAAGCTTTAACACAGTGGCTTATGCATAATAAGGCTTCAGTAAATGCTAGTGATAAGTATTGTTTAATAATATTATAACTAGCATTATCACATCATCATTCATACCATTTTTACTACTCTCAACAAATTCTGAGGTGTTTATCTCATCTTCCGATCCTGGAAACTGAGTCACTGAGAAATTACCTCTCTCGCCCAAGGGCATTTTAGGGAGCTCTCTGAAGTTATGCCCCATGATGCTGCTACCATCATCATCATTCTAATCCCAGATGTCTAAGTGTGATCTGATCCAGACCCTCTGGACAGCCTTCTCTGAGAACCTGGCCACACTCCTCTCAGGATTAAAGGAGGAGGTATTATTTCTTCAGGCCCTCCTGGGGTTTCTCTCTGCCTTTTTTGGCCCACATACCGCTGTATGTAGTTTGTGTCTGAAATGGAAAATTTCTGTAACACAATACCCAGCTCTGATCCCCACAGACTCTCAAGTCTTTTTTTTTTTTTTTTTTTTTGGTTTGGGCTAAAATATGACTTCATGTGCAAAAAGAAGCCTCACTTCCCAGTGCTCTCAGCAGATACAGAAGCATCACAGATTCAAAACCTTCTGGTTCCTAAGAATTCTAAAGAATTAATTTCACGTTTCTGAAAAAGGAGAGCAATAACTAAGTGACAAGAGAAATGGGAAAATTAAAACTACCTTCTCTTTGGATGCAGGATATATCACTCTGCAAGCCCAACTTCTCCTCCTGTGCCCCTCAGCCAGCACCCCACAGGCAACCCCAAGGAAAGACAGGAGAACATAGCTGCCCTGGGATTTATGACCTTGCCTGAAACTGGGTACGCTGGCCAAGCAGGCAATGGAAACCAAGGACTTAGAGGTTTCTCTCATTGACTCACTAGCACTCTTCTCTCCTAGAGTGTCAACTCTTCACAAACTCTGTCTAATGCAAGCCCAGACCAGTCTGAACAGGACAGTGGGTTTTCTGATAAGTCACTGAGTGACTTATCTCTTTGACAACCTACTCTAGTCTCCAGTGGCCTGCACAGGCTCTGGAGCCCAATCTTCTGGCTTTGATTCCCAGCTCCGCCCCTTACCAGCATGCTGGGTGACTTTGGGCCAGTTTCTCAACCTCTCCATGTCTTCCTCATCCATAAATGGGGCTTGACTCTACATTGTAAACTTTTACAAGGGATTAGTTATTTAATAAATTATAAAGTCCTAAATTATTAGGACAGTTCCTGGCACATACTAAGCTCCACATATGTTGCTATTATTACTGTTACTACTGCTACTGCAAGTAAAGGAACAGTTATGGCTATATTTGCTCTAGAAAACATAATGTCTAAATAGGAAGCAGTTTGGTGTTCTGGTAACTGGCACAACTTTGGAATCAGACAGATCTGATTTGGCCACCAACATTGCTATTTAAGTTGTGTGACCTTGGGCAAGTTATGAACATAGTGGAAATCCAATTTTCTTTTTATAAAATAGAAATAATAACACCTATCTCAGAGGGTTACTGGGAGGATTCAGTGAAGCAATGTTTGGGAAGCACTTGGCCGTTGGTTGGCAGCCAGGAAACAGTACTTATTATATTGTAAACTGGTCACAGGAACAAAGAAACCCATTAACTTCGGAACCACTTACAACCTCCCTACTTGATACAACTGACTAAAATAATTCCAACGTCTAAGATTCTTACCAAAAAAAAAAAAATATATATATATATATATGTCAAAGAATGTAGAGTAAAATGGTCTTTTGTACATTTTTCTGTCTCTGGTGGTAAACTTGGTTAGCTGTCCAGATTTAGAAGTTACTCATCGCCCCCAACCCCAACCTAGCCTCTTTCTTATCAATCCCATTTATGTCCCTGCCTATGCATGCTGATAGGGGATTTTGCCGGGTTTCATAAGAGCACTATGATGAAAGTACTCCCCCAACCTTCAGACTCCAACCTCCAGATGATGTGAACTTTTTGTGTGTTGAAATGAAGGCACTTGAGGCATCACAGGCAGGGCAGTAGCACCGCTCAATTCTAGGGGGCAGTACTCCTACCACACTGTATTAAAACTGTGCTCCAAGGATGCCTTTAACAGAAAATAGAACAGAATGGGCGCCGCCCCCAGTTGTGCAACAGGATAGTTCTGACCCCAAAGTGCAGGAAATAAGGCCCACTTGCTCTGACTTGGGCTCTACCCGCCCCCCCTTTACTTTTCATGAGTCAGACTCTGTCTTCCAAACCTTAATTTATCCTTGCTGAGTGATAACGTGCTAATCCCCCGGTGATATAATCAAGAGGAGTTGCAGAATCACCGGTTCTGAGAGTTGAAAGGCCTACACAAGTCATCAGGCCAACTCCCTCCGGTGCCCCAGAGGAACGAGCCAGCACAGTTCTGGTTTGCCTTTTGTCAATAGGAAAAAACAGTCTCTGGCAATGGCTTCCAGGGAGCGTCAGTGTTTAATAACCTCTGGTTCTCCCTGAAGGATGGTGGGGGAAACGCACAGGCGCAAAGCCTCTTCGCCCTTGGCTCCCTCCACCAGCACCTGTGCTGGAAGCACCTGAATATGACTAACGGGTTTCCCAAAGAGATGGAAGAATGCAGTGATGTCGGCACTCAAGGTGCAGTGAGCAAAAAAATGGATGAACCCAAACACCAGTGGAAAGTCATGACCCCAGGAACGCCAACAGAGCGGCTGTTTTTGTGCTTTTATAATTTCCCTTCCCCCATCTTACTTCTTCCACAACAGTCTTATAGACAGAGCTCTTTAGAGCTAAAAGCCACCCATGAAATAATCTGGTCTTAAAGCCCTCTGTTTTCAGATGAGGAAATGAGTCGCAGATGTCAGGCAGTACAAAGCATCCAGGAAAGACGATCGATCTAGAAATCACTTATGCTTTCAGCTGCCTTTAGAAGGAGAGAGAAATGTATTCAGGTCAGAGTAAGTGGTTTTGTAAACTCTATTATATAGATAAAGAAGCTAAGGCTCAAAAGTGAATGGTGATGCATCTTCTTTCCTGCTTCTTAAACGTCTCTGCCGGGTTGGGCAATCTATGGAGGCATGAGGACTTGCGCTGACCAGAGCCAGCTCCCAGAGAATTGAAGCTGATAGGTGGGTGGGAAGACATGAACCCACCGGCTGAATCTTGAGGGGGAAGGGATCCCATCTCTAATCAGTCACGTAGAATCCACTTAACACTTCCCTGTTGTTTCTTTTTCTGCAAACACACACACAGACACACAGACACACACACACACACACACACACACACACATACACACACTGCAAATGGGAAGAACACAAGTCTGGAGCCAGAACACCAGGTTTTTAAATTTAATACTTGTGTCCTCTTTCTCAATTTCACATTTTCTTCTGTAAATTAAGGATCATTGTAATGTCTTTCTCATGGCATTGTTGTATAGATCAAACAAAATAATGAAGCATAACTGCTCTGCAAACCATGAAGCAGTGATTCTTCAATAATTTGGTTCAAGAACCTTCTTAAAAATTTGATGAATGCTAAAGACCCTCGCCAAAATTCCCACATGTAGATACAAAATTTTGCATATAATTTCAGGGGGTTCACAGAGCGTCTGAAGACCCCCACTTACCACCCACTCTAAAAGTGCTCACCAAATATGGAATATTCCAGCCTGGACAAGTACAGCATTCTCCTTGGCATAAACTAGGAAGAGGCATTTGTTTATTTGATAAACCCATACTGGGCTCTTAGTAGGTACTGGGGGCTTCAGGGGCACAGATATCCTGTATTAAAGCAAAGAAGTCCCTTCACATGTATTGTATCAACTAAGAAGTTCACCTCTGGACTTCCCTGGTGGTCCAGTGGTTAGGATGCAGAGTTTTCACTGTTGTGGGCCTGGGTTCGATCCTTGGTTGGGGAACTAAATATAATCTCCTGCAAGGCACATGACAAAAAAAAAAAAAAAAATGAAGAAGGTCACCTCACTAAGGTATCTGACCTCAAAGCTCCCATCTGGTTATTCTGGTTAGGTTGTGGGTAGTGGTCACCTCTGTTTTGAGACAGGGAAATCATATACAGAAAAGACAAGGGACTCTTTTTTCTAAACCATTAAAAAAATTGAAGCATAGTTGATTTATAATATAATAATAATTATATTATTATATACTAATAATATAATTCGTTTCAGGTATACAGCATGGCAATTCATATGTATATATATATTCTTTTTTAGATTCTTTTCTCTTATAGGTTATTACAAAATACTGAGTATAGTTCCCTGTGCTATCCACAAGGGACTTTTCCCAGATCTATGAAGGTGTTCTTTTACCCAGGACTTGATGCACCAAAAGATTTGGGTGCAGATAAGCGGAGGAAAGCTGTGTTCAGTTTTGGGTAAAGCACAACTCCTCATGGTTCTGGGGTCTCCTGGTCTGATTCCCCTCATGCCAGTGAAAGGGTATCTGTAATCATTTGTCATTTTCCCACATTCTACAAAGTACAGCTCTTGTAGATTTTTACTGCCAAACTAGCAAATCAAATATTTCTGGTGACATAACTCAAAATCGGAAACAGGCATTTTCACTATGAGCAGAGGGCTTTTTGGTTTTTATTTTTATTATTATTATTATTTTTTGCTTCTAAATTCCTGCAGTCCGGGGTTTAAATCACTCTACCACTTTCTAGTTTGGTGAAGCATAAGAAACATATTTTCCCTATCTGAAAATGAGGATGATAATTGTGACTCCATTTAGTTGTTGTGAAATTAAATGACTTCTTTCGTATAAAGGGCTCAGAACTGTGGCTGGCACTTAGCGAAAGCTCAGCAAATGGTAACGATTATCCTTTTCATTGGTCCCATCCTCAACAGCTATATCCTTCGCTTTGTCACAGACCCATTGATTTTACCAGCAATGGGAAATACGTTTTGTTGTAACTGCTATTCTCCAAGAATCATTTTTTAATATGGCTACTAATTTGTCTGTAGAGATGTGAATTTTTGTAATGACTTAGCCTTGAGTTTTTTAAGCTCCAGATTGAGAGGTATATAACTTGGGTTGTATAGGGGAAGCGGGTGGCATTTGGGAAGAGCTGCTGGGATGAACTAAAGGGTGAGGATCAGAAGGTAAATTAGAAAAGGAGAATCGGAAAGAGAGATGATTGACCTGATGGGGAGTGCCCGAAAGAAAATTGGGAAGAAGCAAGAGCAGAGAGCAGCAAGTGAATACACTGTCCCCTATTAGAAAGGGCTTAGGGAAATAATTTGTGTTAATAATCTGAGTAATGTCCAAGGCAAGTTATCTCATTTAGTTTTAGGGGATTATGACTGGAAACTGGGTTGCAGGAATACAGTAGAATTTCTATATGGAGCAGAATTAGGAAACGATGTTATATGTTGAGGAGAACTAAGAGATTTTAACATAAAACCCTGTTGAGTCAACCTGGATTCAATGGCTGAGTTACCTACGTGTATATATAGTTTGTAACAAATGTTTTTCCACATTGAAGTCAGGTTATTATTTTCTGTAAACAGCAGACTCAGGTTATGACACATTTGTAGAGGAAGACAGTGTAAGAGACAGTTGGTGAGAGCTCTGGTGCTAAAAAGATGACCTGAAGAGGACCCTTCCCTCTCTTAGACTAAGCCCTAAGCCATGAATGAAAACAATGGGACTCATCGGCCACAAGAATTGGGGGACAGTCGGAGAGATCTGGAGACCGCGTGTCCACCCATCAGCTAGCCAGTGGGTCCCCGCCTCAACACCCTCTGATCTGGCCACAAATACATGAATCACCGTCACTGCAATGTTAAGGGACCCATGCTGAATAAAGGTCCATACAACTGCCAGGGATTTAAATGTCTTCCTGCAAACCCTCATCACTCCAAACCACCTACATTCTTAGAGTTTGCTCTGTCTTGCCGGCTTATTTTGCATTGTCTAGCTGGGCCTACGTGCAGAGATCCTCAGAGACAATACTTAGATTCATGACTGGAATGCTTCAGCATACCATCCAGCTAACTCCCACTCTCATTTTTGCTGGAGGAAGAGATTCACAAACGTCCAAGAAGCCCTCTGGCCGCCAATGAGCAATTTCGCGAGTCTTTAATTATGGACCAATGAAAACAATGCCTTCAGTGAACGGCTGTCTCCCTTTCACCTCTGACCCGCGGTCAGGCATGCAGCCGTGAGTGTTGCCAGATGGAAATTGTTAGTGAAGATCCACATGTAACAGCACTTTTATTTATGACCCAAGGGCCTCACTCATCAGTAAACCTGTGGGTTGGACTTTTGTTTAGTACATAAGAGACCTCAATGTTTTGTGTGAAACCCTATGTGTTTGGATGTGGCTTGGTCTGTGGAAGAGAGAAAAATGTGTTCTCCCTAAGTTCCTTTAAGCACCCAGGCCGAAAGGAGGAAGGGGAAGCCAGTCCAAGTTATTAGGGCCTAGTGGTCTGGGAGGGAACCCAATGCCCAAAGAAACATTTTCACCTCAGTCCAAAGCCTTCCTCGGCCAAGTTGTTAGACACTATCCTCTCCACATATTCCAACATCCCAGAGATTATAAAGACAAGCTCTTTTACCTCACAAGCCACTGAGACCAAATTTCATCATCTGCCTTTCCCCAATCTGAATATTTTGTAGCTCTAGATCAAGCTTTTGTTGGAGTCTCTTCAATATATTCCCAAACAAAACAGCCAAAGTGCTGATGGCATGCTGAAGCATGTTCAAGCGTGTTTAGGGCCAAGGATGTTAGAGAATTGGCTTCCTCATCTTCAAGATGTCCCAGGTTGAAAATGCACTTGTGAAAACTGTAGAGAAACTCTTAGGATCCTGGATGTGCAACACTGTCTACAACCTGCTGATTTATTTTTTTTTCCACGTTGGTTATTTATTTTAAATATAGTAGTGTATACATATCAATCCCAAGCTCCCTAACTGCTTTAGAAAGTTTCCCGTCCACCCCCTGTGTTTTGTTCCATCTTGAAGCTGTATGATTTTTAGCTGCTCTGTTCAGTAAGTGTTTGGGCAGATGGATGAGAATTGATGAAACACAGATGGTTTACAGAGACAGAGATTAAGAACCCTGCTGGGTTGGGTATATTTGACTAGTGATTACCACAGTATTTCAGCAGTTTAGAAGATAAAGATAAATTCACCCATAAAATCTATTGTTGAATTTTAGCTACTTTATTTTTTAGCCTCTCATATAATTTCACAAAATTTACTTCACTTTCCAGTATTCTTATGTAGTATTTAGAGAAAGGAGAAATTACTGAGGTAATGAGAAAGACAGACCAGAGCCGTACAGCTGAAAATCACTGGTTGTGTCCAGAGGCCCACGTTTCCCTCAGTAGAAGGTGTTTCCTCTGGGAAAGGTTCCATTACATCATCAATGTATTTTTCCAGATACCAGGCTCCTTTGGGATGTAGAAACTCTGTCTGGGGAAGCATTTATCATCCCTCAGCAAGTATTTAGATCTTTTTTTGCTCATCACTTTTTCTCCTATTTTCCCAGTGTGTGTGTATATGTGTAGGTACCCTTTTCCTCAGCGATTACCAATTAGTGAGAATTTGTAAATTTAGTCTGACAATTATTTGTTACTCTTTTCAATGCAAATATTAAGTGGTTGCCCTCTGAGACTCTGTGACTTTCATGCTATATTTTCTTTCCAGAAATAACAATTCTTTTGGCTCAGGCACACCACGCACACACACACACACACACACACAGACACACAGACACACACCAGGTTATAAGACCAAAGGAACACACTTAGGAAAATGTTGTACAGTGTAAAAGATACTTTAGCTTATGCTATTATAGAACTACTATGAGAGGGCTCATGTTACTGTACCCATTTCACAAATGGAAAAATTTATTCAAAGATATGAAGTGATTTGCCAATATTACATGGTTCTTGTATCATAAAGATGGAATTGGAAACCAAGGGTGAAAATCTGACATCTCAACCCAGGAACTTGCCAGTTTATGCTGTAAGCCTCCTTCTGGAAGACGAGCAAAGGGAGGCAATGATAAAGATCCTAGTCCCCGTGGGCTAGTCAAGGATCTGATCATCTACAGAGAGGAGAACAAAACAATAATTGGTACAGATGCAGTAAGCCGGAGCAAAGGCTAGTGAGGGGGCTTTGGTGGGGGTGGGCAAAGAAATGGAGCCCAACAGCCTCAGGGCACCAAGAACCTTCCCCCAAGGCCCCTCACACACCTGTGTACAGTGGTCCCTTTTTTGATGGCAGTTCTGGTACAGCTCAACCCACTCAAACCAGTATCTGGGCAATCCAGGGCCTTGAGAAAGAAGAGGCTGTGTCTAGGTAAATGTATTAGTTTCCTAGGGCTGCTGTAACAAAGGGTTACAGGCTGGGTGGCTTAAACAACAGAAATTTGTCTCACAGTTCTGGAGGCTAAAATTTCAAGATCAAGGTTCAGGGAGGTTGGTTCCTTCTGAGGGCTGTGAGGGAGAATCCTTTCCATGCCTCTCTCCTTGGTTTCCAGTAGTTTGCTGGTAATCTTTGGTGCTCCTTGGCCTATAGTTCAATGCCCTGATCTCTGTCTTCATCTTCATAACTTCATCTTCATCTTCACATCTTCATCTTCATCTTCACACTTCCTGGGTGCAAGTCTGTCTCTTTGTCCAAATGCCCCCTTTTATAATGACACCAGTCACATTGGATTAGGGTTCACCCTAACAATCTCATTTTAACTTGATCATCTGCAAAAAGCCTGTTCCCAAATAATAGCCCATTTCCACAGGTACTGGGAATTAGGCCTTCAACATCTTTGCGGGGGATGTAATTCAATTCATAACAGAAAGAAAATGTTTCTTCTTGGAAAGCATCTCCTAATCCAAAGAGTCATCCTTAAATTTGGTTTCACCTACCTCAAACATAATGATTATCTTAATGAGTATCTTATATAATGAAAACATATCTTTTTTATAAAGAAAAATTTTTTTCTGTTAGGTCTTTTATTTACTTTGTACATTTTAACAAATGACCCTTTGAATTTGGTATAGAATACCCTCACCACCCACCCCCTCTCCAAAAAGATAAATGCTCTACTAAAATAGAAGGCTATCATCCTCATGAGAATTTATTCTCTCTTACTTGAACTATGAACTTCCATCTATTCATATCACCAAGAACAAGAAATATACTTAAAATGGCTCAAAATCTATGATATTATTATAATTGTTATTATTATTATTTAAAAAGAGACTCTGGTCAGAAGAAAGTCTTTTCCTATGTGATACTGGAAAGTTCTACAAGTTGTATCTTCAAAAGGATTTAATTTTATATTTCTGATATATTTTCTAAAAAATAAATTATCTTTATACCTTTTAAGGTAAAAGAATTTTTTTTAAAGGGGAAAGAAGAAAAGGAGAAAAAGGAAGAAAAGAGGAAAAGTAAACCCATGAAAGTCTGTAGCATATAAAGTGACAAAGGCTACAGGTTTCTTTGACTGTGGGTTCACCCCAAAGCTAGTGGATTTTTAAAGCTCTGCCAGCTGTCTGTTCTCTG
Source organism: Eschrichtius robustus (assembly GCF_028021215.1). Lineage (NCBI taxonomy): Eukaryota > Metazoa > Chordata > Mammalia > Artiodactyla > Eschrichtiidae > Eschrichtius > Eschrichtius robustus. The sequence continues at coordinate 88,266,408 of NC_090829.1, read as the reverse complement.
GGCTGATAAGTGACAAGATTAGCTGTGTCCTAGCCAGACACTGGCTAGGAGTAACATTCTTCTTATAAAGTTTGTGCTAGGGACCCAGCCAAGTCTAAACTCCCTTTTTCATTTGTGTTAGCATTTTTCTTGGTTCAAATTCACAGGTAAAAATTCCCTCAAGAGAATATCCAAGGTCGCTTTCTTCATCAAAGGGCTTACCTCTACCCAAGAACTTACCTGTTTGCCTTGCATGTCCACATGCTTCAGGGAAAGACAGGATATCATGAATGAAACACCTCCCAGACCCCCTCTCTCACGATCTCTTCAGATGCCCCACAGTTCTGCCCCCTGAAGGAGGGCTGGGGTGTATAAGGAATGTAGTTTGGGTTTTCTCCACAGAGAAATGAGAACTCTAAGATGAGGTCCAAAACCCTTCCTCTACCCACTCCCACTCTTGCAAATCAGACACTTCTGATTCCCAGCATATTTTTCCTGGGTTTAAACATAGAAGCAAACATTGCAGTAAACAGGTAAGAAGCTGCTTTTTTGCTTCAAGGATTAAATTTGTAAAGGTCTGAGAAGAGTCCTTGGTGAAGGAGACCAGGAAATTCAATGATCTTGACAGTGTTATTCAAAGTACAGTCTGGGAACTACTTTTAGCAGAATCACCTGCAAAACTTGTTAATAAAAATTAACAAGGTTTCCCAGGCTCTGCTCCAAACCAAAATAATCAAAAATTCTTGGAGTGGGAACTCAGGAATCTTATTTTTATCAAGTTTCCCATGTGCCCTCAATGCACATTAAAGTACGAGAACCACTTCATGACCCAAATGCACGTGAGGACAGCCAAGGGTTCTGTGCATATGGATTCCAATATGTACTTGAGGGTCCCTTATAGACCGATAAAATCAGTCTTTCAAGAAAGTTGCATTTTAGACAGGATTTTCCTTGACTCCTGAGATCTCTGCAAAGTGTGTTTCTGTACCTTTGTGTTTTCTGCCGTACTTCTAATATCATCTGTGCCAATGAATTACCATGATCAATTTACATGAATTTCTCTTGCAGGCAGAGACAGTGGCTTATTATCTTTATGTCTTTATATATCCCTTGCTTGACAGAGTGCCTGCTTAATAAACCTCTGTTGATTAAATATATAAACCTAGCTGCTTTACCCATCAGGAAACTAGCAAGCAAAAAGTTTATGCTTGTTCTCAATAAGCTATTGAGTTGGGTTTTTTTACAGTATAGGTTTAATATCAGGCCAGGTCTGGTTGGACCTTTAGCTTTATTCCTAATATCCCATAACAGAATTTTATCACAAATGCTGCCACCAACGTCTCTTGAGTTGGAAACCTGTTTACGTGCCCTCTTTTCCTCTCACTCCTCATTGGAAAAGCTATGCTGATATTGGGTAGCTCAAAGGAGCCAAACTGGCCTAACTAGAGAAGAAGGTCCCAATGGTGTTTAGTTTATGTATACAGTCATCCCTAGGTATCCTCTGAGGGCGTGGTTCCAGGTCCCCCTCAGATAACCAAAATCCATGGATGCTCAAGTTCCTTTTATAAAATGGTGTAGTATTTGCACATAACCCACACACATCCTCCCGTATACTTTAAACCATCTCTAGATTACTTATAGTACCTAATACAATATAAAAGCTATATAAATAGTTGCTGGTGTGCAGCAAGTTCAAGTTTGCTTTTTGGAACTTTCTGGAATATTTTCAAATATTTTTGACCCAGGGTTGTGTGAGTCCACGGATGGGGCACCCACAGATATGGAGGGCCGACTGTATTCAGTACAAAAGTGACCCCTCCAGTTAGCCAAGGTCTAGGAACACCAGTTCCATGGCACCCAGCACCATGATGGTGCAGTCCTTTGCATGTTTCTGCTCCAAGGACACAGGGACTACAGACCCAGCAGAGAAGAGAAAGCCAGTGCCTGGGAGAGCGACCCCATTGTTGACTCTGCTCCCTCCCTGCTGAGTGCTCCTGAAGCTCTCAGGTAGGGTCTGGGAGAGGCTGAGGCATCTGGGTGATGTGTTGCAGGAATGCATTTCACACTAGGTGTTTCGCCAAACGTGCTGTTAGGCTGCAGAGTTACCCTCTGACTAGTGACCCTTCAGGGATGGTTTAGTGGCTTAGGAAATTAATAAAGTCAGAAAGAAACAAATAAATTTGATCATAACTTCTGAGGCTAATCAGCACTCTAGCTCCAGGAAACTGACGGAGATCGGACAGGAAAATGCTGGGGATGAAAGCGCTGAGTGGCTTGGCACATCTGGTTCGAGATGTGCTGACTGAAGAAGTGCCAGGACTAGAAATGTGAGAAGAAATACGGGGTCCTGGGAAAGGGCACTGACGCCAGGGCTTGGGGTGGTTTTCATGGGTTTTTTTTTTTTTTCCTGTTTTCATCCCCCGAATATAAAAAACTGAACTAAAGCTGACTTGAAATAATTTTAGTCATGTGTATATCCTAACTCTGGCACGTTCTTTATCATGTTAACTTCTTTTTATTTCAAAGAACATTCAATTTACTAGGCCCAAGCTTCATAGTGTTTTTAATTTAAACAGAGGGTTTTGCCAAACCTAGCCCTAAGAGAAATATTTTCATTAACCAGCTCTTTTATCAACTCCACAGCTCGGGTGTGGTTTCATTCCCCTGCTGGCCTTCCCTCTGTGCTGCTAGGAAACCAAACACGATGGCCATGAAATGGGAAAATACTCTCGATGGATTGGCTTCCACCTGCATGTGATGTGAGAGACACACCGTAAGGAACGAGTTGCCGAAACAGGGGGACCAAATTAAAATTTATATTTAATAGTGTTATTGATCTCGGAGAGACAGCAGTGAGCGGTCCTGAAGAGAGATCTTAGTTCCCTGCCCAGGAATTGGACCTGGGTAGCCTGGATGAAAACCAGGAATCCTAACCACTAGACTCCCAGGGGCTAGAGGCTAGAAGAAAAGTGACCCTGGCTCTTTCCTCCGTTTGAAAGCAAGAATGTTTCAAGGAGGCAAAAACTGTAAAAACAGGTACAAAGTTTATTATTAAACACACAACACAACGTATGGGAAAGCACACAGAGAAGCAGTTTGCTTATTTAAGACAAAAGCAAGGCAGAAATACACACCCGGAGAAGAGTGCGGGCGTCCTGAATAAGGAGCGCAGTAAAGAGGTGATTTAAATCACTTCTATAGGGCGGTCCTTCTGGGTCTTTGTCTACATTTGGCCAATTATCTTGTTTCTTTTTTTACACCTGACTGGTCCCAGGACCCTTCCCAAGATGCGTGCGCAAATTTTTTGCTAGGATGGATCCCACCCCAGAGACCTGTGGGTGCATGTCCACACTTATTATGCACGGCGCCCCCCTCCCTTTTTGACCCTCAATGAGTAGACTTCCTGCACGTGTGCAGACAAGGAAGTTTTCCTTGACCTCTTTACTTCAGCAGAGCTCAGCTTCTGCCACTAGCTTTGTCCCTGGAGTGTCTGTCTGGGTGAGAACAAGGGCTTCAATTTTACTCCACTTGACAAACACCAGCTGTCCAGCCCAGGGGCCCGCCTATGTCCTACCTTATTATGTGTGATATAAAGAAAATATGATGGTTTTATTATAAGAACTCCTAATAATGATGATAATTATAGCTATCAGTTATTGAGCACTGACTCTTTTGCAGGGCGCTGCTCTGGTGACTTTATAGATATATGATCCTCCCAACAGCCTTATCAGTGGACATCATCATCATCATCATTTATAAATGAAATCAAAGAGCAGACAGATCAAAGGGACATGGCTTGACCTATCATTTGCCAGATGCATTATTGGTTCACACACTTAAAAAACAAACATTAAGAACGCTGCTCTAATTTATTTAGTCAAGACAGTTTCCCCCCATAGATTAAAAAGGTGAGTAACCATGGAAGAAAATCACAGAAGGGCATGTAGATGATAATTTGGGAAGACTAGTGAGTCACGAAGTAAGAGTGGGAAAATGCAGAGTATGGATGCTGAAGGTGTGATCTGAATTTGATACAGCTCAAAGCACTCTGATAGCAGAAAATGTGTTAGAAAAGGAGTTTGGAAACCCTTACATGATAGCTAATCCAGATTTTTGGCAGCCTCACCCAGATCGTCTTCTAATGTACAGTTTTTTAATGTTATGCAATTCATGTGCATGGAATCTGGTTTATTTGGAAGGTTAAATAAAAAGGAGAGTAGAGCAACCAAGAAAGGTAACTATAGAATTGGATGTAATGAAACTTTGGCTTGAAATTTAACCCAGAGAATAATTATTTTAGATATGTTTTTCTCTACTGTATAAATTAACACAATTGGTAGATTTTTCTACAGTTGCATTTACATTTATATTTTGTTGCTAAATTAATGGGAACCTAGAATTTGCATTCAGTTTATGGAAATGAGTACTCATTTCTCAATTAAAGTATTTAAGTATGCCTCATTGCTTTGCTGTAAAATTAGCCCTGAAGAGCCACTAATGCAAGCTTTGGGACAAATTTAGCTCTTTTTCAGAGATACTGAGCTCCTCCACAGCAATGCCGAAGGCAGGAGATCCTAAAGCATAGTGCACAGCACAGAGCAAGCCCCTGGGCTGATGCTTATGAATAACTGGAATGAGAAATCCTGATAACTGCTATTTGAGAAGGTGCTCTTGAAGAATAGGCCTTCTTTAATTGTGGACTGGGGAATTACCTATATACTTGGAGTATACTGGATCTGTGCAAGAATCCCCTTTATTATGTAAACATTCCTGAGTCCTTCTATTCTAAGTCTCTCTTTGTCATTTAAGAGGGACTAAGGGAGAGGAAAGGAAGCAGGAAAAGGAAGATAGAAAAACAATTAGTATGGTGCAAAGGACAACATTTCCATTTATGGAAAGTCCCTTTCTACTCTTGTAACGTATTTCCAAAGTATTTATGATTCATGGGCTCTGAAATCTATTTTATAAACCAAGTATTAATTTACTATCTGAGTGCACATTCCTACAATTATGCCTCACTCTCCACGTTGATCCAGTGGGGATCTCCCACAGCATCCCAAAAAGTCCGGCTTCCTGAGGGTAAATCTTTCTTTGCCAAAATACTAAATCAACTGCACCCTATCTTAGAAAACTGAAAAATGTGAAAGAAGGAATCTGTAATGATTCATACACCTGGATGTAGAGCTCAAAGAATGTAGGCCAGCATAAGAGTACAAAGTAGACACAGTTAACCCTCAAAATTGCATATAACGTTCACCTTCTCATAGTCCTGGGGAAGTTTAACAATATGCATTTCCTTTGGATTTGGCAGTTGGCCCTGGAGCCAGTGGTAATTATTATGCTTGCTCCTTTCCAGTCTTTCTCAGGAAGAGAAGATAGAAATATATTCTGTCCAAAGATGCTTAGGCTGAAGACATTTAAGTACAGGAATACCTCCGAGATATTTCAGGTTTGATTCCAGACCAATGCCATAAAGTGAACATCTCAATAAAGTGAGTCACATGAATTTTTTGGTTTCCCAATGCATACAAAAGTTATGTTTACACTCTACTGTAGTCTACTAAGTGTGCAATAGTGAAACTGTGCAACCCAGATTGGGACTTGAACCCACAGGCTTTTAACTGAGATTACACACCTGGTCTCAGGACTTAATGAAGCTCAGGTTCTTGGTGTCTCGTCACAAAAAAAATCCAGTGAGAGACAAAGTGATGGGCAAGAAGTGCATTTATTTAGAGAGATACACACTCCACAGACAGAGTGTGGGCCATCTCAGAAGGCAAGACGCTCCGAAACATGGGGTGGTTAGTTTTCATGGGCTGGATAATTTCATAGGCTAATGAATGGGAGGATTATCCCAATTATTTCAGGGAAGGGGCAGAGATTTCCAGGAATTGGGCCATAGCCCACTTTTTGGCCTTTATGGTTAGGCTCAGAACTGTCATGGCACTGGTGGATGTGTTATTTCGTATATGCTAATGTATTATAATTAGCATATGATGAGGCTCAAGGTCCCCTGGAAGTCGAATATTCTGCCATCTTGGTTGGACCTAGTTGGTTCTAACCAGTTTTTGTCATGTCCTATGGCTCTCTCATTCTTTTAAAGGTTGTTCTCTGCCCCCTTCCCTCCTGTTTCAATAGTGTCTCAAAAAACGTACATACCTTAATTTAAAAACGCCTTATTGCTAAAAAATGCTAACCATCATCTGAACCTTCAGTGAATCATAATCTTTTTGCTGGTGGAGGGTTTGAAATTCTATGAGAATTACCAAAACATGACATACAGACATGCAGTGAGCAAATACAGTTGGAAAAAATGCTGTATATAGACTTGCTCCATGCGGGGTTGTCACGAAACTTCAATTTGTAAAAAAAAAAAAAAAAACTACAGTATCTGCGAAGCACAATAAAACGAGGTATGCCTGTATACTGCTAAGGAAATAGAAGATAGACTCTTAGCCTTAAAGAGCTTATGGTCAAGCTAAGAAAATTTGGAAAGAGTGTACAGTTTAGGAGCCAAAAGAAGAAAAGCCACAAAGCAGCATAAAAAAGAGAAGACAGAAAGGTAAGCCAAGAAGCAGTCACATGCGAGGACACAGGAAGCTCAGACAGACGGGCTTTATGAGAAGCAGCAGTATTTGCCACAGGAAGTCCTGAGAAAACGAGTCCTCTATATGAAGACAGTGGTTCTTGCTAGTGGAAGAGATCTCTGCTAGAGAAAGAGATCTCCACTATACAATACTAATAAGGAATTAATGATTAAAATTGAACCATTATGATTTCCTAAATAAGGATTTATGCTTATTTCTTTTCTTTCTTTCTTTTTACCTTATAAAACAATCCAAAACATGCAGAATATAATTTGAGTATTTCTTTCCTCTTGTTTTCTAACAAAGGGACATTTAGTACAGTATCATAAATCAGACCAGTCCTCTTTCAAAGGCGAATATTTAGAAGAACAAAGAGGTCAGAGGCACTTTGGTTGCAGATTACTAAAGCAGTTCTTTCGTTCTCTGTTCATCTTTATGTGATTTCCTTCAATTATGTGCCACGTTTCTTTTTTCTTCAAAAGGATGCTGGCTTGTGGTACCCTCCCTCACCCCGCCGTAAGCATCATATTCACAGCGTGTTGTTTGATGCCATCTGTTTAACACAATGGAACAGAAATAGGAGTCCTATCACATCATCTGACCCCCCTCCAGAGAAATGTATGGTACTATTCGACTGGGCAAAAGTCACAGGTGCTAAATCCTTCAACTAGTTTCAGATGTGAAACGTTTTTTTACCCAAGTATAAATGTTACATGTTCTTCTACATCATTGCTCTCCCTTTTTCCTGGTAAATAGACTGGCTTTTGGCAAATCCAGACAACTTGACAAGCCTTAGAAAGTATATTTTATAAGCATAGGAGTCAGCACAATCTTGTGGAGACCTCTGGGTTTGCCTTCCATCACACAACCAACCCACTTCCTTGAAGGAGTCATGTAACCTCTCATTTTGAAGACAGGTATACTGTTATGGATTGAATGATGTCCCTCCAAAAATTCGTATGTTGAAATCCTAACTCACAATATCTCCTAGTGTGGCTTTATTTAGAGATAGGATCTTAACAAATGCAATCAAGTTAAAATGAGATTATTAGGGTGGGCGCAAGTTGATGTGACTGATGTCCTTATAGAATGGGGAAATTTAGACACAGACCCACATACAGAAAAAACACCATGTGAACATAATATGGCTGTCTACAAGCCAAGGAGAGAAGGATGGGATAAATCCTTCCCTCACAGCCCCTTAAGAAGGACTTAATTTCAGACTTCTATCTCCACAACGGTGAGCCAATAAATTTCTGTTGTTCAAACCACACAGTTTGTGGCACTTTGCCATGAGAGCTCTAGCCAACTAATACAGATAGCATTATAGATCCACCTCACTGGGCTGTATTAAGGATTCTAGAAAATATGTCAAATGTCCAATCCAGCTTCAGGGCTCTGAAGTTGCCCTTCCTAGAACACTGTATTTGACCAGTTTCAGTGAAATTAGGAGACACTTTATGGTCTCATGTGAAATGTGATTCAGCTCTCATCATGGTGTCCATGGCCTTAGAGTACCTTGTACAGAGCATCTCTACTTACTACCCAGGGCTTAAGACAGGCCAATTTGGTCCTAAGAAACCCAAAGATCCATTCTGAACCCCTAAAGAAAACATAACAATTTTGTAGACAATACCTGGGTAAAAACTGGAACTGAGGAATCTATGGAGATCATGCTTTCTCTTTGGTTATTTTCTGCCAACAGATCCATTCTCCTTTCCCTATAATTTTCTTTTGCTCACACAGAGTTCCTCAGTGACTCACTTTATCTTCCATGGGGTCCATTAGGTCACTCATGCAGCCTCTCTTTGGCTACTGTTCCAATAGTGGTTCTCATACTTTAGTGGCATCAGAATCACTTGATCGGGTCTATAAAATTCAGATTACCAAGCCTTATTCCCAGAGTTTCTGATTCAGTAGGTCTGGGGAAGCACTAACAAGTTTCTAGGTGATACTCATGCTGTTGGTCTAGTGACCACACTTTGAGAACCACTGTTATATAATATGACATTTCTGCTTCTGTTTTCACTGATTACTTATCTACAAGCTTTCAGTTTCCCAAAGTCTATAATCTTAAAAAAGATCTGACTCAGATCCTCCTCTGCTTATATATTGAAATACCCCTTCTGTAGATTTTATATGTGGAGCCAGGAGTCAAGGACTCTGACATGTGTCTAGTGTAAAATGTGGGCTAAAAGTTTATTTATAAGTCAGATATTTGTCACAGTCAGTTCTCAAATGTTGGCTTCATACTATACATTACTAGAAACTATAGCATCTCAGAATCATGTTGAAGAGTGTCATGTTAAAGGAGAAGCACGTTTTTAGTTCTAACTCGGGTTGCCTCTCATCTCAGAGAGATTCTTCCGGTAAAATCACGAATCGTAGCTTTGACAGCAAGGGAATGGGCCTGATTGAAGCAATGGCAACAGAAGTAGAGACAAAAATCTATAAGGGATGTTGATAAATGTTTTTATATGTGTGTATATTAATTGAGTGTTAATCAAGGATTATCTGTGTCCTCACAAATAGATTGTCTGTCTGTTTCCCTACACATACTGAATCTTGGTTTCCGCCCTGGGTCAAGCATAGAGCTATAACACATAACAGATGCTTGTAAGTATTTGATCAATGAATGAGTGATTATCACCCTTTACATTTGTGTAGTTACTTAGAATCTTTCCACTGGTATTATCTCTGTCATCATCATAATGTATGGAATTTACTCTGAAGTCATTTTTCAGCTTTTATGATTCAAGCTGACATTCCTGTGGCACAGTGAGAATGATATCACAAGTAAATAAAAGTCTAATTCTTAAAAAAATTTCAAAATAACTTCTTATTTCTGAAGAATTATAAAGGAAATCTACTGATCATGGTGATCACTTCTTTTAAATCTCCTTGTCTCTCTCCACCTGCTTTCCTCAGACCCAAACCTCTTTTGACGCTCCCAGGAAAACTTCTTTCCAGCAACTCCAGCCCACATGGAGCCCCGTCCTTTTCTATCCTTCCCCTTTTCTTCCAAATTTTGTAACAAATTCCTTATCAAGGGCCCTCCTAAGGCAGGGTTGCCAGAAGAGTTTGGAATACTCATGGTTTGCCCCAGTACTGAACTTAATTTGGGGGGTTTATCAGGCCTCCCCAATGACAACAGCCTCTTCCCAAGAGCCCATTCTTCTAGGAGCCTTTGCTTCTACTTTTGAAGTATTTTTGTCAAGTCACAACTGAATCTCTCCTTTGTGGGTAGTCACAAAAAGATCAGCCTCATGTGGATGGTAGAAATGATCAGTAATCTTCCAAATATGTTTCAATTTAAAAGCAAGAATTTTCTTCAGCTTCTGTTATGCAGGTGCATTCCTTTCTCCCTACACTCTCAACTCTCAAATTCGTAAGCGCAGAAGTTTTTAGGGTTTTTTTTTTTTTTAATTTAGAAAAGAATCAAGAGAACTTTGCAAGCTTTTCTTAAGTAGTTCAAATACTCCCTTTAGTGCAGAGGAAATACAGTCCTCTGTATTTGAAGTCTGAGGTGGCAGCTGTAGACCGAGACAGTATCTCCTCTAGCACCAAACTACTCAGGTCAAACAACTATGGTGCAACCTGCCTATTTTGAATTTATTAAGCAAGGGAAGAATGACTTAGTTCTATCTCCCTCAGGCAAAAGCTCTGTCTACTCATTTAGTATCTCAGGAATGGAACAAGATCCGAGGACCAGGACCAAGATATGGTGAGAAGATTTGAAGGAGAGAGACAAACTATAAAGATAAAACTCACAATTAGCATCCAAGTGACAATAATAATAGAATTTGGAGATAGGCAATGACTGCCTTTGCACTTGATAACAAATGTCCAGATTTCTACTTAGGTAAATATGGAACCTCTTATTCTAAGTTAAATGGTCAGTCTTGGAACGGAAGCCAAGTTCCCGGCAACTGTGTCAAACACTGAGCTAATCCATAGCTCTTGTTCCCCAGTGGGAAAAAGGAGAGATGTCCTGTGCCTGCATGAGGCCCCAGAAATGGTGACCACTCTTTGAGCTCAAGAACTCAAGTTCAAGCTCTTATAGTCAATTGATTTTGTTAAGTTTTTGTTCTTATTATTCCTAAAGCTAGAATGCTCTCCACCCTCCTTTTCACCATAGCAAATTCTTGCTTATCTTTTTGGCTTTAGTTTAAACATCATTTATGCCAGACAGCCCTGCCCTGGTGCTCCCTACTCTCCTTTAAACTAGGTGACCTCCTGTTGGAGCCTCTGTAGCACCAAGTATTGATCCTGGCAGACTATTATGACACGTCTGTTCCTGCTCAGGGATTGTCTGTCTTTCTGATCAATGGTGAATTCCATGAAGGCAATGACTCTCTACTTTCTGCACCAATTTATTTTATTTTATTTTATTATTTTTTTTTATTGGAGTATATTTGCTTTACACAATGATTCTTCTGTACAGCAAAGTGAATCAGTATATATATATCCACTCTTTTTAGATTTCCTTCCCATTTAGGTCACCACAGATCATTGAGTAGAGTTCCCTGTGCTATGCAGTAGGTTCTCATTAGTTATCTATTTTATACATAGTAATGTATATATGTCAGTCCCAATCTCCCAATTTGTCCCACCCCTTCCTTCTCCCCTTGGTAACCATAAGTTTGTTCTCTACATCTGTGACTCTATTTCTGCTTTGCAAATAAGCTCATCTGTACCATTTTTCTAGATTCCACATATAAGTGATATCATAGAATATTTGTTTATCTCTTTCTGACCTACTCCATCCTGTATGACAATCACTAAGTCCATCCACATCTCTGCAAATGGCACTGTTTCGTTCCTTTTTATTGGCTGAGATATGGTACATATGTACAATGGAATATTACTCTGCACCATTTTAAACAAGTGCTTAGCACATTTAAGACGGTATCTAGAGATTTGTTCTTGTTCTCAGCCTATTCGGAGAGAAGGGAAATTTTGAAATATTTCTATAGACAGTGTCCTTTTTTTTTTTTTTAAATTAATTAATTAATTAATTAATTTTTGGCTGTGTTGGGTCTTCGTTTCTGTGCGAGGGCTTTCTCTAGTTGCGGCAAGCAGGGGCCACTCTTCATCGCGGTGCACGGGCCTCTCACTATCGCGGCCTCTCTTGTTGCGGAGCACAGGCTCCAGACGCGCAGGCTCAGTAGTCGTGGCTCACGGGCCCAGTTGCTCCGCGGCATGTGGGATCTTCCCAGACCAGGGCTCGAACCCGTGTCCCCTGCACTGGCAGGCAGATTCTCAACCACTGCGCCACCAGGGAAGCCCGACAGTGTCCTTTTTTAAGGCTATCTATTTATCTATATATATTTGCATGTTATTACATAGTTTGAATTAATCTTTACAAACTAACCTTGTGTTACATATACTTTTGTCTTACTTCCGGTTTTGTTTTTCATTTTTCTTCTTAGTTCCTATCTGCTTTCCCCTCTTCTGTCCCCAGTGGCTATTCCAGGATAGCACTTTCTAAAATTCCAATGCACTCTGGCCTTCAGAATTTGAGAATTCTTGCTTTACGTGTTTATTTCTAGAAAACTGTGTTTGTGGGAGTTCTAAGGTCTGTGGCTTCAGCATCAAGGTCATGGGAAAATCCTTACTGTTCAAGAGGAGATTCCTGGAGCCCTCCAATGAATATGTGCAGATCCTCTACTGAGTAATAGTAGAAGAGTTAACTCTTGATCACCGTTGCTTAGAATACTTCTCCCTGAAATGGAACAACTCAACAGGCAGTTACATCCAAAATGTCCACTTTGTTTTGGAAATTTACTTCTCCTTTTCTTAGTAGTGACAAATTCTTTAAAAGGAAAGAATAGAACGAGCATTGCTAGGAAGGAACTGAAGCAGGAGCAAGATTAAGAGAGAACACAAAACATCTCCTTTAAGTGTGTTCAAGTCTTCGGGTACAGATTATTCTGAACAAACTTGCAGACCAATCAGGGAACTCCCAGGGAGAGAAAACGTTTGAGAGAAACATGTATAACTATGAATGTACCTGCATTCCAGAGACAGAAAAGTGTCCTTCTGATTTAGAGATTAATAAGCTTGCTGTTGATCTTTAGCAAGATTCTAGAATTGAACATTAAATCACCAATTTGTGGGTATTCGGGTCAGAATATCTTGGCTTGGTCCCAAAGGAGTTGGTTAAAATTAAGTTTTGTCAGACTGAAAACACTACATCAGGTGAATACCAAAGAGGAATTCAATTTTTATTTCAGTAAAGCTTTGATAAAAGTTTGTTATCATATCATTAAGAACCAGAAGGTAAACTGAGGCCTATATGAAAACACAGTGGGGTAGATTCAGAGTTGATTGAACAAATCTATTAAAGGGAATTATTTAGTGGATCCATGTCCTTTGGAAGGAGTAGTCTCTCTGGCATGTCATAGGGCTCACCCTGCCTGGTATCATGTCGATGATGATTTAGTTGACATTTTTTAAAACTGCCAAAAGCACCAAGCTGGGAGAGAAAATAGGTTGATTAATAAAATCAAGATCAAGATTGAGAAATGTTTTAACTGGCAATAAATTTAATTGTCAACATTCCACAAACTTATGATTAAGGACACATGTCTGAACAGGAATTTTTATTAAACAAGTATTCTATAGGTTGATTTAGAAAAATCAGAAAATACAAACAAGCAAATGGAAGAAAAAACTGTCAGTGTGGTAGTCATCAGACAATCTGCAAAAACTGCAGCTCTTTCCAAGCTCATTGGTAAGATTACACTTCTTTACTCCCTTTGAAGTGAGACATGGCCTTGTGATTTTCTTTCTATAAAATAACAGAAGTGTCATGCAGTGTGTTCAAGTTGCCCTATCCTTTATTCCTGCCTCAGTGACAATGGAAGCTTCTGGAGCCTCCATCTCCCTGTGTCTTTAAGTGGGTATGATGAGCAGGCCCCCTCTCATAGTTTGTGTTGGTAGGTAGCATGAGCAAGAACTAATCTTTTGTTGTTGAGGTTTGGGTGTTGTATTAAGTCACTGAGATTTGGGGTTATTTGTTACTGCAACAAAACCTAACCTATTTTGACTGATAAAACTTGTATTTCTGAACAAAAAGATGAGAAGAGCTGTGTTTGTGGTGTGTTAATTTCCAGTACAATTTTAGTACGTATGTATCGTACACACATAAATTATAAAAATGTCGCCACTCTAATTTGTAACATACTGGTTCACTTCATTAAATTGTGAGGTAAATATATTTCTATAACATCAATTTTATAACTTTGGATATTGAACTCATTATTCAACCAATCCCCTACTGTTAGAACTTAATTTTTCCTATTATATGATGATTAATGCTATAATGACACTCTTTACCACATCTTTAATATTTTACTTAGGATAAATTTAAGAGAGTGGTATCATAGGAAGAACGGTTGGGCTTCCCTGGTGGCACAGTGGTTAAGAATCCTCCTGCCAATGCAAGGGACATGGGTTCGAGCCTTGGTCCAGGAAGATCTCACACGGCACGGAGCAACTAAGCCCGTGCGCCACAACTACTGAGCCTGCATGCCGCAACTACTGAAGCCCGTGTGCCTAAAACCCGTGCTCCGCAACAAGAGAAGCCACCACAATGAGAAGCACGTGCACTGCAACAGAGAGTAGCCCCCGCTTGCCACAACTAGAGGAAGCCCGGGCTCAGCAACAAAGACCCAATGCAGCCAAAAATAAATAAAAATAAAATAAATAAATTTATAAAAAAAAAAAAGAAGAGGGCTTCCTTGGTGGCACAGTGGTTAAGAATCCGCCTGCCAATGCAGGGAACACGGGTTCGAGCCCTGGTCTGGGAAGATCCCACATGCCGCGCAGCAACTAAGCCCGTGCGCCACAATTACTGAGCCTGCGCTCTAGAGCCCGCGAGCCACAACTACTGAGCCCACGTGCCACAACTACTGAAGCCCACGTGCCTAGAGCCCGTGCTCCGCAACGAGAAGCCACCACAATGAGAAGCCCGCACACCACAACAAAGAGTAGCCCCACTCGCCACAACTAAAGAAAGCCCATGCACAGCAATGAAGACCCAACGCAGCCAAAAATAAATAAAAATAAAATAAATAAATTTAAAAAAAAAAAAAGAAAGGTTATTGCTATATTGGGCTTTTATTATCATTTTCAAATTATCCTAAAATAACTAATACAAACATATAGTCCCACCAATTGTGTGTGAGAAACCCAGTTTCACCAGATATTTTTCTACATAGGATATTGGCTATTTTCATTTTTACCAGTCTAATTTTGCCCACACTTATGGTAGCTAGTTTGAACATTTCTTCACATGCTTGTGGGCCGTTTTATTTCTTTGTTATTCAATTATTCATGGCCTTTTTCTTTTGTTTATCTTAGTTGATTCACAAGATGTCATTTGATACTAAGTCTATTAACCCCATCATATTTTTTGCAAACATATTTCTCAGTTTTCTTTTTTTTAATATTATTTATGATTTTTTCCATATTGAAGTTATAAATTCTAGTTAACAAAATATAGCAATCTTTTCTATGTGACTTATGTCTTGGAAGTCAAACTTAAAATATCTTCTCAAATCTCCAAATAAAATATAATATTTTTCTCTAGTACTTTTATTATTTTTTTACATGTACATTTTTAATCCATCTGGAATTTATTTAAGAATATCGAATATAATAGGAATCTTTTCTTCCCCACTCAAGAAAAGACCTGGAGTTTTTAACTGACGTAAAACACAACAAGAAGCAAGTACTGAGGCAGACAAACAGATTAATGCAATTTTAAACTTCCTTAACAAAAATCCAGGACACCCGAAAAAGGAAGTCAAATCTACTGCATTCTGTATCCATTAGACTGCATCTAAAATATTTAGTTTTGGGTTTTACATCTAAACTGGGATATTGGCAAATTGGAGGATAATCAGAGAAGGGCCAACAGAATGATAGAGGTCTGGAAACCCTGGTTTCAGAAGAATAATTCAAGGAATGTTTTGCTTGGAGAAGAGATTAATGTTGATGATGAAAATTATATTCAGATTTAGCAACAACTGCCATGAAGAATACTAGATTCATTCTGTGTAGTTCTAGATGTCAGCATTTGTTGCATTAAAATGTATAGCAATGCTTACTTCACTT
Organism: Eschrichtius robustus; assembly: GCF_028021215.1. Classification (NCBI taxonomy): domain Eukaryota; kingdom Metazoa; phylum Chordata; class Mammalia; order Artiodactyla; family Eschrichtiidae; genus Eschrichtius; species Eschrichtius robustus. The sequence continues at coordinate 88,250,719 of NC_090829.1, read as the reverse complement.
AAATAAAAGGAAGAATTTTGTGTCCATTAGATCTGTTCAAAAATAAGGGTATTGACATTCCCACTACTAAAGGATTTCAAACAATGACTAAATGTCATTCTATCAGGAAGTTTGTAGAGGAGATCCTTTCCTGGGTTGGACCAAAAATCTCTAAGGCCCTCCCAAAATCTAAGATTTTACCATTCTGGACTATGTTTGACCTGCCTGAAGAAAATGGCCTAATAAGTAACCCTTATTCCTTTCAGAAATTTAGGCCTGAGTTCTGAAAATGACTTAAGTTGAAAAGACAAGACAGAGCCTCAGCTGAAGAGCAGGAGCCTTAACTTTGGGCATTTGTGTACTGGCTCAGACCTCACCACCCAGTAATAAGCAATAGAACCTTAGGCAAATCGCTTATCTTGCCTGGGCTACGGTTTGTCATTCTAAAATGAGTGAAGTGAAGGAAGATATCGTTACGAGATAATCTAAAGATCCCATCAAAGTCCAAGATGCTATAATTCCATGTTTAATAAATAGGTGGAATAAACTACATAACCAGGTTTCCAAATAGAAACCCAGATGCCTATTCTAATAAACCTCAATCATTTCAATGCTTTATCTTATTGAGAGCCACTACAAGCAGATCCAGAGGTTAAATCCAAGATTCATACATTCATTATTAATCAAAATTTTTAAGAATCTATTGTGTACCAGGCACTATGCTAGTTACCAGAGATTCAAACTTGATTAAAATGATGTCTGCATTCTCAAAGACCTCACAGCTTAGTAGTGATGAGAGCCTAGTAGACTAACAATTACAACACGGGGACTTCCCTGGTGGCACAGTGGCTAAGAATCTGCCTGCCACTGCAGGGGACACGGGTTCGAGCCCTGGTCTGGGAAGATCCCACATGCCGCAGAGCAACTAAGCCCGTGCGCCACAACTACTGAGCCCACGCTCTAGAGCCTGCGAGCCACAACTACTGAGCCCACGTGCCACAACTACTGAAGACCGCGTGCCTAGAGCCTGTGCTCCGCAACAAGAGAAGCCACTGCAATGAGAAACCTGCCTGCCGCAACGAAGAGTAGCCCCCGTTCACCGCAACTAGAGAAAGCCCGTGAGCAGCAGTGAAGACCCAACACAGTCAAAAATAAATAAATAAAATAAATAAATTTATTTTTTAAAAAAAACAAAAAAACAATTACAACATGATGTGATAATTTTGTGGAGTGTCTTTAAGTGCCATAGGTTCAAAGGCATGCATCTTCTAGGAAGTCTCTCAACAGTAGGTCTAGACAGTGTCTAAACACTCTTCCAGCTCTACATCTTGCACATGCTTCTGAATCAGAAGACTAGCCTGCCATACCCACTTCACCAGGGTTAACCAGTAGTTGTATAAAGACAGATGCTGAGCAATGCCTCCAAGGCTCAAGTCAAAGACTCAAGCACAACTGCCTGTTTAAGTTTAAAGATGCCTCTGGAGTCTCAATCAAGCAAACCACAAACAGCCTCTATATATCCCTACTGACAATGACCTTCTGTGGACATTTTCCATACTGCTGGTTCATCTAAGATTTCATAGGATGGTATAAATAAAACTCAAAGGGACATCTTTTCTATGCTTTAGCAACCTGCTCAGTAAAGGCACATTTTGTTCTAGGGAAGGGTCTACTGATACCTCTGTGGTTGTATTGGCAGAGTGTACTGATACAAGAGATGTCTGGGATGTGGCTTGTCTAGTATCTAAAGTTGACCTTTGCAGAGATAGTTATATGATCTGCCTCTTAGAGCCTGTAAACTATTGGGGCAGGATTCTCACATTATATTTTGTATAGCGCTAAGCCCTCAGACTCCCACATTATGAAACTCCAGGTTTTGTTTCATTAGGAATAACCTGGCAGTACCTGATTAAGAACAGAGGAAGAGAAAATACATCAACTGACAGAACAGAACATTTCAACAGGATCCTGACACATGTGATTGCTTCTCCCACTACTAGTTTTCAAATAAAAACACAACCCCAGGTATGCAGCAGCTCAGGGAGAAGAGCTCATCTTAGAATAGTGGTCTCAGAATCACCTGGAGGGCTTATTAAAACATGGAATGCTGACTCACAACCCAGAGTTTGTGATTCACATAGGTCTGAGGTGGTACCTAAGAATTTGTATTTCTGTAAGTTCCAGGTTATGCTGCGGCTGGTATAGGGACCAAACTTTGAGAACGACTACCTTAGAAGATAGCTGATACTTGACAAATGCTCTCCCATCTCAAAGAACTTCCCAAGACAAGCCAGGCCTCTATGTCTACTGTGGGTCTCCCTAGAGAGATCTCTCAGAAATGCAATAAGGAAAAGAATGGAAGTAAACAGTCTTAAGAGTTTTCCTGGGGCCAGAAGAAAAGATATGAATAGATCAATGACCTTGATGTATGGTGTAAGCGGATAGCATCCACAATAGGTGGAACCAATGACCTCATATGAATCAGCATGGAGAAGACAAGGACACAAGCCGTCAGGATATCATACTTCAGACTGTGGCTGTTTCTCCCATTCCTCAGGAATATCCTAGTCCTCCTGTTTTCTTGTTGTTTATGATGACTACTGGAGCTGAGCTCTTGGGCCTTTAAGTACTCCATGTATAACCTGAGAAACTCCAAGAAATTCTCTTTTTTATTATTTTTTTATTGAAGTATAGTTGACATATAATACCATATTGGTTACAGGTGTATGGTATACTGATTCACAGTTTTTAAAGGTTATACTCCATTTATAGTTATTATAAAATATTGTTGTACAATATATCCTTGTAGCTTACTTTATACCTAATAGTTTGTACTTCTTAATCCCCTACCCCTGACTTGCCCCTCCCCCCTTCCCTCTCCCCACTGGTAACCACTAGTTTGTTCTCTATACTACCTGTGTGTCTGCTTCTTTTCTGTTATATTCACTAGTTGTTATTTTTTTAGATTCCAAATATAAGTGATATCATACAGTATTTGTCTTTCTCTGTCTGACTTATTTCACTTAACATAATGCCCTCCAAGTCCGTCCGTGTTGCTGCAAATGGCAAAATTTCATTCTTTTTTATGGCTGAGTAGTATTCGATTGTCTATATATACCACATCTTCTTTATCCATTCATCTGTTGATGGAAACTTAGGTTGCTTTCATATCTTAAGAAATTCTTATCTTTGTGATCTCAAGTTACTCAAGGTGGATGTGTTCTCTATTTAAACAGCTCAATAGTTCACCAATGTGGGTATTCATTATATTCTCTATAGCGTGCTATGCTATCAGAATTTCTTTAGAGAGCAGTTAATTTAAAATCAAGTGATCCCTATAAGTGAAAGATTCTTCTTTATCTTTGGATACTTTCTTGGGTTTCAAAGGCTGGAAGTAAGGGCTCTCCCCACAGTGTCATCCACAGACCCTTCCTGACTTGTCATTGTGTGTGACTGTGGCCAAGCATATGCCGCTGATTAAAGCACTTTCAAGCTGGAACTGTAGTGCTCCATTTGCTTGTATCCATTTCCAAAAACATGGCTGGCAGCCTGGGCTGATTCTAGACTTTCCCTTGTTCTCTGGGCCTTGCTTCTGGCCCTACCATTTCCCTTCCGGTCCACTTCACCTCAAAGAAGATGTAGGTCCCCATGGGAGAAAGGGGAGGCATTCCACAGACACAGCTAAGAAGAAAGTGCCACCCCAGGGTAGAGCCGCTGGCAGCCCACCCAGGCTATTTTGGGGTGGATCCAACCCTATTGCATATTTCTCTAAAATAAAACATCCAGTTAAATGTACACCAAATTCTTCTTTTTCTACGGTCTTTAAATAAACATAGACTTTGTAGGCCCCCAAAATAAACCTATGAGAATAAGGAAGTAATTTTTTTCTAAGTATATTAGAAATAGATGGTTAGGAGTCTTCTAATCTGGCAAAGACAGGAAATGGAAGCATGAACGGAAAATGGACCAAGACTCTTGGTCACAAATAGGCTCCTCACTTAAACCAATATGATCACCTCATGCATTCTGACCCGAGCAGGTCACTGGTTTCCAGGAAGACAGTTGGATATTTTAGCCTTAGATATGGTTAAAGAACAAGAGAAAGGACCTTAGGCAAAGAAGCTAGCGGAGAGAGAGAATCACTACGCTTTTATTCTTTTTAATATAATTTCAAAACTGTGATTTGGATAGGTGTTATTTTGTGTCTTTTGAAAGCCATGGGGATAGATCTGTGTAACTCCCCTCCTCCGACAGAAAACTAAGACTGACATCCAGATAGACTTGGTCAGGTCAGAAGTAGAACTCAAATTCGTAGGCATTAGTCCTGCTATTTAATGTCAAGGTCTTCATCTTCTAAAGGTTAGAAAAAAGTTCAAGAAGAGAAAATATATGTCACTATTATTTTAAATGACATTAATTTGATACTCCCTAAGTGAAAAGGCACCTCTAAAACATTTACTTGACTCTTCTCTTGTTTACTTCTCCACTCTAGCTACCTATTATTCTTTCTCTCTAAAAAAAGACCGAGGTAAGGTGGTAAAATTGGAATGGATAAACCTACCACATAGAGATGCTTTAAAGATTAAAAGGATAACCTATGAGAAAGCACCCAGCAGACAGATAGTAGATGCTCAATAGAGAACTCCTTCTTTCCTCGTTGGCAGAGAGAAAGCATTGCAAGATCATTGGCAAAGAAGTGTTGTTATGAGAGCTACATTAGGTTCTTCCCCTCATTGGAGTCAAATTGGTGAGAAAGCAGCACCAAGGTTTACACATCAAATCTGTCTGTGACTCTTTTGCAGACTAACTCTATCTTCCCCAATCATCACTGCAGGTTTTAGAACAAAGCACTGGACAAAGCAATGCTCCTCACAACCAAAGAGGGTTCTGCTACACAACAAAGGCTAAACAACAACCTTGAATGCAGTTCAAGGTTCTATCAGATTCCTGGCATCAGATTAGGAGTTCCTTTGAAGAAAAGATTGCTGTCTTCAATAGAACTCCTTACTAGCCCTTTCTTAGAGGGTGTAATAATACACTTTCTATTGGAACTAGGTAGTCATTTGGTCAACCAACAATTAAGGAAACAGCATTCATATTTGGTTACATAATTAGCCTATATCCTCCTGTCTGGATGATTTTAAAGGCTATAAAGAACAAAGTAGTTTCGCTCTAAGTACATATAAGTATATTCTCCATAAATAAAGAGAAAGAATTAAATGCTCTACCATATACACATGGGAAGCCATGTCTTGTAGTGAATGAGAGTACAGCTTTGGGTTCAGATGGTCCTGAGTTCAAATTTCTTTACTAGGTTTGTGGACTTGGGAAAGTTATTTGACCTTTCTGAGATGCAGTTTTCTCATCCATAAAATGGAAATGATAATAGCTTACCTTGCAGGGTTGTTAAAAATTGCATGAGATAATGTGAATTATGTACTTATTATGCATACAGTGTCTGACCCTATAGGGGTTCCATCAATAAACAGTGGTTAATATATTGGTGATGATTGCTAATTGTGCCAAGATTGGCCAAGCTACCATCACAGGAGCTATGTGCCTTGAGTGTTTTTGTTTGACACTTACCTTTAGCCAACTGAGCAATGTAAGACGGAGTCCCCAAATGATCTTGGGAGCAATGACCTCTTTGATGATCACCACCACCATATTGTGAAGTCTATGATCTGGGCAGTCAGAGTCTATCCAGCCAAGACCACTTCAGAACTTTGGATTGGCGTTCCATCACTAGAATAGCTGCTGTGGTGTCTCCATGAGCTTGAGGAGCTTAATGGGGTTGGGCGGGGAGGTGGGTTGTGGACAGGAGGCTTCAAACTTCCCTGGATCTTACCATTGCCTCAGAGGTGTTTCAGCTGAGTCAACCACCAGGAGGTGGAAGCCTAGCCTCTTAGTGTTTATTCATAACCAGAAATAGGCCATACCCCAGGTTTTCATAATTCTGAAGGCCTTATACCATAGCCTGAATATTCAGCTTCCCTCATCAGAAGTAAAGACAACTCTCCATCTAGAGATTGGCCAAGCAAGAAACTCCTTCTATTGTAGGAAATGGGGACTCACTCTGTTGCCCTTTGACTCCAGGCAGGCTCTGAATGTCTCCTTTCTAAACAGACTTATTCAAACTCCTCAGGTAAATGTCTCTCCTCTGACAAGGAGCCAAGCATTCAAAGTCCTTGAAAAGTTTAGTATTTACCTTCCAGAAGTTTCTAATCCCCATAATAGTCTCTTCACATCCTCTTCACAGCATTTAAGGTGTTAGGACTTTCTCAGTGGGTTGCTGAGTGATTGCAATTAAGGAGACAGACTATGACAGTAAACTAATTTATGTTTGTGGCCACCTAAGCTGTGGTGTTTTTTTTTTTTTTAAACGTCTTTATTGGAGTATAATTGCTTTACAATGGTGTGTCAGTTTCTGCCCTATAACAAAGTGAATCAGTTATACATATACACATGTTCCCATATCTCTTCTCTCCTGCGTCTCCCCCCCTCCCACCCTCCCCATCCCACCCCTCCAGGCGGTCACAAAGTACCGAGCTGATCTCCCTGTGCTATGCGGCTGCTTCCCACTAGCTATCTATTTTACATTTGGCAGTGTATATATGTCCATGCCACTCTCTCACCATGTCACATCTTACCATTCCCCCTCCCCATATCCTCAAGTCCATTCTCTAGTAGGTCTGTGTCTTTATTCCCGTCTTGCCACTAGGTTCTTCATGACCTTTTTTTTTTTTTTTCTTAGATTCCATATATATGTGTTAGCACACTGTATCTGTTTTTCTCTTTCTGACTTACTTCACTCTGTATGACAGACTTTAACTCCATCCACCTCACTACAAATACCTCCATTTCATTTCTTTTTATGGCGGAGTAATATTCCATTGTATATATGTGCCACATCTTCTTTATCCATTCATCCGATGATGGACACTTAGGTTGCTTCCATGTCCTGGCTATTGTAAATAGAGCTGCAATGAACATTTGCCGTGGTGTTTTGATGAAGAGAGATAACCTCTCATGGATGCAGTAGAAACTTTTGTTTGGTGAGGTGAGCATAGTGTAAGAAAAGCTGCCTATCCAGGGCACTCTGGATGAAATGACATATAATGAAAGCAACAATAACAGAACAGCTTCCAGACCAAATAGTCCTCTGCTACGACAGGATTTGTTTTTTCATTTGGTTTGCTTCTTTTCACTTCTAGATAGATAAGCAAACAAACATTGTAAGAAAGCACAATAATATAGAGAAGCAAACTAAAAAATTAAACGTTTCCTAGGAATCCATGAATATTAATGCTGTAAAATACAACCTCTTGGTCTCTTTATATATACAGTTAATCTTAGATGACTGCTTAATAATCCATTTTATGAATGTACCACAATCATTTAACCAAGGCTGAATTGTCAATATTTGGATAGTTTCCAGATTTTCAGTATTACAAAAATACTTTGATGAATGACATAGTCGATAAATATTTGTTCTTAGTCAGTATCCTTTCCTTACAATAAGTTCCAAGATATTGCATTTGTTGAGTGAAAGGCTCTGCACAGGATTTTGTTCACATGAAGAAGGCTGCTCTGAACATTCCATGCAGGACTCCTATGGAATAGATGCAACACATGTCTCCTGGGAGTGGACTTTCCAGGTCTTGGATAAAGGACCATATGGCTCAGTTTTCCCAGGCGGTCCCAGTTAATTTCTGCTGACCCAGGGACTCACCCTTTTAGTGACCCTTTTTATTCTCAAAAGTGTCTTTGTTGGGGCTTCCCTGGTGGCGCAGTGGTTAAGAATCTGCCTGCCAATGCAGGGGACACGGGTTTGAATCCTGGTCCTGGAAGATCCCACATGCCGCAGAGCAACTAAGCCCGTGCGCCACAACTACTAAGCCTGTGCTCTAGAGCCTGCAAGCCACAACTACTGAGCCTGCGCTCTAGAGCCCACAAGCCACAACTACTGAGCCCACGTGCCACAACTACTGAAGCCCGTGCACCTAGAGCCCGTGCTCCGCAACAAGAGAAGCCACCGCAATGAGAAGCCCGCTCGCCGCAACTAGAGAAAGCCCGCGCACAGCAACGAAGACACAACGCAGCCATAAATTAATTAATTAATTATTTTTTAAAAAAGTGTCTTGGTTTAGGCAATGTATAGATAGTCATCCTAGTCATAGGGTAGATGAATGCTTTCCTTTTAGAGATAATGCAAAACTGTTCCCAAAATTGTTGCGCCGACTCAAACTGCCCCAATAATGTAAAAGTGACGCTCTGGATCCACAGCCCCTCTGACACCTGGTCCTGTTAGACTTTTTCATGTTTTTCAATCAAATGGTTGTAAAATGCTATTTTATTAAAATCATGATTTACACATCCTGATCTCTGTTGATGTTATATACCATTTCATATTTTTGTTAGCCATATATATATATATATTTTTTTTTTTCCTCTCCTTTGAAATGCCTGTTTATACCTTTTGACTACTTTCTATTCTGATGTTTGGGTTGAGCCAACAAAAATTGAACACAACCCAAATGCCTATCAAAAGGAGAGGACATGAATGAGCTGTGCTGTATACAATGTGGTATAATTCAGCAGCCAAAATGAGTTCATCGAAGTATCATGCAACACTATGGATATCTTAGCAATATATTATTAAATTAAAAAATAATTTTGTAAAGATTAAATACACACATTTACATGTGTATATATAGACATATATACCAAAAATAAAATTTTAGAAATACGAATCCTCCCAAAAAATCCTTATAAAATAGAAAGCATTTATATGATGATGAATATGAGATTCAGGTTACCTCAGAGAGGAGGGAAGCAATAGGAAGAAATCCAGAGACCTTATGGTTATTAGGTCAGTTATCATCAAGATAAGAGCATTTGTTTAGGGTGGTGCATTCTAAGGATTTATCACAAACAAACAAGGAAATAAACAAACAAAAGAAGACCATGTATATGTAATGAGTCAAGATTGCCATTAATTCATCTCCAATGAGGATAGGGGAGGAAATGCACATTTTAAGGTTATATAGAAATATTACCAGATCTGCCCTCAAGAAAGATTAAACAATTTATATTCCCACCAAAATGTATGAGTGCCTATTTCACAGTGTCCTGAATTATTCTGTAATGCTAAAACGATTGGACTGAATGCACCTGGGCCACGGTGTATGGAATGAAATGGGAACCTCTGTCCCCGATCCCCTAATGGTGAGGCATTTGGTCCACCTTTACCGGTCTCATCTTTGCTGAAAGCCTGCCTATTTTGGTCTGCTGCTGGAAGATGGGATGTGAAGCACGGCCTATATAGCACTAGGCTGAGGGGTGGAACCATATGAAATGTCTCTATTACCATTGTTTTTAGTGACTTCCAGATGTGAAGAGAACCACCTGCTCTGCAGCTGTTTCCTTGCTTACTCCAGCCACAGCCCCCTTTCAGCAACATTTTCTCCAAATGTATTTGCCAGTACTATTCTAAAAACTGCCTGCTGTCCATCACTATCATCATTAACAGTAGCAACTAATGTCTGGTTTTTGTTTAAGATGCCAGAAGTGTCAGGTATATAAATAAGAATATATATACTTGTATTTATCTATTTATTTATTTATGGCTGTGTTGGCTCTTCGTTTCTGTGCGAGGGCTTTCTCCAGTTGCGGCAAGTGGGGGCCGCTCTTCATCACGGTGTGCGGGCCTCTCATTATCGCGGCCTCTCTTGTTGCGGAGCACAGGCTCCAGACGCGCAGGCTCAGTAATTGTGGCGCACGGGCCTAGTTGCTCCGCGCATGTGGGATCTTCCCAGACCAGGGCTCGAACCCGTGTCCCCTGCATTGGCAGGCGGATTCTCAACCACTGCGCCACCAGGGAAGCCCTCTATTTATTTTTAAATCAGATAAATATGCTTAGGCCTCTGCCCTCCAGTCATGAGACATTGCATCTCAGCAATGTTTAAGAGCCCCTTTCCCTCCCAAAGATGGCAGGAGAATAGAAATGGCTGAAAAGGAGATGGTACTCTAACTAGAAAATTTAGTCCATTGCCGAAGTGCACATGGTCCAAGCTTGTGTCCATGTGCATGCAGCTGCCTCTATTCTCTCTGTGGAAAGCTGGAGATGGGGACCTATCGTTGAGGCTTATCACACTGGCCTCCACAAGGGCTTCCATCAAAGATCTGTCCATCTTCAGTGAGCCCCATGAGAGCAGAACTTGGCCCCCATCATATCTATTTGAAATAAAATATGTATTCAATAAAATCACTCACCTCCACACATCTTCAAGTCTTGGGAGATCCCAGTCTCTTTCCCACCCACACCGCCTCCTCCAACCCTTGGAGCTCCTCTCCCTCTTGGATTATCCTTCAGGCTGCCTCAGTTTGCCTGGTCGTCATAAAGTCCTGTTTACCTGAGGGGTTATCTTTCAGTCTTTCCAGAGTCTAGAGTAGTGAAGACAAAGTAAACTGATATCTTACAAAAAATTCCAGAGGTGTTATGACATTGTCCTAGTGAACATACCCTCAAAGTATGTCAAAAATGTACCCACTTCTCTCCAGCTCCTTTGCTGTCACCTAATTCAAGCCACCATCATTCTTATGTGGACTGTTACAACAAATATAAACAAATCTCCCTTGTTTTCTTCAGATGTATTCTCCACAGAGCAGCCAGTGGGAGATTTTAAAAACACAAATCGGATTGTGTTACAGCCTTAATTAGTAAGATATGAAACAGTAAGAATAATAATGTATTCAAATTAAAAATCCTAATCAAGGACAAGGCCTATAAGCCATCCAGCCTTATTCCCTGCTGCTCTTCTCTAAGTGCTAGACACAAACAGTTTTGTTTGTTTGTTTCTTTCTTTGTTTTTAAACTCTCCCTGGCTCTTCACTACCGCAGGCTTAGTCTAGCCCTCTGCCTGAAATCTTTTCCTGTCTACCTCCTGCTTATGCCTTGGGTCTTAGCTAAATGCTACTTCCTCAGCGATGTCTTTCATTGATTCCAAAATCTGAATGAGTGATCCTGTTTTCATTTCTCCTTATACCCTTTATTATCCTTCTTGGTAGTTTCACAATTCATCATTATCTACATGTCGGCCCTGACCACGTATTTCTAGTGCCTAATGAATAGTAGACACTGAAGAAATTAATGAATGAAAGGAAGATATGGAACCTTGAGTGGCTTAAGTTCTACTTAGGCAGATACACACACACACACACACACACACACAGTAGTTACAGTAGTTGTGGATTATTGAACAGCCCCACCCTCTCCTAATTCTCAGTTCAGAAACTGAGTAACAAGAGGCCCAACCCAACCATTGTTACAGCCTTTCTGTTTCATATTACTGTTGACTGACATACTTGCAAGCAATTCAATCCATGTGCAAGGATTCCATGAGACAGTCAGTCATGAGACAAAGGCAAAAATGCCTTAGTTCTATATTTGCTACAATCTGTGCCATTTTTCATCTTTCCTATCTGTGGCTTTTTTTTTTTTTTTTTTTTGATGCTTGGGAGACTGCTATAAATCTGGCAAATATACTTACAAACTGGAATAATAGGAACATATGTCAGGAATAAATACGTATTTACTTCCAAGCAGAAAGTGAGGAATATTTGTCTTTGCACTTAATCAACTTTAAGAAGAATCAGCCTCTTGGGAGACATCCTGCAATCTTTCCCCTTTCACCAAGTCTCCTCCATAACACCTCTCCACCCCTACCCCCCAATTCTTCACTTTGGTGAAGCAGGAAATTTCAGCTGGTCTTTAAAATTATACAGACTGATTGTTTAGAAATTATTTTTTTGAAAACTAGGAATTACTCTGTTAAGAAAAAAAAAAGCCATACCCATTGGAAAATGTTTCTAAAAACAGTTCCAGGACAAGAATAAACAAGTATATTTGTAGTTGCCTCTAAGTCATTAAGTTGGTAACTGAATTAGTTTTTCCTTCATATCAAATCAGAGAGACTTCAAGCAGTCTCACTGCTGGAAATTTATCCTGTGGATGCATTCCTATGTGAAGATATTCATTGTGCTTTCATGTAATTTCCCAAAATTGAAAACAACATAAATGTTTATCAGAAAGGGTTGTTTTAATCAACCATGTCCAATCTATGAAATATAATACTATACACTCCTGAAAAAGAATAAGGGGGATCTACAAGTACCAACATGGGAGAAGGGCTAAGAAATATTATTAATGAAAATGCAAAGGAAAAACTATGCATAAATAGAATCCTATTTGTACAAAAATAAAATTATATAATATACTATTCAGAAAGCATTTCTGGAAGGATATTCAAGAAACTCTTATTGCAGATAGTTTTGGGAAATGAAAGTGTGGCTTGGGGTGAAGAGAACTTTTACTTTTTAAATTTTATACTCTTCTGTACCTTTTGATTATCTTTTAATCATGAATGGGTATTACTTTTTGTTATCAGATTCTTATACTATTACACATATATCAGTTTTTTTTTTTTTCATATATCAGTTTAAAGCTAAAGTGCTTTTAGATTGAAGTTACTTGGGAAAATGCCCTGGCTTCTTTTCTCACTGTGTATCTTCAGTTTCTGTATCCCGTTACTGTTGTGGGCTATGCATTTGCCTTAGCTTGCGCCATCTCTAATAATATTATGTGCTGGCAAGTCTGAATTTTCATTTCTGCTACGGGACTCTTTAATCCTGCTTATTTTAAGAAACACTTTCAGGTTTCTTTACAGAAATCTGTTAAAATAGTGATTTTAAGGTTCCTTCTAAATTTAAGTTCAAAATCAAAATTGTATGGGATCCTTAGTCTTTCAGCTAATCATTCATTTAACCTACCTTTATGGACATAGCATTGCATATGTAGCATTTTGCAAGTTACAAGTTGATTAAGACAAAGTACCTGATTTTAAGGAGCATGAAATGAAGTGGGAGAGATAGAAACTAGTTTTACTCTATATAACCTGTTCCAAAAAGTTCTTAATGCAAAGGGGGAGTGGGACACAGAAGAAAAGTTACTAAATTACACTGGATCAAGGAAGATTTCTAGGAAAACATAACGATTAAGATGAATCTCCAAAAACAAAAGGAATAGTTGGTACAACGCCACTACCTTCACTAGAACATTTTACGTGACCTGGAATTAGACAATTTTAGACGTAGAGGTGACCGTAAAAGAAAATGAAGTCTAACCCTCCTATTTTAAAAATGAAGAAACAGGGCTTCCCTGGTGGCGCAGTGGTTAAGAATCCGCCTGCCAATGCAGGGGACACGGGTTCGAGCCCTGGTCCGGGAAGATCACACATGCCGCGGAGCAACTAAGCCCGTGCGCCACAACTACTGAGCCTGCGCTCTAGAGCCCGCGAGCCACAACTACTGAAGCCCGTGTGCCACAGCTACTGAAGCCCGCGCGCATAGAGTCTGTGCTCTGCAACAAGAGAAGCCACCACAATGAGAAGCCTGCGCCCCGCAACAAAGAGTAGCCCCCGCTCACTGCAACTAGAGAAATCCCGCGTGCAGCAGCGAAGACCCAATGCAGCCAAAAATTAAATAAATGAATAAATAAATAAATTTATTTAAAAAAATAATAAAAATGAAGAAACATTATTTTTTAAAACAACAAGGGCTGGGGGTTCAGATTAAGTGATCAGTACAGAGTAGACACTTCCTTCCCTCCAGGGCCAACTACATAATTTACAAGGCACCTTGTTCAAAATGATTAAGAATTTCAAGACAGGGTTTCCCTGGTGGTGCAGTGGTTGAGAATCCGCCTGCCAATGCAGGGGACACGGGTTCGAGCCCTGGTCTGGGAAGATCCCACATGCCACGGAGCGACTGGGCCCGTGAGCCACAACTACTGAGCCTGCGTGTCTGGAGCCTGTGCTCCGCAACAAGAGAGGCCGCGATAGTGAGAGGCCCGCGCACCGCGATGAAGAGTGGCCCCCGCTTGCCACAACTAGAGAAAGCCCTCGCAGAGAAACGAAGACCCAACACAGCCAAAAATAGATAAATAAATTAATTAATTAAAAAAAAAAAAGAAGATGGCATCTGTACTTACGATGCTTAATTTATAAAAAAAAAAAAAAGAATTTCAAGACAGCTACAACAAAGCATTAAATCAAGCATGTGCACTTCTGAGCACGGGGCCTTGTGCAACTACCACATGGGCCTCAGGCCAGCGATGCAGGCCTCACTCCCTCCTCTTACCTCGGTTCCTAGAAGGCTCTAGAGTCAGAATGTAAATAAGAACCCAGACCTCCTCAGGCCCTGTTTCATGCCCTGTGCTCTTCAGATTTAGAACAAATACCAATTCAACTGGAAATGCCAATATCATGTATAGAGGATAATGCTTTTTAAATTTTTCCTGTGCACAATTGTACAATTGTGTTAAGAAATGTATAAAATCACATTGCAGCAGTTGCTCAAATAGCTAAATAATCCAGGCCTTTAAGCAATGGAGTGGGTCATGAATTCTGCCTTTCACTTTTTCATTTTTGCATATTATAAAAAACAGATGAATTTATAATGCTGCTTTTAAAAAATGATTACAATAAGAAAAAGCCCTACAGAATAAGGAAAAGCATGCTTCTAACAAGGCTGTTGGTATACTCAACCCTTACCTATATAGACAAACACTTCTCAAAATTAAAAAACTCATAAATAATCCATTAACCTAAACTTTTTTTAACTGAGGGGATAGGAAGGTCTTATAATGATTTGTCCATATAAATGAATAAATGTGTGCCTTCATTTATTCATGTAATAAACATGAATAAACATGAATCAATGTGCCAAGAGCCTGGGACAAGGCTGGTTCACAATAGGTGTTCACTAAAAGTGAGTGATGACAGATGAATGAGTGACTACATAAAGAACCACAACGGAATGTTATTTGGCCACATAAAGGAATGAAGTACTGACCCATGTTACAACTTGGATGAAACTACAAAATATTATGCAGTGTAAAAGAAACCAGACATAAAAGGCCACATATTGTATGATTCCATTTATATAAAATGTCCAGAATAGGCAAGTCTATAGATGCAGAGAGTAGATTAGTGGTTGTCAGGGGCTGGGAAGAGGAAGGAATGGGGAGTGACTGCTTATGGGTATGGGTGTTTTGGGTTTTTTAATATGATTAAAAGGTTCTGAAATTAGAATGTGTTGATGGTTGCACAACTCTGTGATATACTAAAAACTATTTAATTGTACAGTTTAAAAAGGGTGGATACTGTAGTATGTAAATTACAGCTCAATTTTAAAAAAATTTTTAAAGAACTAGACCAAGATGGAGAGAGTGACTAACTTGCTAAAGATCAAATATTCCATAAGGGACTTCCCTGATGGCACAGTGTTTAAGAATCCTCCTGCCAGTGCAGGGGATACGGGTTCGAGCCCTGGTCCGGGAAGATCCCACATGCCACGGAGCAACTAAGCCTGTGCGCCACAACTACTGAGCCTGAGCTCTAGAGCCCACAAGCCACAACTACTGAGCCCGCGTGCCACAACTACTGAAGCCCACGTGCCTAGAGCTCGGGCTCCACAACAAGAGAAGCCACTGCAATGAGAAGTTCGCACACCGCATGAAGAGTAGCCCCCCTCGCCGCAACTAAAGAAAGCCCGCGCGCAGCAACGCAGACCCAACACAGCCACACACACACACAAATTCAGTTAGTGGAATTCTGAGTCTAACATCAAGACTTCTGGCTCCTACCTAGGGCATTTCCCAGTCTATCAAGCTACCACCCAGAAATTTGCAGAGCACCACAAGTTCTCTCTCAGGTGCCATAGACATGAGACTTACACACAGGAACCGCATGGACCAAGGTGTTAACCCAGTGGAGGCTGCACTCTGACTCCAGAAGCTCTGGCCTGTGAGGGGTGTAGCACAAAGCAGAGGAGAGAAAGAATGAGGGGAGAGCTCCTTCCAAGAGGTTCCTCATTTTCTCTCCATCTTCCTTGATATCTCCCCAGTGGCCCTTGTATCTCAGGTCTTGCTTGAGAATCCAGAATAACTACCAATATCCCTATGGTGCCTCTGCTGTATTCCGCGATACCTTAGAATATTCATTTCCTGTTTTCTCAAGTCTAATTTATTTCTAGGGTAGCATAGAGCAAGATGACCCATAACCTCTTGTGAATGCTTGGTGTTTATCCTCCAGGACATATGTTAAGCCTATTAATTTGGCTAATAATAAAATAACAACAATCACAGCTTGTCCTTGCTTGTGGGTTATATGTGACCGTTTCCTAAGGTTTCTTTTATTTTGTACATGCCCTTATGTGTTACAACAGAGTGAGGCAAGCATCGTCCGCTGTCTCTCTTTTAAAGCAAAGGAAATAAACATAGCACTAAAACCTCCATCTTCTAGCTCCTAGTTTATGTTCCTCTCCTCTCTCCTACCAAGGGGATCAAGCAGACTTTCTTACACTTAGTTTTTTTGCCCAAAGGTTGGAGTGAATTATAAGGGAGGTGAGTGATGGGGACATGTGGTTTCTGTCCTCCCAAGAAAAGTTAAACGTTTTGGTCCTGCTCCCAAAGATAGATAATCAATCATAGTTAAAATGGCAACATGTCACTGGAAAAGGAAAAGAAAAGCAAAAATATAAAATAAAGCAGATATGTAGTATCAGGTAGCACCAAGGAGATGAAAGATTTAACTCTACATGTGTGTAGGAGATTTATACAAAAAGTTGTATACTTACCTCTAGGCCCAAAAGAAAAAGCAGAAATGTTGTCTACATGTTCATTGTTGTTACATAGCCATCTCTCTAATTTTGAAATCAGCAGACATTCCTTGATGCATGTGTTATCTGGGAGTGGAATTTAGGAGAACACAGAGAACAAGAGGTCCACCTTCAAGCTGTGAAGCAGAAATAACAGGCAACTAGCCCACATTTATGTGATTCTTCAACTTTTGGTCAGGATTGGAGTGCCTCTCCATCACTGACCAATATGGAATGGAATGTAAGGTTGTGACTAACGGGTTCTCTGCAGTCCTGAGATTAGTTCTGTTCTAACCAAATCCCTTGGATTCCTCTTAGCGCCAATCCATTGAGCCTCCCTGGGGACCATCCCTCACCCACTCACAGAACTCCTGGGGTATCTCAGTGACAGTGCCACCCCTCACCTGCTAGTCAACCCTGACTCAGGCACTTGAACCAATTTTCAGTGAACTCAGGATAATTGAATGGGACACCATCCCACCCACCAGCAACCAGTGGCTGTCATGTGGAGTGTTGGAAATGACGGGTTTGAAATCCAACAAACTCGGAACTTTATCTCAACTCTGCCTTGCAACCTACGTAAAACTTGAAAGTGTTCATCTCATTGGACCATCATTTCCTCATCTACAATAATGAAGATGTCAGTATCTTTCTTTAGAAGCGTTGTTTTAAAAGAAAATGAGGTAAAGAACAGAACGTTTCACTTTACAAGTATTTCTTAACAAATCTTAGATTTCTTCCTTCCTTTTCCAAAGCTAATGACTTCAGTCAGGCCAAGCAGTATCTTGAGAGTAGGAAGGTTCTGAGGGATCAATCCCAGAATATATGAATACGTGTATTCATTAGAAGCCATTTGACTTAATTAGCTCCCTGAAACTCTTTACATGGACTTTCTTGTCCTCTGTCTACTCCAGTGTTTCTAAACCTTTTGTCCATTACCACACCCGTAAAAAGCCTTTATAGATAATTTTTTTAATCTTCTCTCTCCCATGAAATTTAATAGCACAAATATACTATTATACTTGATTATGTACCACATGTATATCTGTGTTTTTACATAGAAAGAGCAAATTTTTTCACTCGCCCCCCCAAGAACCAATTTTCATCCCCTTGGGTGTGATATGGCCTCCATTGAGGATAGATGGCCTATTCTATAAAACTGAGGATTTACGAGGAGATATTTCTTAAAGACTGTGGAGGAAGACAACGTTGGATTCTATTTCGGAGCACTCTTCCTATCATAATCTCATAACGATTAGAAGTACAAGAGAGTTAGCCAAGTTTTTAGCAGATTTTTTATTTCCTATGATTAGCCACCAAGGTCCAGGTCAATATGTCAGAAATAAAGAAAGAAGCCTGGGGTGCAAGAAATTAAATGCTGCTAGGCCCTAACCCTCTGATGTGTTCTTCTCCACTCAGGATATTGTGACATGCCATCTGCAGCTTGAGTACACAGATAATAGGGCTAAACCTCCAAAAATTCGTCCCACGTCAGTTGACTAAATGGTTTTAACTCTACTCTATGAAGATGTCCAGACTCTGCCCTATTTTAAACTTTTATTCCCCACTTAAAATTACAGCTGGTACCACCTTCATCTTAGTGCATATAATTGAAGTTTTTATGGGGGAACTTTCCTAAACTGCAGCCTTTATTTGAATTTTTAAAATAATTCTGAGGACAATTTGTAAGACTTTATTTGTACACTAAGCTTCCACAAAGTAGGGCGTATTTCTTATTTTTTTGAGAAAAACCTCAAAATCTTGTAATAAAAAATTTTAATGAGAAATAGAGTTTTGTCACTGTAAATAATAGAACAATACCAAATTTAGTCAAATTCAAGGTTATAATATAAAAATTAATAAAATAGAACAATACTAAGTGTTGGGGAGACTGTGAAGCAACTGAAACTCTCATACACTCACTGCTGGTGGAAATCGAAATGATACAACCACTTTGGAAAACAGTTGGGCATTTTCTTAACAAGTTAAATATACACTTACCATGTTATCCAACGAATCCTAGTTATAATATTTGCCCAAGAGAAATGACAATATTAAGTCCACATATGATTTGCACACAAATGTTTATAGCAGCTTTGTTCATAAGTAGCCAAGAACACACTGTGATATAGTCATACAATGTAACACTACTCAGCGATAAAAAGAACGAATTACAGATAAATGCAACAACATAGGTGAATCTCAGAAACAATATGCTGAGTGAAAGAAGCCAAACACAAAAGAGTACACATTATCTGATTCCATTTTTATGGAACTCTGTTAAAGACGAATCTAATGTATAGTGACAGAAAGCCAGTCTGCGGTGCCTGGGGCAGGGTTGGTGAGTAGAGGGTAACTGGGACGGACACAAGGGAACTTTTTGAGGGGGATGGAAATATTTTATATCTTGCTTGTAATAGTGGTTACCTAGATGGTTACCTTTGTCAAGAGTTGTCAACTTAAAATGGGTGCATTAAAAATGTAGGTCAAAATGATAAAGGTACAGCAGTGAAAGTTACCAATTGTGAAACTGCTACAAATAGTATTTGTGGTATAAGTCCCAGCACCATTTTCTATAGCTTGATGGAGATGTAATTTACATACCATTTCTCCCATTGTAAGTGTATAGATAGATGACTTTTAGTAAATGTATAGTTATGCAGCTATCACCACAGTCCAGTTTAGAACACACCCAGCACACCAAAAAGCTCCCTCGTACCTCTTTCCCAGTCCATCCTCTCTCCCACCCCAGCCCCAGGCAACCACCGAAGTACTCTCTGTATACCTTTGCCTTTTCTAGAAATTTCATATAAATGGAATTTTATATAACACAAACTGTAGTCTTGTGTGATTGGGTTCTTTTTTGTGTTCTTTTATTGTTTCTTTCCCCTTTTTGTTTTCTTAAGAAGAAGAAACTCAAGTCCAGAGTGGGCATGGGACTCGTCTGAAATGTTAGTAGCAGACCCAGGACAAGAGCCCACATTTGCTGATTCTTAGTCCAGGATCTTTCCATGATGCCATGCTATTGCCAGAATACAGGGTTTGCCAGGATAGAAAAAACCTTGGTGCAGGAGGTCAGATCAGCTGTTATCGCTCGCTGTGTAGTTGAGGCAACTAGCAGCTTCTCTAAGGCTAAATTCTCCGTATGTAAAATGAGGATAACAAAATCTAATGCATAACTCTGTCGTGAGGAATAAATTAAGTGTACAAAGTGCAGAAGACAGGGCCAGGCAAATATTAAAAAGTTAATAAATGATCATTATTGTTGACTAGGAAATCATTAAAGCACATTCCATCTTGAGAAAAAGGACCTAGGGAGGGAAAGTAATGCAAGTTGTAACTGAAAATTAGGGTTTAAGCATTGACTTATGTAAAAGAAAAATGAATTCCACAGATCAAAGGCAGTGCCAGTAAAACTGAGAATAATTTGCTAAATGTAGTTAACTGAAACGTTGCTTTACTTCCTTAGTAGGAAGAACATTTTATGAATAATCCTTTTTTTTTTTTTTTTTTTTGCCTGATTTTATGCCTAACTCAATAGTTCTCAGTCCTGGCTGCACATAAGACTCACCTGGGTAGTGTTAAAAACTGCCAGCGCCTGGGTCCCAGCCCAGAAATTCTGATTTCATTGGTCTGAGGAGCTGTCTGGGCATTGGGGATTTTAATGGTTCCCCTGGCAATGTTAATGTATAGCCATTGTGAGAAAGCCGTGGCCAAACTAAGCATCTGATTTATTTCCTGTGATTTAGGGAACCGATTCAACATAGTGGATTAAACAGTCTCTAGATTATACCACTTCTAACACCTTAGGAAGAGGCAAACCACAGAGCCTGCCTGCCCCCATCCAGATGTTCCACCCACAAACGATCTTTCTCAATCTTCTAAGCAGAGTTGGAGGTTTGGGCAATCAAGTGTGAAGGCTTTGTATGCATGACATTAGCTATTTCTGCTCAGAAAGGGGAGGCTGTCCTCTACCTCCACCTCCACTGCCACTTTTCTTTTCACTCCTCAGTCAGAACTGGGTTTTAACACATATTCCTAAGCAATATGTGTGCATCTTGCATGCATAACTATTATAAGGAGACAAAATCTGCCTGGACTATTGCTCTAATTTAAAAGCTCTAAATACCCAGAAAGCCTGGAGAAGTCCTCTACCCTCTCCAGTCTCCAAGTATTTATTTATAAAATTCATGGAGTTCAGTTTATGAACTCTAAGGTATTCTCCAGTTACTGTGATTCAATGGTTGTAATTCTCATAACTAATACAATAAGAGCAAATTCTTCATTTAAGTTCCCGTTTACGACTCCGTTGCTAGTACTAAACAACTCTTAAAGTGAGGGTTTAGATTTCTGTTAAAATCATTAGCACATACACCTAAGTGATATATTTGATCTTTGAGTAGTATATTTAAATTACATTCCCCAAGAAAGACAATGGCTCAGCACATAATTTCCAGAAGGAACTGACAGATGTAATCGAGGAAATGCTACATTAATAAGTTATTATCCCTGACAGATAACGTAATGACAGAACCCTAATTGATGTACTAATTGGTCAACTACAATATTGCAAAGTTGTGATATGACATTAACCATTACCTGGCGAGAAGATTAAGAGCCTTTGTGTGATGCTGCATCTTCCTAGGTAAATCACTAATAAATCCACATAAACCAGAAGTACCAGAAGAAAGCTTTTGCTACGGAATTGAAGGACAGTTTGTTTAAAGAAAGGAAAACAACTCAAAATCGTAAAGTAAATATTTTCCTCTGCCTTTGGGTGACCTTATGCTCAACCTCTTTCCTTGTGAGAATGCTGTCTCCACGCCTGTGGTTTTGTGGCATGTCAGTAATTCTGGAGAGTCTCTCTGTAGTTTGGCAATAGGCCACTTCCCAGCCACACTGGCCTGATTTCCTCCTCTTTTCTCCACAAAAACCTGTATACTCACTAACTTCCTCCTTTCTTAGGATAGGTTCTCTTTCTTTAATGCCAGTATCAGCTCATTGCCCCTGAAATAACTTTAACAAGATTCCTCTTCCTAATTTCTAAGGCACAGCCTGGCAGGTCTCCCAGTTATAGAGAAACTCTACTTTCTGGTGGTATGAGGTTAAAAGAAAGGAGGGTCAGTGACATAACTTATCTGCAGTAAGAGTCACCTTAAGTTCATTGGTCTAGTCACTTGTAGAGGTTTGAGGATAATAGGTAATTAAATAAAGTATACAAATCCAAGAGGTTAGATACCGTCCTAAGAATATAAGGTAAAATTTCACTTATGTAAGATAAGTAAGTTCTAGAGATCTGCTGTATAACCCTACGCCTGTAGTTAACAAACCTTACTGTACACTTTAAAAATTTTAAGAGGTATGAAAAAAAGAATGTAATATGGCACAACTCAGTGCATCATGTCATGGTTGGCAAGCCCAGAGAACCCAGTGGGGTGTCACTGTCCCACTGCCAGGATGTCTCAAACAGGGACTGCACACACCAAACAAAGAGATGGGAAACACGTGTTCCAGGAAAGGGTCTATCTGGGGCCAGACTTCTGTGTTTTCCCGTGCATTTCTGAAACCAGACCTCTTCTTCACGACTGCCTTAATCTGCTCCGGCCGCCATAACAAAATACCATAGACCGGGTGGTTCACACAGCAGATATTTATTTCTCGCAGTTCCGGAGGCCGGCAAGTCTGAGATCAGGAGGCCAGCACAGGGGGTCTCTGGTGAGAGCCCTCCTCCTGCCTTGCAGACAGCTCCCCTCACTGCATGCTCAGGTTGTAGGGAGGGAGAGCAAGGAAGACGGGCTCTCTTCCTCTTCTTGCAAGGCCACCAGTCCTCTTAGGGCTTAACCCATATGACCGCATTTAACCTTAACTACCTATAGAATCCCGTCTCCAAATACAGTGACACTTAGGATTAAGGCTTCAACAGATGAGTTTTGGGTAACACAATTCAGTCTGTAGCATGACCCAGCAACCCACACAGAAGATCCCCAAAGGCAAAAATCACTTTCACTCTTTAGAGTAACATTTTACAAATGCCTTATTTTTGATAACAGAATGCTTTATCCAAAATAAATTTTTACAAAGATATCCAGGATATAATAAGTAAATAAATAAATAAATAAATAAATAAATAAATAAATAAATGGAGTAGCGCCCACCTTATCTTAGGGGGTAGATTCCAAGCCCCCCAGGGGAATGCCTAAAAAATGCCATGGATAGTACTGAACCCTATAAATACTATGTTTTTTTCTATACATACATACGTATGAAAAAGTTTAATTTATAGATTAGGCACCATACGAGAGTAACAACAATAACTAATAATAAAATAGAGCAATTATAAAATATACTATAATAAGTGTTAAGTGAATGTGGTCTCTCTCCATCAAAATATCTTATTATGTAAATTTGATGCCATTTTCGTCATAACTAAGCACTTAACCACGCACTGTGGCTGTAACTTTTGCAGTTTGAGGTGCGACAGCAAAACTAACACAAACTTCTTTTTCCTTCTTCGCAATTTCACAGATAGAAGACCCATTCTTGCTGTAGATCTTAGCAACCCTATATGACTTTTTTCCTATTAAGTCAAGAACTTCTGCATTTTCACTTAAAGGAAGAACTTTACGGCTTCTCTTTGGCATGGCCAAATTGCCAGATCACTGTGCCTTTTGAGCTGTGGGACCATTATGAAGGAAAATAAGGGTTACTTGAACACAAGCATTGCAGTGCTGCGACAGTCAATCTGATAACCAGATAGCTAATAGGTGACTACCAGGCTAGATATGCTGGACAAAGTGATGATTCACGTCCCAGGCAGGACAGAGTGGGACAGTGTGAGATTTCATCACACTACTCAGAACGGCATGAAATTTACAACTTATGAATTGTTTGTTTCTGGAATTAAGCGGGTGACCTCAGGAAACTAAAACGGCGAGTAACTGAAACCTTGGATAAGGGGGGACTACTGTAAATAAATAATGTACTGGAAGGTGAGGTTGGAAAATGTTTTCAACCTGTGTAGGTGTGGACATTTGTTTTGGCACCAAAGCAGCTCTATGAGAAAACACACAGGAGATTTCTAGGAGCTGCCATTCTGGGCAAATGGCTCAAGGGGCGCATACCTTGAAACCCCCAGGGGAAATTTCTTCATTGTTATCACACAGGAGAATCTGTAAAAGCAGCTGTACCTCTGTGGTTATCATGCAACAGAGTGCAGCCAACATGACCCTGACTGCATGAAGAGAATCTGCCAGAGGGTGTCTCATCCTGAGTCATCAGGGTGTTTGGCAGAGGGATTTAAGCAACTGGTCCAGCAAGTTAAAGCCTCTTGCAAGAATGCACACCCTTTAGGATCTTACTGATAAAATCAAAGTACCTGCAAAACTGGAAGCTTTGCAAACAGGATGTAATTTTTGCTGTAGGAGAGTCCAGGTCTTTTCGTCAAATCATTAAGCAGATGTCTTGGACTGAGATCAGGGGAACTCTGGTCTCATCCATATTTTGCCACCGCTTGGCTTTGCTGGAGAAGTGGCCCAGTTTCCTGATGAGTAAATAAAGGGGTGAATTAGGCCAGTGAGCCTCAAACTTTAATGTATATAAGAATTAGCTGGACAGTTTATTTTAAATGTAGGCTTTCTGACCTGTAGCTCCCCCCGCAAAATCTGATTCTGTTATTCTGTGGCAACAGGAATTTGCTTTATTTACTGATAGCCTGTTGATTGTGATACAGACAATCAGGATGCCCCCCCTACACCCACACACTTTGAGAAAACACTGATGATCTTTAAAATCCTCTGCCTTTCATATCCTATAAGTCTGTGTTTCTCAGGTTCATGCTAGCAAAGTGTGGTATTAGGCCTACATTCCTGACCTTCTATCTGCATCAGAATTATTAAAAACAAGCATCTTTTGTTTACTCTAAACACATTGGACCACGCCATTGTGATGAAACCCCGGAGACAGAGGAAGTAATGATGCCTCAGCAGCTTTCATTTTTGCAACCTTCATCCTGTGAAGCTGGTGATTTTCCACTTTCATTCTTATGTTCAAAATGATGCCCGAAGGGAAAAGACTTGGAATATTCCTTTAGCACTATCTGCTCTCTTCCTTCTCACTCTACCACCAGCCATGTCCCTGTGAGGTCTTAGAACCTGAATTCCAGTCCTCAAATAAGACACTACGGTCTCCCTGCTGTCCATTATGTCCAATTCCATTTCCAAGGTCACTAGTGTGTTTCAGGCCAGATAGGTTTTTTTTAACATTCTATCTCTTCTAGGACATTCCAAGTCATTTAGAACATCATTTGTATGTCTAGGGCATCTTTCTGTGATCAGTATTTCTTTTTCAGTTACTATGAATAGAACTTAAGATCATTTTCTTGAAGGGAGGGATGGGGCACATGGATTGTGTCTTTATGAAAAGACAACAGTGAGCACAAAAGCTAGTACTTTGTGAGGAAAGTACTCTGGCAGAGGAATGGAGAAGGACAGCATAAATGCATGGTGTCTGAGTTGTGTAAAGAAACCCAAATTCAATCAGTGATCCAGTGGATGGACCAGGGAGCTGATTTTTTTTCCATAATCCAAGGTTTATGGATTATGGAGCTGCTCAATTTTAGATGGAATCAGTCAAGGAGGGAGAAATAAGGACTTCATTAGGGCATCCTCAGTTGGTCTCTTCCACTCTATGAACCCATCTGTAGGCTTAGGATAAGAGTTCACTTACCATGGGTCATGCTCGGAGGGTCACTTGCCGCCTGGTTTTACCCCCACTATTCTAAGCAACTCCATGGAGACAAGTCCCTGAGGAAAGGATTCAGACTGGGGATCCATCAAATACCACTTGCCTTTGACCTTCTGGAGAGAAAGTTAATGAATATAGCTTAGAGTCAGACAAATTAATGTTTTACATTTTCTGTTTATTTTTAAGTTGTGTTCCAAAAACTTAGAGAGACTGGTGAGAGGGAAACTAGTTGGGCAGCCTTCGGAGCCCTAATACAGAAGTGAGGTAAATGGCCCTAAAACTGTGAGGAAAACAGTACAAAGTCTGGCAGGAAGCTTCTCTAATAGCCTTATCACATTGCTTTGTGAAATATGTAACTATCACTCATTAGACTGGGAGCATCTCTACAGGACACACCTAGTCTTCAATGATCTAAGTCTAGCAGAGAGCTTTGGTGCATAATGGTAGTTTGCAGCAGATTCAAGTGAAAGGACTCTTGCTGGATGGAAACTTTCTGCTCAAGTATTTTAAAAGTGTGCAAGACATTTTTGGTGTTTTGGCAACTCAGAAATTTTTGGAAAGGGGGAAAGGAAGTGGCATTTTCAGTATATTTGGGTTTCCTCTCCTCCCTAACAAATATAAAATAATTAAGTGAGAGGAAAAAAATTCATGGTTTAAGGCTCAAGCAAACCTATCAGGCTTTATGTTTTTATGACAAGTTTTTCCTTCTACCAGAATGTAAATGTTTTGACTGAAAGTCCAAAACAGCATAGTACACAAAATTGGAAATTACATGAAGATGTGGAAAGAACTGCTAAAGAAAAGGGAAGTGGAAGAGTGCCAGAAATTGCTAATAACTGTAACCTTATTGGAAAAACTATAAAGTACATGTGAGTCCCCAACCTAGTTTGTAGTTTCTCTTCTCTGCCATTAGCTTTTGAACTGAATAAAGAAGTAATGTATTCTGAAGCCTGTGATTCATTATGTGCGTGTGATATTTAAGCCACTTAATTCGGGTGAACATATAATTTATCATCCAATCTGAGACACTTTTGCAAATGAAAGGGGACACTAAACCAGGCCTATCTCGGACAACCTAACACATATGTTTGCTCCACTCTCCACCCACTTAAGGGGCTTCTTTTTATTCTGTGTATTTTGTTCAAAATGTTCCATATTTTGCTCAAGGGGAGATCTTAATTGGGCTCCCATGTTATGCCAGCCGTAAGTGAACATAAGTCTACTTCAAACACACCCATTCATAGCCCAGCTGTGAGGACATGGCCCAGACCAGTGTTTCCCAAAAGGTGGAATACATGGCCGAGTGAGAATCTGATCTGGGGTCACAAAGAACAAAGGACACTGCATAAAATAACATCACAGCAAGGAGAAAGTTGGATTTAGGTGCTAAATTGTTTTTATCTCCTCTCTAACAGTTATTAGTCTTTCACTGTATTACCTAACAGAACTCTAGTTCACAGGTTTTAATGTAGCTTAAATTAAATAGAGTTACTTTGCTTTCATTGTATTTATTTTTAGATTATTTCTTGCAAATGATACAAGTTTTTCATTTATAATAATGCCATTTTCTTTAAAAATAAATTTAAGTATAACGAAGAACCAGTTAAATAATATTATAGGTGGTATGTCAACATGAACAAAAGAAGTCTTTTAAAAAACAAGATAGAACTTCAAGACAGAACCACTAGCCAAAATGATCAAAGAATTAGAAGTTCTGCCCCAACAAACACATGTTCATTCCTGATCCAAGGAATCATGTGAGGCAAAGGTGGTACAAGACTTTACACATGTCTAGGTCCTTCCCTGAAAGCCAAAAATATGAGTTAGGAAGAAGTAGCCTCACAATTCCTTCATAAAAAGGGAAGAGCTTGAGAATTTGCAAGGGTAAGGAAGGCTATCTGAATACAGCAGGACAAGGAGACCAGATGAAAATTTAGCCAAGGGGAAGCAGAGGTTGAAAACCAAGGGATACTAACCCCCTTGGTTTAGCCATATATGGTTAAAGAAGGGGAAGGAAAGAACATAAACAGCAGAAATAATCCAAAATCTACGGTCAGAAATGAATAATATGACAGAAGAAGGTGATTAAGGGATGAGAATGGATGGCTAAAGAAATGCAATCTGTCATGGTACATCTGCTATGAAATCCATTCATCAAGGTTGACTGGCACAAAATGTGATAAAAGCCTTACCACCTACCTTTCTGCCCAGATGTTTCCCACCCAACTCACAACTGAAAATCACCTAGTATCTTATCTCTACTCCTATTTTAGAGAAAGATTAATGTATAAGCAAAACTTCCTATGGAATCTTTCAACATTAAATATGATGAGAGAGATATGAGCTGGAAATGGGTTTTTGGAACTTGTTAGCACATTGGTGGTGACTGAAATCATGACAGTTGATAAAATTGCACTCTATGCATCCCTCACAGACACCTTACCCATGCTACTGTTGTCTGCAAAGAACTTCTCCTCCTATAAACCTTCCCCTGGTCGGGTTAACTTTTACTATTCATTGTTCAGGTCTCAGCTTAAACTCCTACCTGTCTCCACCTGTGCCCTTGGCGTATGGTCTCATAGCCTCCTCTTTCACAGCACCCATTGCACCATTGTTATTACTTATTTAATATTCCCAATTAGACTCTAAACTCCCTAAGGGCAGAAATGGGGTTCACAGTGGTATCCCCACCATCTGACCTAGTCTTGTAGTCAATCAATGAATGGATAAGTAAATGAGTGAATGACATGCAGCATGTTGTTGTAACCCATGAACCTTCACCTAAGAAGCACATGGACCTGGCCTTTCTGGGCAAGCCATGAGGAGAGGTGAGAACTGGTGAGAAGAGGGAAAACATCAACCAGCTGTGGCTCAGACCAGGAGAATAACATAATGGAAGTGAGCGACTCAGAGAACATGTGGGAGAAGGAGGTGAAGTTAATCTACCCAAAGGGGCCGTCACATGGGTTGGGCTTGGTCATCACTGGCTTAGGAAGTGGGTGAGGCCAGTCTAAAGCTTGGAAACACCCTTGCTAAATAGGACATTACAGCACTCAGATGTCTGCTCATTGTGTTTATAAGAGTGATCTCATCAACACATGTGCTTTTTTATCTCCTCCTATTTGAATGACCCTCTACCCCATGGAAGGAACTGTTGAGCCACATCCCCTCAGTTTGAAAGGGGTGCAGCTCATATAACTGAGATGAGAGGAAGCCAAGCTAAGCCTGCCTTCCCTGCCCAATTATGATGCTTCTATTAAAAATAGAGCTAATTATTCAAACAGCTACCTAAATACAAATTAATAGGAAAGCATTTTCTAAAATGATCATAAAGAGAGACAGTTATGTAACTTTGGACAAATTACTTTATCACTCGGAATCTTAGTTTCCTTATCTGTGACACTGGAATTGCAGCCCTTACCTTTGGGCTGATAGGAAGCCCAAATAGATAAAGCACCAAACACAAAGGTTGCCATTATTTGCAGCAATTTACAGTAAACTTTAAGGAAATACAAATGCCTCAGCATACTGTGATAACCCTCTCACTAAACATTGACTCTTCTATTCCAAACATTAACCTAAACTGTGTTTTCCTTCAGATCTCCATAGAATATAACCTATTACTTTATCCTGAACATTTTTTATTTCAAGAAGCCTTACAGATTGGTATACATTGGTACCTGGATACCCTGAGTCCCTTGAGACATTCCTCTTTAGCCTAATTCTTCTCACTGTAGTAAAAGATAGCTTTTAGAGCTCACTTAAAAGGCAAGACCATATTTGTCCAGAATTCCACCTCTCCATTCCTGTTTCTTTCTTCCCCTGCAGTATCCCTTAGACTTACACTCAGAGCACCAGTTCCATCCCTACCATCTGACTCCCTCCTGCTACCAACTCCCAAATTGGAACCTACTTTTCCCTTCTCCTGAGTTTTTCAGGGTATCATTCTTCGACCTCTTACATCAGAATCACTAGCTCCCTCACACCAGACCTTCCATATCAAAGTCTGTAGGAGTGAGGTTGGAAATTCACATTTTAACAAGCTCCTTAGATGATACTTAGGCACATAAAGCTTGAGAATCCTGGCCTTAAACCATGGGCAGCATTTATGTGGGCCGAGAAAAGTGCCTGGGGGTCTTAGAGCAGACCTCTGCTTTTACCACTTTCCAAGCCCCATTAGAATGTATGTGCATCTTTTCCCATTGCCTGAAAAATACCCTGACTGGATCAACTTTAAACCTGTTTTGCACTTTGAAATACCTAGTGCAGAAACTGGTACCTAACCAAGTGTAACTGTAGTAACTTGTGATGAGTTTCAAGCTTAACTAACCAATACTTCAAGTTAATAGGTAATAGGCTCACATCAATGATTCCCAAAAGGTAAGGCACTTGCTGTTGACAGTGGGAGAGAGGATTTTAAATGGCACACTCATGTAGCATGAAATAACAATGAGTCACAAAGTGAGATTCTTTTCGATTCTCTTTCAACCTTTCTGATTACGTCAAGGAATAAGTCTCAGAATAGTGCTAAGTGTCTTCTAGAACTTCCCAATCTGTTTTTTTTTTTTTTAATAAAAAGAGCGTAGGTTTCAGGCTACAATTTTCTCAAGCAACAATATTTAACTAGAATGGAATGAATTTCATGACTTTCTGTGTATTTTTATTGTTTCCTTTGATTTATTTTATACAATGATATAAAATTTCCTTTTATTAATTTAACTATTAAACAATAACTTGATTTAAAGAAAAATAATGGTCTAGATAATATATGATATGGCAAAAATCATGAAGGGTACAAATGAATGACTAAGTTTTAGAAAAACTCTAGTATCTAGTTCTAGGTAAAGAACTATGAGCAGGTTAGAGCAATCCTTAGAGTAAGACTAGAAAACAGATTTTTTTTTTTTTAATTTTTATTTTTTTGTTTATTTATTTATGGCTGTGTTGGGTCTTCGTTTCTGTGCGAGGGCTTTCTCTAGTTGCGGCAAGTGGGGGCCACCCTTCATCGCGGTGCGCGGGCCTCTCACTATCGCGGCCTCCCCTTGCGGAGCACAGGCTCCAGATGCACAGGCTCAGTAATTGTGGCTCACGGGCCTAGTTGCTTCGCGGCATGTGGGATCTTCCCAGACCAGGGCTCGAACCCGTGTCCCCTGCATTAGCACGCAGATTCTCAACCACTGCGCCACCAGGGAAGCCCCAGAAAACAGATTTTTGTATTGTATCCCACGATACTGAGTTTGGTCCATCGGTGTCTTATGTGGTTTTATACACAAGAGCAGCAGTTCATTTAGCATTCCTTGGATACATGATATGAATGAGGTTCCATACCAGCTGTCTTATACGTATGGTGGGGGAGGCAAAAGACCTCTTCCTTTTTCTAGGGCCCATATGTAAAAAGGCAAAACTCAAGAGTTGTTTATTGATTAAGGGCGTGGGCTACTTTTACTGCTTATTAGTTTGGGACAATTACATATACATAATACATACATACATATGTACATATATATTTAAATATATACATATATTTGTAAACTAAGCACAATGCCCAACACATAGAAAGTGCTTACTATGGACTTGTTATTCCATTGTTATTTAGAATTAGCATAGTTGCTGCTCTTTACCATTCTTTAGTACTAGAAGTGAATCACTGAATCATTTAGTACTAGAAGTGAATCATCATTCTGAGAATGTTTAACCCTTTAGAACTCTTAGTTCTCCAACCAGGGATTGAACCCGGGCCCTCGGCAGTGAAAGCACTGAGTCCTAACCACTGGACCTCCAGGGAATTCCCAATTCCCACCTTTTAATTCTTTACTCTTCAAATTAGGCTGAAGAACAACTTTGATCCCTTGACCAAAATTCATTTCCCATATTTTCTAGCATTTTTATTGTGTCTTTCCAAAATCTTATCTCATAGTCCATTATATTTAAGACCATGATTCCCCTGGTAGAGGGAGCCCAGCATTAAGAATAGGCTCAGAATATCTGGACTCCTGGGGACCCTGTCTTCTCAAATTTTATAGACACACTAATAATAACACTGCTTAGCTGACTGAGTTATAAGAATTGATTCAGAATGAGTAGAAAGGATAGTGAATTTTGTCCACTTTATTAAGAATGTCTCTTAGGGGAGAATATAGGCTGGTAATAGATTATTTAAGTTAGTAAGTACACAGCAAACTGAGTTTTGTAGACCATTAGGCCTTTATTCCTTCTCTGATGAGCTATGGTGCCTTATTTTTATTTGGTGATTTTTTTCTCATTTTATACAGTAATGTTCATCTCTGAGATTGAGCTCTCGTGCAAAAGCCTTTGACGGAAAGTGTGGCTCCTGTTAGTACAAACTGACTCATAGAAATGGGCTTTGGGAAGCCAGTCTTGCTTGAAAAGAAGTAAAAAAATCAACTGTGTGTTTGTTTGTGTTTCCCTTCTGTAAAGTATCAGAAAGAAGCGTAGTGGCCTTGCAAATGGAGATATGGTAGCCCTTTTTTTTTTTTTTTTGCCGCACCATGCAGAATGTGGGATTTAGTTCCCCAACCAGGGAGCAAACCCGTACCCCCTGCATTGGGAGTGTGGAGTCTTAACCACTGGACAGCCAGGGAAGTCCCTTGGAGGCTTATTTATATATTAAATAAATGATATAATCTACTTTCTAAACTCGGTACAAATACATTCACAATATATGGTCACATAGTTTTGTTTGTTTTCTTTTGTTTCTTGTTTTACCCTCTCCCCCAATATGGGCTCTTGGTTACTGAGTCCATTTTCTCCCATTAGCATCAACTCTCAAGTCTCCTACTTAACTCCGTTATCAAAAAACTCTAGGGGTTGACTTTAGCCCAAGTGTGTTAGTCTTGCTTCTACCTCTCAGGTAAGAGTCTCATTGGACAACTACAGCCAGGTTTTTTCAATATCATACACTTTCACTGCTGAAGGTGGGTCCTACAGAGTCTAACATCTCTTTGTAGTAATGCCCTTGCTAGCTGGAGCTTTGCTAGTGCTACAGTGGTACCCAATGGTAAGGATCCAAAGTTGTAGCTCTTATGTCATATTCCACAAAGCCGACACAAGTCCAGACTGGCTGAATCCCAAGGAAATTCTTCCATCAGCAACATGCTGTGCCACATCCTTCCTATACATCTTGAACTTTGGTCACTAGACTAGATGCTTTCTTTCCTTAAAGTTAGTTTTATTTTACAGAGCTTGTTGCTTTTCCCTTCCAATGTAACTTTCAATGTTCATGTCCATCCTAGTTCACAATAAAAAATCTTTTTAACTTCAGGGATGTAGAATTTCAACTCATTCTTCTGCAAGAGAATCTGTAAAATCCAGGTTAAATAACCCATCTGAATTCAAGGCCACATAATCTTTCATGCATTATCATCTGAAGTGGAAGACCTATCTGCATCCTTAATGAATGGCATAGCCAGAGATGTCCCACTACACTGACTGCTTCCCATCTAGGGGACACTGGGTACAGGAGAGCTTCATTTCAAATTCTAGTTTGTTTGTTTGTTCTTTTTTGGAGAATTTATGTAGTAAGGAATTTTGAGAAGCTGCCTAAAATGTCCAAAAAGCCAAAGTGGGTGTCCTAGAAACATGATTAGTACATTCTTTATGGACATACTATAATTCCTTTCAGGAAACAAAGCCACTATTTTCTCAACCCTTATGTTGTTTATCCTTTAGAATATACCCCACTATCATATCATAGCTCATTCTGATTTTCTTTTATCTGTGTACCCCAAAGATAAACAAACCTCACTGGCGTCTGTGAATTTAATTCTCAGGATGCATCCATATTTCTCAAATTATTGAGCTGGAAACCAAGCAAGGTTGGTGAGGGCTCAGACCTCATTTAGCAACCACATCTGTCATGGTTTGAAGTGTGTCTCAGGACTTAGTGATTATGAAACTTTGCAGAAAAGCAGTGTCCAAGTAGAAGGTCTAACCAAAAGAAACTTGGACTAAGGTCAAACCATCCTTGCCCTAGTGGCTTGAGGTTGTTCCTCTTTGTTTTTCTTGGGCTCTCTAGAGGAGTCTGACCATATTCTTCTGCCTCTAACAACTACATGTAGAATCAGAGTTGGCAGGGAACTGAGTGATCAGCTAGTCTAAAGCTTTATTTGAGTCACAAATTCCTTTACTGTTTTAATGATTGACACAGATGGCCAAGAGTACAAGTAAATATCCCATGTCTAAATATTTAAAAGTTAAAAACAAAGCTAAAAAAGGGTTAAGAACAAATTCCAGAGTCAGGTAAGATTCTGCCTTCAGACCTTAGCAGCCAAAATATGCTAGTTCAGAGAGTAAAATTCCGCAACCAGTGTTTGTGCCAAGATAGTTCTCCTTCCCTGGAGACCTCCTTCCCTGAAGTTCTGAAGTTCTCCTTCCCTGGACACCTCAAGGAAAGTCTTCTTTTGGGTCTTACATGGGTCCTATTTTAGGATCCCCAATGATTCTGAGCCTCTAGTGGAATTCTGAATCAAATCAGGTCTGCCTTCAGCAGCTCTCCCAAGATAGGACCCAGAGAAACACATGTCCTGCCACCTTGGTGAATTTCACATGCCTTTTCCAGGCCAGGCAAGACTCATCACTTCTAAGACCCAAGACACTGGGCCAAGGAGCCCAACAAATTGACTCTTCCAAGTTTCCAAAGGAAGATGTGTAAAGACTTTGTATTAGGGTTCTCCAGAGAAATAGAACATTTGGAGATTAAATATACATATAAATGGGGCCCAGCCCTGCCCACACCTTGCCTCCCAAAAGCACAGTTGTGGGGCTGCCTGGGGTGTGCCCACCACAGAGCTCTCTCAGGAAACATGCACTGCAAAGAGTCCCAGAACAAGGGTTGTCATAGGTTCAGGGAGGGGGCCTGTGGGCCGGTGGTGGAGTTGAGTACCAGTGTGACTGATGTCTATATCACCAGCCAGGTGGACAAAGTACCGTGAAGGAACAGCCACTGGCTTCAAGGGCTCCAACTCATGGCTGGCTGGTGGGTCCTTGAAGAGGAACTTGGCATAAATATATATGATTTATTTTATCATAAGGTAATAAATATATATGATTTATTTTAAGGAATTGGCTCACGTGATTATAGAGGCTGGAAAATTCAAAATCTGCAGGGTAAGCATGCTGGCTGGAGACCCAGGGAAGAACTGATGTTGTAGCTCAAGTCCACAGGCAATCTGTTGGCAGAATTTCCTCTTCTTCAGGGGAGGTCTGTCTTTTTTCTCTTAAGGCCTCCAACTGATTAGATGGGGCCCACCAACATTATTGAGAGTAAGCTGCTTTACTCAAAATCTATTCATTTAAATGTTAATCTCTTCTTTAAAAAACACCTTCATGGTATAAGGAGCATTTCCTGAAATTGGAAAGATGTGGATGGGCATGTCTCAAAGCACAAAGAGAACTGAAGAAACTGGCAGATATTTGAAGACAAAAACAGAAACAAAAACACCTTCACATCAACATCCAGACTAATGTTAACCAAATATGTGGATACTGTGGCCTAGCCAAGTTGAAGCAAAATTAACCATCATAGGCTCCATGGCAGCAAATCTGTTCTTAGATACAACAGCAGTAATGATTCTAAAAATAAGACCTTGTTTGCCAAGTGCTATTACATTCTTTAAAGTTGTATTTGAACATGTCCATCTTACTACTTTACCTAGGAAAATATCAGTAAACCTAGAGGAGGCCCAGTAAGCTGCCTAATGGTCAAAACCTCTAGATTTTATTTCCATTCTACTGCTGGCAGGCAAAAATGTCAGTACCGAAAAGACATATAACTTCTATGGGCTAACAGCTTTACTAGGCATGACCACATTTCCACAGGAAGAGTTTGAATTTCAGTTGTCAGGAAATCCTATATTTGGCAAATTGAGGTGATATGTCAAGCCCCATAAATAAAAGCAGGCCAGGTTACTTATAACCGTACTGATTACCTTTCCAGCCACTTTTTGAAGACAGAACCTTAAGCAGTAAAGTTAGCTATTAGTTTCTCACATGGTGCTTGTCTCTATTTCTTTTGTACTTTGCACTAGAGAGGGAAAAATAGTATCTCCTCATATATATATATATATGTATATATATATATATATATATATATATATACACACACATATATATATATATATACATATATATATATATATATATACACACATATATATACATATATATATATATATATATATATATATATAAAATGGGTGGAGATATTTTTTTTTCTATCTATATAAATAATCTGGATTCACTAAGGATTTTAAGAATCCAGATAAAATTTACCATGCTATATAGACACTCAAATTAGTAGTCACAGGGACTATGCCATCCATTCAATCGATATATACTAACCAAAGAAGAAAAGAGAAAGAGATTTATAAGATGCAAAGTAGGAATATTAAACATAATAATAATAGCATGGATTCAATACCAACTGTATATGCCAACTACTGCCAGACACATTATGTATACATTATTTCTAGTTCTAAATACAAGGCAGTAAATGTCATTTCTCCCAATTTAAAGGTAAGATTAAGATTCAGAAAATTTGAATGACCTGCCTGAGGCACACTGAAAACAAGTTGTTCTGCCAGGATTCAAGCAGCTGCTTTCTTTGCGGAAAAGTGAAAGGCAGATGTAGAAACGATGCCTCTCGGACTTCTCGCAATTCCTGGAGTGTCAGGAAACTCAGGAACTTTCAGCGGACATATAAAGTAGCATCGACTCTCAGGGCTGAAAATCCCTTTGAGCAGTTTTCAGGCCACCTCGAGTTTCTGGAATTTTCTCAGTTCATCTTAAAGAATGGGAATTTATCCAACTGCAGTGAAAATCCAATGAGAAAGACCAAAGTCAAGGTACAGAACCTTTTCCTATGAGCTCTAGGAAAGATGGGCAAGTTGCAGAAGAGTTGCAACTGAGGGATCAAGTTGATGACCTGAGCTCTTTTCTTACTCTTATCTCTCTTCCTTGGTCCAAATTAGTGACAGGAACCAATACAAAAAGTCACCAAAACTTTTCTTCATTTATTCTTTCCTTCATTAATTGATCACATACTACATACCAGGAAAAGCACTACAAATAGGAGATGAAAGACACAGTCCCTGTGTCTTGAGGGACTTGCTGTCTAGCCCTGGAGAAAAACAAACAAATATGCACATAATTAAAATATACCTGGTTAAGTAATACAACAAATTTATGTAATGGATAGTATGAGAGCATAGGAAGGGCATCAAGGGAGCAAGCAATTTACTTTCCTGGAAGGAATCTCAGAAATAGTGGTTGTGTCAGACGGTTGAAGGAGCAGCAGTAGTTGTATTAATAGCATATGGGTTCACCAGGTGATGCTGGGGTGCTCAAATGGTGTAACTTCCAAAGTAGTCTGTGACCAGGTGGCCTCAGGGACCAGGAGGAAGATGGGAGTTGAGAAAGATTCCGATCATCTCTTCTGGGCCAGAATTCTTGCTTTAAAGAGCTACAATTCCAACAGTTCCCACGGGTGAGGTGGGAATAAGTGTTCTGTAGTTTGCACCCCATTTGCTTGACCCCAGGATGGTATGCCTGATAGGTTCTTATGTTTTTAGAGGCTTCCAGATATTATTTCATCTGAATCAGCTCAACTCCGAAATTTCAAATACAGCAGTGCCATATCACAATGCTTGCAGAAAAGATATTTATCATGGATTGAATTGTGGAATTGTGTGTCTGTAGATAAAAAAGAGTTTAAGACACATAATCACTGATCTCAAGAGTCCTCTGTAAAGTAGCCAATCGCTATAGCATCTAGAACTACATGAAGATCTTTCACTAGGATTAGCTCCACACTGACCAAAGTCTGCCAGGCTTTCATAAACCTAGCAAAGGCTAGCTGTCTATTTACATCTGCTCAGACAGATACATTCACAGTAAACTTATTGGAGACAAATGTAAAATCACGATGAGTATGCATGAATATTTGGATCTGTAGAATGGCCTAGTCAGCATTATGTAATAGAGAATGTGTACTGGGTTCACTTACCATTAATGGGTGTAAAGAAAATGTCTTCTTGATTTCTCTGTGACTGGCCTGATGTTCCTCACCAGCCCCCTTTCCTCTGGGTAGCAGTGTGTGTGTGTGCGTGTGTGTGTGTGTGGTGAGCCGGCAGGGTGAGGTAGGAAAGGGGGTGGAGATTTATGTCAACCCAGTAGTCTCATCTGTCTCTTTAAGTAACTTATTCTCAGCTTGGATTACTCTCAAAAATGCTCAGTCTTTCAGAGCCCCATTTCCTCCTCTTTTAATAGCCAAGATGACATCTGAGTGTAGACGTGTAGCTCAAGGTAGTTAAAGAAGGCATGGTTCTAGGAGCTATGCTGAGCTGCCTGGATCTTCTACGGAGTGGCTGATCTCAGCTGCTCCCTGGACTGACAGTTCTTTTGGCATCTGCTGCTGAAGGCCGCAGCTGGTGTACTTCGTAATTTATGGTGGGTTTTCTCAGTTCATCTGGGCCCAGGAATTTCTCCTGATGACTCCATCCTTCCTTAGTCGCCAGTGATGCCGCATCTCCCACCTGAGGTCTGACTGCTCTTCCCTAAAGGTTCCCAGGTCAGGCGTTTTGTTCTATAGCCCCCAGCTCCATGGCCATTTTGCCCTTACTTGGTGATTTTCGGCAAACTTTCCCCACCCCTCCCAGGGCAAGTGGGAGTTTTTGAGTCCGGCCATGCCACTTGGGAACAAAGCTAAATTCCAAGCCTGTCTCTATCTAATCTGCCCCACTTTTGCTTTCATGTGACCACCTGTTAAGGGTTGAATTGTGTCCCACCCAAAAAGATATTTGAAGTCCTGACCCTCAGTATCTCAGAATGTGATCTTTTTGGGAAATAGGGTTGTTGCAGATGTGATAAGTTGAGGTCACGCAGGAGTAGGCTGGGCCCTTAATCCAGCATGACTGGTGTCCTTCTAAGAAGAGACACAGAGACACAAACGTGTGAGGGGAGGAGGCCATGTGACGACAGAGGTGGAGATTGAAATGCTGCAGCTGGAAGCCAACAAACAAATGCCAAGGGTTGCCACAACTGCAGGAAGCTAGCAATAAGCAATGAAGTTTCTCCTGTGCAGGTTTCAGAGGGAGCATGGCCCTGCCAATGCCTTGATTTTGGACTTCTAGCCTCCAGAACTGTGAGACAATAAATACCTATTGTTTTAAGCCCCCCGTTTGTAGTACTTTCTTATAGCAGCTCCAGGAAACTAATACACCACCACAGGATAGAGCTGGAATTTCCTGGGTCCTGTGAGAGAGCCACCTGCCAGCATCTCAAACAGGAAGCAGGACGGACCCTGTGGGTTGTCCTCACTCAGACATTGCCCCACCCCTCCCCCATCTCCATCACCTTGCAGCCCCTGGAGGTCAGGGCACACAGCTGACTGCCTGCTTTCCAGACTTTTGCCTCCCTCTTCTCCCGACAATCCAGCAGGACCAAAAGTGTCACTCTTTCCTAGCTTCCTTTTCCTACCTGACTCAGATCACCCTTTTCTCAAACACTATGATCAAATCCACCAGGACTTACCTCTTGGTATGTTGAAGAAAACAAAAGAAAGAAAGAAAGAAATTTAGAAATTACTTTTCTCTACAAAAAAATATCTGGCTTTTTAGTCTCTTGCTTTGCGGCAGACTCAAATATCCCATTTGAGATGCCAGAAGCTGGCTATTGACCCTCTCATTGTCTTTACAATTCCAAGTCTCACATGCATCGAAGGCTCATCACGTGTAGCTGTGATGCAAAAAGCTCAGACTCAAATGGTATTTGAGAACAGAGTGGTCAGTCACAGAGTTATTGCTCGATTACTTACCTTTTTGCAGACAACGTGTAACATGCTCTCTCCTCTCCTTGAGAAATGAAGAAAAAAGAAATCCTTAGCTGTACCATGGGGTCTTGGGGAATCAGGGTCAATACTTCTCCTTATAAATAGATCTTTTATCTGACTCATTTGGTAGCTTCAACATGCAATCTTACTGTGTGTTAATGGTCATAACGGTTTTAGTACTTACTGTCTGGCCATGCTCCTCCCAGGAACTCTGGAGTGGACATTACCAGTGGCCTACAGCACTCATGGTCTTTTCTTCCTTTGCAACAGACTGGGATAATGTTTAGGTATCCACTCCTTCCTGACATAGTCCATGTCCTCAATGGGCTGATAGGTCAAAGGGTTATTACATAACTTTTTCTTGTGATTGGTTCTGAAATGAGCATGTGATCCAAATTAGACTGATCAACGAGCTTCTGCTAGAGGTTTCCAGGGAAAAACGTTCCTTGTCCCTAGGGGATGCTTCAGGAAGCAAGTCTCCTTCACACTGGAAGTGGAAGAAAAAAGCATGTATCCCTGATTGTAGCTGGCAGCTGTTTTGCAGTTATGAGGACAACTGTCCTTAGGATGAAGCC